>NC_092101.1:32665812-33265812 GCF_045679555.1 Salvelinus alpinus | reverse complement strand
GAACTGAATTTGGTAAAAGGTATTTTATGTACTCTGCGCCATCGTCTTGGAACACCTTACAAAATAATTTAAAACTGGAAGAACTTGTCCTGATTGGTGTTTTTAAATCACTGATGAAGGATTTCGAGGCTGATTCCCTGACCTGTCAATGTTTTTAATTTGCTGTTTTTGATTTTGTT
This sequence comes from Salvelinus alpinus, assembly GCF_045679555.1. Taxonomy (NCBI): domain Eukaryota; kingdom Metazoa; phylum Chordata; class Actinopteri; order Salmoniformes; family Salmonidae; genus Salvelinus; species Salvelinus alpinus. The sequence continues at coordinate 33,265,633 of NC_092101.1, read as the reverse complement.
ATACTCTTGTGAATTCAATGGTTTTTACTAGATTACTTGTAGTTTTTCATGTTGTCTGTCTGTAATTGTTGAAATGACTTGGTGCTATCTTGGCCAGGACGCTCTTGAAAAATAGATTTTAAATCTCAATGAGCCCTTCCTGGTTAAATAAAGGTTAAATATATAATTTTTTAAAAATATCATCCTGACCAACCTGCCATCTAAATACACCTCTGCTGTCTTCAACCAGGATCTCAGCAATCACTGCCTCATCGCCTGCATCCGTAATGGGTCTGCGGTCAAACGACCACCACTCATCACTGTCAAACGCTTCCTAAAACACTTCAGCGAGCAGGCCTTTCTAATCGACCTGGCCCAGGTATCCTGGACGGATATTGACCTCATTCCGTCAGTAGAAGATGCCTGGTTATTCTTTAAAAGTGCTTTCCTCACCATCTAAAATAAGAATGCCCCATTCCAAAAATGTTGAACCAGGAACAGATATAGCCTGTGGTTCACTCCAGACCTGACTGCCCTTGACCAGCACAAAAACATCCTGTGGCATACTGCATAAGCATTGAATAGCCCCCGCGATATGCAACTTTTCAGGGAAGTTAGGTACCAATATACACAGGCAGTTAGGAAAGCAAAGGCTAGCTTTTTCAAACAGACAATTGCATCCTGTAGCACCAACTCCAAAAAGTTCTGGGACATTGTAAAGTCCATGGGGAATGAGAGCACCTCCTGCCAGCTGCCCACTGCACTGAGGCTAGGAAACACTGTCACCACCGATAAATCCACGATAATTGAGAATTTCAATAGCATTTTTCTACAGCTGGCCATGCTTTCCACCTGGCTACCCCTACCCCGGTCAACAGCCCTGCACCCCCCACAGCAACTTTCCCAAGCCTCCCGATTTCTCCTTCACCCAAATCCAGATAGCTGATGTTCTGAAAATGATGCAAAATCTGGACCCCTATAGATCAGCTGGGCTAGACAATCTGGACCCTCTCTTTCTATAATTATCTGCCGCAATTGTTGCAACCCCTATTACTAGCCTGTTCAACCTCTCTTTCGTATTGTCTGAGATCCCCAAAGATTGGAAAGCAGCTGCGGTCATCCCCCTCTTCAAAGAGGGAGACACTCTAGACCCAAACTGTTACAGACCTATATCTATCCTACCCTGCCTTCTAAGGTCTTTGACGGCCAAGTTAACAAACAGATCACCGAACATTTCAAATCCCACCGTACCTTCTACGCTATGCAATCTGGTTTCTGAGCTGGTCATGGTTGCACCTCAGCCACGCTGAAGGTCCTAAATGATATCATAACCGCCATCGATAAAAGATAATACTGTGCAGCCGTATTCATCGACCTGGCCAAGGCTTTCGACTCTGTCAATCACTGCATTCTTATCAGCAGACTCAACAGCCTTGGTTTCTCCAATGACTGCCTCGCCTGGTTCACCAACTTCTTCTCAGGCAGAGTTCAGTGTGTCAAATCGGAGGGCCTGTTGTCCGGACCTCTGGCAGTCTCTATGGGGGTGCCACAGGGTTCAATTCTCGGTCCGACTCTCTTCTCTGTATACATCAATGATGTCACTCTTGCTGCTGGTGATTCTCTGATCCACCTCTATGCAGACGACACCATTCTGTACACTTCTGACCCTTCTTTGGACACTGTGTTAACCTCTCTTGGGTACGTGAAACGTTAGCGTCCCACCTCTTCAACAGCCAGTGAAACTGCTGGGCACCAAATTCAAATATAGAAATACTCATTATAAAAATTCAGAAAGCAAAACATATTTTACATAGGTTTAAAGAGTAACTTCTTGTGAATCCAACCACGGTGTCAGATTTAAAAAATGCTTTACGGCAAAAGCATACCTTACGATTATTTGAGAACATAGCCCACTAGACAAATCATTACAAACAGTAACCAGCCAAGTAGAACAGTTACACAAGTCAGAAATAGAGATAAAATGAATCCCTTATCTTTGATGATCTTCATATGGTTGCACTCAGCAGACATAAATTTATTCAATAAATGTTCCTTTTGTTCGATAAAGTCTCTTTATATCCAAAAACCTCCGTTTTGTTCGCACGTTTTCTTCAGTAATCCACAGGCTCAAACGCAGTCAAAACAGGAAGACAAAGAATACAAATTGTATCCGTAAAGTTCCTAGAAACATGTCAAACGATGTTTATATTCAATCCTCATGTTGTTTTTAGCCTAAATAATCGATAATATTTCAACCGGACAATAACGTCGTCAATTTAAAAGGTAAACAAGAAAGGCACTCTCTCGGTCTCGCGCATGAAAAAGCTCTGTGACACTTTAGGGTCCACTTATTCAGACTGCTCTTACTTCCTAATTTTTCAGAATACAAGCCTGAAACAATTTCTAAAGACTGTGGCCTCCAACTGCTCTTAAATGCAAGTAAAACTAAATGAATGATTTTACATTTAAGTCATTTAGCAGACGCTCTTATCCAGAGCGACTTACAAAAATTGGAAAGTTCATACATATTCATCCTGGTCCCCCCGTGGGGAATGAACCCACAACCCTGGCGTTGCAAGCGCCATGCTCTACCAACTGAGCCACACGGGACCACGTTGATCACTTCCCACACCTGCCCGCCCATCCAGCATCACTACTCTGGATGGTTCTGACTTAGAATATGTGGACAATTACAAATACCTAGGTGTCTGGTTAGACTGTAAACTCTCCTTCCAGACTCACATTAAGCATCTCCAATCCAAAAGTATGCTTCCTATTTGGCATCAAAGCATCCTTCACTCATGCTGCCAAACATACCCTCGTAAAACTGACAATCCTACCGATCCTTGACTTTGGCGATGTCATTTACAAAATAGCCTCCAACATTCTACTCAGCAAATTGGATGCAGTCTATCACAGTGCCATCCGTTTTGTCACCAAAGCCCCATATACTACCCACCACTACCCACCACCTGTATGCTCTTGTTGGCTGGCCCTCGCTACATATTCGTCGCCAAACCCACTGGCTCCAGGTCATCTATAAGTCTTTGCTAGGTAAAGCCTCGCCTTATCTCAGCTCACTGGTCACCATAGCAGCACCCACCCGTAGCACGCGCTCCAATAGGTATATTTCACTGGTCACCCCCAAAACCAATTCCTACTTTGGCTGCCTTTCTTTCCAGTTCTCTGCTGCCAATGACTGGAACGAATTGCAAAAATCACTGAAGCTGGAGACTTATATCTCCCTCACTAACTTTATACATTAGCTGTCTAAGCAGCTCACAGATCATTTCACCTGTACATAGCCCATCTGTAAATGGCCTATCCAACTACCTCATCCCCATATTATTAAAAAATGTTCTCCTTTGCACCCCAGTATCTCTACTTGCACATTCATCTTCTGCACATCTATCACTCCAGTGTTAAATTGGTAAATTGTAATTATTTCGCCACTACGGCCTATTTATTGCCTTACCTCCCTAATCTTACCTCATTTGCACACACTGTATATAGATTTTTTTTCTATTGTGTTATTGACTGTACGTTTGTTTATACCATGTGTAACTCTGTGTTGTTGTTTGTGTCACACTGCTTTGCTTTATCTTGGCCAGGTCGCAGTTGTAAATGAGAACTTGTTCTCAACTGGCCTACCTGGTTAAGTAAAGGTGAAATAGAAATACAATTTAAAAAAAGGTCCTGGATGGCAGAAAGCTTGGCCTCAGTGATGTACTGGACCGTACGCACTACCCTCTGTAGTGCCTTGCAGTCAGAGGCCGAGCAGTTGCCATACCAGGCAGTGATGCGTCCAGTCAGGATGCTCTCGATGGTGCAGCTGTAGAACCTTTTGAGGATCTCAGGACCCATTCCAAATCGTTTCAGTCTCCTAAGGGGGAAAATATTTTGTTGTGCCCTCTTCACGACAATCTGAGTGTGCTTGGACCATTCTAGTATGTTGGTGATGTGGACACCAAGGAATTAAAGCTCTCAACCTGCTTCACTACAGCCCCGTCGATTAGAATGGGGGGCATGCTCGGTCCTCTTTTTCCTGTAGTCCACAATCATCTCCTTTGTCTTGATCACATTGAGGGAGAGGTTGTTCACCTGGCACCACACGGCCAGGTCTCTGATCTCCTCCCTATATGCTGTCTCGTCATTGTCGGTGATCAGACCTATCACTGTTGTCATTGGCAAACTAAATGATGTTGTTGGAGTCGTGCCTGGCCGTGCAGTCATGAGTGAACAGGGAGTACAGGAGGGGACTGAGCACGCATCCCTGAGGGGCCCCTGTGTTGAGAATCAGCGTGGCGGATGTGTTATTACCTACCCTTACCACTTGGGTGTGGCCCGTCAGGATGTCCAGGATCCAGTTGCAGAGTGAGGTGTTTAGTCCCAGGGTCCTTAGCTTATTGATGAGCTTTGAGTGCACAATGGTGTTGAACGCTGAGCTGTAGTCAATGAATAGCATTCTCACATAGTTGTTCCTTTTGTTCAGGTGGGAAAGGGCAGTGTGGAATGGAATAGAGACAGCATCATCTGTTTATTTGTTAGGGCGGTATGCAAATTGGAGTGGGTCTAGGGTTTCTGGGATGATGGTGTTGATGTGTGCCATGACCAGCCTTTCAAAGCACTTCATGGCTACGGACGTGAGTGCTACGGGTCTGTAGTCATTTAGCCAGGTTGCCTTAGTGTTCTTGGGCACAGGGACTATGGTGTTCTGCTTGAAACATTTTGGTATTACAGACTCGGACATGGAGAGGTTGAAAATTTCAGTGAAGACACTTGCCAGCTGGTCAGAGTGTGCTCGCAGTACACGTCCTGGTAATCCGTCTGGCCCTGTGGCCTTGTGAATGTTGACCTGTTTAAAGGTCTTACTCACATCGGCTGCGGAGAGCGTGATCGCACAGTCTTCCGGAACAGCTGATGCTCTCATGCATGTTTCAGTGTTATTTGCCTCAAAGCGAGTGTCACTGGGCAGCTCTCGGCTGTGCTTCCCTTTGTAGTCTGTAATGGTTTGCAAGCCCTGCCACATCCGACGAGTGCCAGAGCCAGTGTAGTACGATTTGATCTTAGTCCTGTATTGATGCTCTGCCTGCTTGATGGATCATCGGAGGGCATAGAGGGATTTCTTAGAAGCGTCCGGATTAGATTCCTTCTCCTTGAAAGCGGCAGCTCTAGCCTTTAATTCAGTCCGGATGTTGCCTGTAATCCATGGCTCCTGGTTGGGGTATGTATGTATGGTCACTGTGGGGACGACGTCATCGATGCACTTATTGATGAAGCTAATGACTGATGTGGTGTACTCCTCAATGCCATCGGAGGAATCGCAGAACATATTCCAGTCTGTGGTAGCAAAACATTCCTGTAGCTTATCATTTGCTTCATTTGCTTCATCACCCCTTTTTTATTGATTGAGTCACTGGTGCTTCCTACTTTAATTTTTGTTTGAAGGCAGGAATCAGGAAGATAGAATTATGGTCAGATTTTCCAAATGGAGGGCGGGGGAGAGCTTTGTATGCGTCTCTGTGTGTGGACTAGAAGTGGTCCAGAGTTTTTTCCCCCCCTCTGGTTGCACATTTAACATGCTGATAGAAATTTGGTAAGACGATTTAAGTTTCCCTGCATTAAAGTCCCGGCTACCAGGAGCGCCGCCTCTGGGTGAGCATTTTCCTGTTTGCTTATGGCGTAATACAGCTCATTCAGTGCGGTCTTAGTGCCAGCATCAGTCTGTGGTGGTATGTAGACAGCTATGAAAAATACAGATGAAAACTCTCTAGGTAGATAGTGTGCTCTACAGCTTATCATGAGATACTCTACCTAAGGCGAGCAAAACCTCAAGACTTCCTTAGATATTGTGCACCAGCTGTTATTTGCAAAAATACATAGTCCTCCGCCCCATCTTACCAGACGTCGCTGTTCTGTCCTGCTGATACAGCGTATAACCAGCCAGCTGTATGTTGATAATGTCGTCGTTCAGCCAGGACTCCGTGAAGCATAAGATATTACAGTTCTGAATGTCCCGTTGGTAGTTTAATCTTCCGCGTAGGTCATCGATTTTATTTTCCAAAGATTTGCTAACAGAATGGAAGGATGTGGAGGTTTATTCGATCGCCTACGAATTCTCAGAAGGCAGCCCGCCCTCTGGACCCTTTTTCTCCGCCTTCTCTTCACGCAGAGGATGGGATCTGGGCCTGTTCACCGGGAATCAGTATATCATTCACGTCGGGCTCGTCGGACTCGTTTAAGGATAAAAAGGATTCTGCCAGTCCGTGGTGAGTAATCGCTGTTCTGATGCCCAGAAGCTATTTTCAGTCATAAGAGACGGTAGCAGCAACATTATGTACAAAATGAGTTACAATAAAACTGAAACATGACATTTGCATAAGTATTCAGACCCTTTACTTAGTACTTTGTTGAAGTACCTTTGGCAACAATTACAGCCTTGAGTCTTCTTGTGTATGACGCTACAAGCTTGGCACAACTGTATTTGGGGAGATGCTACCATTCTTTTCTGCAGATCCTCTCAAGCTCTGTCAGGTTGGATGGAAAGCGTTGCTGCACAGCTATTTTCAGGTCTCTCTAGAGATGTTGAATTGGGTTCAAGTACGGGCTCTGGCTGGGCCACTCAAGGACATTCAGAGACTCGTCCCGAAGCCAGTCATGCTTTGTCTTGGCTGTGTTCTTAGGGCTGTTTCCTGTTGGAAGGTGAACCTTCGCCCCAGTCTGAGGTCCTGAGCGCTCTAGAGCAGGTTTTCATCAAGGATCTTTCTGTACTTTGCTCCGTTCATCTTTGCCTCGATCCTGACTAGTCTCCCAGTCCCTGCTGCTTAAAAACATCTCCACAGCCTGATGTTTCACCATGTTTCACCGTAGGGACGGTGCCATGTTTCCTCCAGACGTGACACTTGGCATTCAGGCCAAAGAGTTCAATCTTGGTTTCATCAGACCAGAGAATCTTGTTTCTCATGGTCTGAGAGTCTTTAGGTGCCTTTTGGCAAACTCCAAGCGAGCTGTCATGTGCCTTTTACTGAAGAGTGGCTTCCGTCTGGCCACTCTACCATAAATGCCTGATTGGTGGAGTGCTGCAGAGATGGTTGTCCTTCTGGAAGGTTCTCCCATCTCCACAGAGGAACTCTAGAGCTCTGTCAGAGTGACCATCACATTCTTGGTCACCTCCCTGACCAAGGCCCGTCTCCCCCGATTGCTCTGTTTGAGAGTATTGGTGTAACAGATGACATTCATATTCTGATTATCTCTGAAACTCACTGAGATAATACCTTTGATACAGTGGTAGCAATACATGGGTATAACATCTACCAAAAAGACAGGAATGCCAACGGAGGCGGTGTTGCTGTTTATATTCAGAACCACATTCCTGTAAAGCTTAGAGACAATCTAATGTTAAATACTGTTGAAGTAATATGGCTACAGGTTCATCTGCCTCACCTAAAGCCCATTCTTGTGGGAAGCTGCTGTAGACCACCAAGTGCTAACAGTCAGTATCTGGATAATATGTGTGAAATGCTTGATAATGTATGTGACATCAACAGAGAAGTATATTTTCTGGGTGATTTAAATATTGACTGGCTATCATCAAGCTGCCCACTCAGGAAAAAACTTCAAACTGTAACCAGTGCCTGCAACCTGGATCAGGTTGTCAGTCAACCTACCAGGGTAGTTACAAACAGCACAGGAATTAAACCATCAACATGTATTTATCACATTTTTACTATCGCTGCAGATATTTGCTTTAAAGCAGTATCCAAATCCATTGGACGTAGTAATCACAATATAATAGCCATATCTAGGAAAAACAAAGTTCCAACGCTGGGCCTAATATAGTGTATAAGAAGCCATACAATAAGTTTTGTAGTGATTCATTTGTTAATGATGTAAAAAATATTTGCTGGTATGCAGTGTGTAATGAAGAGTAACCTGTCAGCGATTGGGTGCAGAGATGTAGCAAAGTCAGGCGCAGGACACAGTTTAGAGTAAAACAAACGAGTTTACTCAATCAAACAAACAGGCAATATTCCAATATGGAAAATACAAAAACTAACACCAACGACAATCACTAAGACACCAACAATCACGGACAAAACAGAAAGGTATGCCAGAGGGTTAAATAAGGAACATGATATGGGAATTAGAAACAGGTGTGTGTAATACAGACAAAACAAAACGAAAATGAAACATGGATCGGTGGTGACTAGAAAGCCGGTGACGTCGACCGCCGAACACCACCCGAACAAGGAGAGGGGCTGACTTCGGCGGAAGTCGTGACAAACCAGATGCTGCACTTGATGCATTTATGAAACTACTTATTCCAGTTACTAATAAGCATGCACCCATTAAGAAAATTACTGTAAAAACTGTTAAATCCCTTTGGATTGATGAGGAATTGAAAAATTGTATGGTTGAGAGGGATGAGGCAAAAGGTATGGCAATTACGTCTGACAGCCCAACTGGCTGGCAAATGTATTGCAAATTAAGACGTCATGTGACTAAACTAAATAAAAATACAAATAAACTACACTATGAAACAAATATAAATTATATAAAGAATGATAGTAAAAAGCTTCGGGGCACCTTAAATGACATTTTGTGAAAAAAAGCCAACTCGGCTCATTCATTTATTGAATCAGATGGCTCATTCATCACAAAGCCCACTGATACTGCAAACTACTTTGATGACTTTTTCATTGGCAAGATAAGCAAACTTAGGGATGACATGCCAGCAACAAACGTTGACACCACATGCAAGTACACTGCTCAAAAAAATAAAGGGAACACTAACATAACACATCCTAGATCTGAATGAATGAAATATTCTTATTAAATACTTTTTTCTTTACATAGTTGAATGTGCTGACAACAAAATCACACAAAAATGATCAATGGAAATCAAATTTATCAACCCATGGAGGTCTGGATTTGGAGTCACACTCAAAATTAAAGTGGAAAACCACACTACAGGCTGATCCAACTTTGATGTAATGTCCTTAAAACAAGTCAAAATGAGGCTCAGTAGTGTGTGTGGCTTCCACGTGCCTGTATGACCTCCCTACAACGCCTGGGCATGCTCCTGATGAGGTGGTGGATGGTCTCCTGAGGGATCTCCTCCCAGACCTGGACTAAAGCATCCGCCAACTCCTGGACAGTCTGTGGCGCAACGTGGCGTTGGTGGATGGAGCGAGACATGATGTCCCAGATGTGCTCAATTGGATTCAGGTCTGGGGAACGGGCGGGCCAGTCCATAGCATCAATGGCTTCCTCTTGCAGAAACTGCTGACACACTCCAGCCACATGAGGTCTAGCATTCTTGCATTAGGAGGAACCCAGGGCCAACCGCACCAGCATATGGTCTCACAAGGGGTCTGAGGAGCTCATCTCGGTACCTAATGGCAGTCAGGCTACCTCTGGCGAGCACATGGAGGGCTGTGCGGCCCCCCAAAGAAATGCCACCCCACACCATGACTGACCCACCGCCAAACCGGTCATGCTGGAGGATGTTGCAGGCAGCAGAACGTTCTCGACAGCGTCTCCAGACTCTGTCACGTCTGTCACATGTGCTCAGTGTGAACCTGCTTTCATCTGTGAAGAGCACAGGACGCCAGTGGCGAATTTGCCAATCTTGGTGTTCTCTGGCAAATGCCAAACATCCTGCACGGTGTTGGGCTGTAAGCACAACCCCCACCTGTGGACGTCGGGCCCTCATACCACCCTCATGGAGTCTGTTTCTGACCGTTTGAGCAGACACATGCACATTTGTGGTCTGCTGGAGGTCATTTTGCAGGGCTCTGGCAGTGCTCCTCCTGCTCCTCCTTGCACAAAGGTGGAGGTAGCGGTCCTGCTGCTGGGTTGTTGCCCTCCTACGGCCTCCTCCACGTCTCCTGATGTACTGGCCTGTCTCCTGGTAGCGCCTCCATGCTCTGGACACTACGCTGACAGACACAGCAAACCTTCTTGCCACAGCTCGCATTGATGTGCCATCCTGGATGAGCTGCACTACCTGAGCCACTTGTGTGGGTTGTAGACTCCGTCTCATGCTACCACTAGAGTGAAAGCACCGCCAGTGTCGGTGTTCCTCAAGGTTCCGTTTTAGGACCACTATTGTTTCCACTATATATTTGACCTCTTGGTGATGTCATTCGGAAACATAATGTTAACTTTCACTGCTATGTGGATGACACACAGCTGTACATTTCAATGAAACATGGTGAATCCCCAAAATTGCCCTCCCTGGAAGCCTGTGTTTCAGACATAAGGAAGTGGATGGCTGCAAATGTTCTGTTTTTACACTCAGACATAACAGAGATGCTTGTTCTAGGTCCCAAGAAACAAAGAGATCTTCTGTTGAATCTGACAATTCATCTTGATGGTTGTACAGTCGTCTCAAATAAAACTGTGAAGGTCCTCGGCGTTACTCTGGACCCTGATCTCTCTTTTGATGAACATATCAAGACTGTTTCAAGGACAGCTTTTTTCCATCTACGTAATATTGCAAAAATCAAAAACTTTCTGTAAAAAAATGATGCAAAAAAAATAACCCATGCTTTTGTCACTTCTAGGTTAGACTACTGCAATGCTCTACTTTCCGGCTACCTGGATAAAGCACTAAATAAACTTCAGTTAGTGCTAAACACGGCTGCTAGAATGTTGACTAGAACCCCAAAAATGTATCATATTACTCCAGTTCTAGCCTCTCTACAATTGCTTCCTGTTAAGGCAAGGGCTGATTTCAAGGTTTTACTGCTAACCTACAAAGCATTACATGGGCTTGCTAATACCTATCTTTCCGATTTGGTCCTGCCGTACATACCTACACGTATGCTACGGTCACAAGACGCAGACCTACTTACTGTCCCTATAATGTCTAAGCAAACAGCTGGTGGCAGGGCTTTCTCCTATAGAGCTCCATTTTTATGGAATGGTCTGTCTACCCATGTGAGAGACGCAGACTCGGTCTCAACCTTTAAGTCTTTATTGAAGACTCATCTCTTTAGTAGGTCCTATGATTGAGTGTAGTCTGGCCCAGGAGTGTGAAGCTGAACGTGAAGGCACTGGAGCAACGAACCGCCCTTGCTGTCTCTGCCTGGCCGGTTCCCCTCTCTCCACTGGGATTCTCTGCTTCTAACACTATTACAGGGGCTGAGCCACTGGCTTACTGGTGCTCTTCTATGCCGTCACTAGGAGGGGTGCGCCTCTTGAGTGGGTTGAGTCACTGACGTGATATTCCTGTCAGGGTTGGCACCCCCTCTTGGGTTGTGCCATGGCGGAGATCTTTGTGGGCTATACTCGGCTTTGTCTCAGGATGGTAAGTTGGTGGTTGAAGATATCCCTCTAGTGGTGTGGGGCTGTGCTTTGGCAACGTGGGTGGTGTTTTATACGGCCTGTTTGACCCTGTCCAGGGTATCGTCGAGGGCCACAGTGTCTCCCGACCCCTCCTGTCTCAGGCTCCAGTATTTATGCTGCAGTAGTTTATGTGTCGGGGGCCTAAGGTCAGTCTGTTATATCTGGAGTATTTCTCCTGTCTTATCCGGTGTCCTATGTGAATTTAAGTATGCTCTCTCTAATTCTCTCTCTCTTTCTCTTTTTCTCTTTTTCTCTCACTCTTTCTTTCTTTCTTTCTTTCTCTCTCTCGGAGGACCTGAGCCCTAGGACCATGCCTCAGGACTACCTGGCCTGATGACTCCTTGCTGTCCCCATTCCACCTGGCCATGCTGCTTCTCCAGTTTCAACTATTCTGCCTGCGGCTATGGAACCCTGACCTGTTCACCGGACGTGCTACCTGTCCCAGATCTGCTGTTTTCAACTCTCTAGAGACATCAAGAGTGGTAGAGATACTCTGAATGATCGGCTATGAAAAGCCAACTGACATTTACTCCTGAGGTGCTGACCTGTTGCACCCTCGACAACCACTGTGATTATTATTTTTTGACCCTGCTGGTCATCTATAAACCTTGGCCATGTTCTGTTATAATCTCCGCCCGGCACAGCCAGAAGAGGACTGGCCACCCCTCATAGCATGGTTCCTCTCTAGGTTTCTTCCTAGGTTCTGGCCTTTCTATTGAGTTTTTCCTAGCCACCGTGCTTCTACACCTGCATTGCTTGCTGTTTGGGGTTTTAGGCTGGGTTTCTGTACAGCACTTTGTGACATCAGCTGATGTAAGAAGGGCTTTATAAATACAATTTGATTTTAAATTGGATTTGATTCCGCTACACAAGAATAGTAAAGCCCCCTTTACTGGCTCAAATATCCGACCAATCAGCCTGATACCAACCCATAGTAAACTTCTGGGAAAAATGGTGTTTGACCAGATACAATGCTATTTTACAGTAAACAAATTGACACACAGAATTTCAGCATGCTTATAGGGAAGGACATTCAACAAGCACAGCACTTACACAAATGACTGATGATTGGCTTAGAGAAATTGATGATAAAATGATTGTGGGGGCTGTCTTGTTAGACTTCAGTGCAGCTTTAGAAATGATCGATCATAATCTACTGCTGGAAAACATATGTGTTATGGCTTTACACCCCCTGCTATAATGTGGATAAAGAGCTACTTGTCTAACAGAACACAGAGGGTGTTCTTTAATGGAAGCCTATTAAATACAATCCAGTTAGAATCAGGAATTCCCCAGGGTAGCTGTTTAGGCCCCTTGCTTTTTTCAATTTTTACTAACAACATGCCACTGACTTTGAGTAAAGGCAGAGTTTCTATGTATGCGGATGACTCAACACTATACACGTCAGCTACTACAGCAACTGAAATGACTGCAACACTCAAGAGCTGCAGTTAGTTTCAGAGTGGGTGGCAAGGAATAAGTTAACCCTAAATATTTCTAAAACTAAAAGCATTGTATTTGGAACAAAACACTCACTAAACCCTAAACCTCAACTAAATCTTGTAATAAATAATGTGTAAATTGAGCAAGTTGAGATGACTAAACTGCTTGGAGTAACACTAGATTGTAAACTGTCATGGTCAAAACATATTGATGCAGTAGTAGCTAAGATGGTGAGAAGTCTGTCTATAATAAACAACACTATCAACAAGGCAGGTCCTACAGGCCCTAGTTTTGTCACACCTGGACTACTGTTCAGGTGTGTGGTCAGGTGCCACAAAAAAGGACTTAGGGAAATTGCAATTGGCTCAGAACAGGGCAGCACGGCTGGCCCTTGGATGTACACTGAGAGCTAATATTAATAATATGCATGTCAATCTCTCCTGGCTGAAAGTGGAGGAGAGATTGACTTCATCTACTTTTATTTATGAGCGGTATTGACATGTTGAATGCACCGAGCTGTCTGTTTGAACTACTGGCACACAGCTCGTATACCCATGCATACCCCACAAGACATGCAACAAGAGGTCTCTTCACAGTCCCCAAGTCCAGAACAGACTATGGGAGGCACACAGTACTACATAGAGCCATGACTACATGGAACTCTATTCCACATTAGTAACTGACGCAAACAGTAAAATTAGATCTAAAAAACAGATAAAAAAACACCTTATTGAACAGCGGGGACTGTGAAGCATCACAAACATTGGCACAGACACACGCACAGACACACGAACACACACACACACACACACACGATAAAATACGCACTATACATACACATGGATTTAGTCATGTAGATGTGTGGTAGTGGTGGAGTAGGGGTCTGAGGGCACACAGTGTGTTGTGAAATCTATGAATGTATTGTAATTTTTTTTAATGGTATAAACTGCCTTAATTTTGCTTTGGCAGCAGCTAATGGGGATCCATAATAAATACAAATACAAATGCTGCAGAAATGTTTTGGTCTGTGCCTCAACACAATCCTCTCTCGGAGTTCTACAGACAATTCCTCTGACCTCATGGCTTGGTTTTCGCTCTGACAACTGTGGGACCTTATATAGACAGGTGTGTGCCTTTCCAAATCATGTCCAATCAATTGAATTTACTACAGGTGGACTCCCATCAACTTGTAGAAACATCTCAAGGATGATCAATGGAAACAGGATGCACGTGAGCTCAATTTGGAGTCTCATATCAAAGAGTCTGAATGCTTATGAAAATAAGATTTTTTCTGTTTTTCAAAAACCTGTTTTCACTTTGTCATTATGGGGTATTGTGTGTAGATTGCTGAGGATGTTTTATTTATTTTGTCCATTTTAGAATAAGGCTGTAACGTAACAACATGTAGAAAAAGTCAAGCGGTCTGAATACTTTCCGAAGCCACTGTATAAGGGCAGTTTTTTACAGTAAGCTCTGCCATCTCGATAGACTGCCTACTATTTACAAGATTCTGTATTTTAACGCAAAAAGTGTTGTGTCTGTCACAATTTTATCTCTCTGAGTCTGCCTCAATACTGTATAATACCTTGTTAAAGCCACTCGGGTGTGAAATAGTGTTTGGAAATAAATGAAACCGACCAGGAAAGCGAGGAGAGGGGGAATATCGCCATGTCAAACTGACAGACAAGCGGTGAAAATGTAACAAGAGCTATCATATTAAGGAAAATCGTATTAAATAAGGACTTACGACCATCGGTGCATCTCCGGCCCTGGTATTGACAAGTCGCTGGTGGGGGCCATTTTTCATTGTCTCACCAAGACCATGCATTATGGGAGATCAATCTCTCTTCTCTCATCTCTATCCCTGCATCAGATAGGCACCTGGTCGCCTGTCGGTGTAGAGTGGCTGGGTGATGCTGCTTTTATTATGCCTGGTGGAGATTCAGTTAAAGCTTAAGACATTTTGGAGTGGATGAATGGTACCTGGCTGTCTCAGTTGTGGTCTCCTTGAGTGCCTGTAGTGTGTGTTGATTCTCAGGGACTCTGTCCAAGCCGATACCAGTCCAGTTGATCTCCTGCAATGTTGCTCCATGGATCTACAGTATCCTAAATTAGTACAAGCGTACTCAGAAGCAGATAATTTTAACAGATCAGATTTACAACTTGCATTACTAGTCAATTGTCTATTTTAATATAACAAATCATTGCCAGTGCCAAGCCACCTGATAAGAGTTAAGAAATTAAGAAAATAAAGACCAAAATCAAGATTCAGACTTAGCCATGTGTTGGCCTCTTCCATTCTGAACCGTTCTGAACCATGAGAAAATAAACCAACCACAGCACAGTCCTAACCAGTCTGTCCCTTCTCTCTATGCTGACATAACTAGCACAACATACCCCGTTACACAACCCTACCAAAACAAAAGTCTTCATTTGTCTTTTGGTCTGTTGGAGTAAGAGGATAGAAGCAGCTCGGCTAAAAATAATTGCGACATAAATTCATATATCATAGGTGTTACATTGAGAACATGTATTTCTTTATATGCTCTTAAAATGATTACCCCAATTTGTTAAAATTTTCACCTAAAATGAATGTATTAGAATATAACAAAATAGATCTGGTAAAAGATAATACAAAAAAAGAAAAAAAAAAAAACATTATTTTGTATTATTTTTATTTTTTTGTATTTAAAAAAAAATGTTACCCCCTTTTCTCCCCAATTTCGTGGCATCCAATTGTTAGTAATTACTATCTTGTCTCATCACTACAACTCCCGTACGGGCTCGGGAGAGACGAAGGTCGAAAGCCATGCGTCCTCCGAAACACAACCCAACCAAGCCGCACTGCTTCTTAGTAGCGGTAGCGTCCCACTTGGCCAAAATCCAGATGAAATGTAGCGCGCCAAATTCAAATATATTACTATAAAAATCTATCTTTCATGAAATCACACACGAAAGACACCAAATTAAAGCTACACATGTTGTGAATCCAGCCAACATGTCTGATTTCAAAAAGGATTTACGGGGAAAGCACACCAAACAATTATGTTAGCTCAGTACATAGCCACAGAAAAACACAGCCATTTTCCCAGCAAAAGATAGTAGTAACAAAAACCAGAAATAGAGATAAAATGAATCACTAACCTTTGAACATCTTCATCAGATGACACTCATATGACATCATGTTACACAATACATTTATGTTTTGTTCGATAATGTGCATATTTATATCCACAAATCTCGGTTTACATTGGCGCCATGTTCAGAAATGCCTCCAAAATATCCGGAGTAATTACAGAGAGCCACGTCAAATAACAGAAATACTCATCATAAACTTTGATGAAAGATACATGTTTTACACATAATTAAAGATACACTTGTTCCTAATGCAACCGCTGTGTCAGATTCTTTTTTTTTATTACGTAAAAAGCACACCATGCAATAATCTGAGACGGCGCTCAGATAGTAACAACATTTCTCCGCCATCTTGGAGTCAACAGAAATACGAAATTACATCATAAATATTCCCTTACCTTTGATTATCTTCATCAGAATGCAGTGCCAGGAATCCTAGTTCCACAATAAATCGTTGTTTTGTTCGATAATGTCCATTACTTATGTCCAATTAGCTAATTTTGCTAGCATGTGTAGTGCACGTGTCCAAACGCTCGCGCAGATGCAGGCAAACGTCGGACGAAAACTTCAAAGGTTATATTCCAGGTCAAATAAACTGGTCAAACTTAGTAGAGAATCAATCTTCAGGATGTTGTTATCATTTATATCCAATAAGGTTCCAACCGGAGAATTCTTTTCAGTCTCTATAAGTAATGGAACGCAAGACGATATAATGAGGAAAGCACGTGACCAAGAACTGGCAATCTGCCAGACCACTGACTCATTCCCCTCCCATCTGGTCCCACAACACAGCATAAGCTTCATTCCACGTTCTACTGACTGTTGACATCTAGTGGAAGGCGTATGAAGTGCAAACATATCCATATATTACAGGGAATTGAATAGGCGATGACTTTAACAACGACCACTCTCAGAATTTTCACTTCCTGTTTGGATTTTTTCTCAGGTTTTTGCCTGCCATATGAGTTCTGTTATACTCACAGACATCATTCAAACAGTTTTAGAAACTTCAGAGTGTTTTCTATCCAATAGTAATAATAATATGCATATATTAGCATGTGGGACAGAGTAGGAGGCAGTTGACTATGAGCACGAAATTCATCCAAAAGTGAAAATGCTGCCCCCTATACCAAAAAGTTAATGTTGTAAATGACTATTGTAGCTGGAAAGTCTCAACGACAACAGGGAAGAGGCGACTCCGGTATGCTGGGCTTCTAGGCAGAGTTCCTCTGTCCTGTGTCTGTGTTCTTTGCCCATCTTAATATTTTCTTTGTATTGGCCAGCCTGAGATATGGCTTTTTCTTTGCAACTCTGCCTAAAAGGCCAGCATCCCGGAGTCGCCGCTTCACTGTTGACGTTGAGACTGGTGTTTTGCGGGTACTATTTAATAAAGCTGCCAGTTGAGGACTTGTGAGGTGTCTGTTTCTCAAGCTAGACACTCTAATGTACTTGTCCTCTTGCTCAGTTGTGCACCGGGGCCTCCCATTCCTCTTTCTATTCTGGTTAGAGCCCGTTTGTGCTGTTCTGTGTAGGGAGTAGTACACAGCGTTGTACGAGATCTTCAGTTTCTTGGCAATTTCTCGCATGGAATATCCTTCATTTCTCAGAACAAGAATAGACTGACAAGTTTCAGAAGGAAGTGCCTTGTTTCTGGCCATGTTGCTGATAATGAACCTCTGTGCGCCTACGTAGATATTCCATTACAAATCTGCCGTTTCCAGCTACAATAGTCATTTACAACATCAACAATGTCTACACTGTATTTCAGATCAATTTGATGTTATTTTAATGGACAAAAATGTGCTTTTCTTTCAAAAACAAGGACATTTCTAAGTGACCCCAAACTTTTGACCGGTAGTGTATATCTTCATCCCTTTTTGTTTGCTCATCCAGAGTTAGTTGTTAAGGTCTTGCTTTTGGCCCTGTTGATCCACTATAACTTATAGGAGGGTACTATAATTACTTTATTATAACCTGTTTCCACAGACAATGATAGTTTAAAAAAACGCATTGCAATACCAGCTCCCCTCCATGCAAATGTGAACACAACATGCTTCTTGGTTCCATCTGAAACATAAACAAACTACTACCCTCATCCGTCTCCACCAGTGAGCTCCACAACCCAGCTATTCCCCAGAGGGCCTGCCCTGAATGTGTCCAAATAGCAGCATATTCACTATATACTGCCATTTGGGAAGCGGCCCCCGACTGCACTACAGACCCCAATGGTGTAAACCTTATAGCCCCACAGGGAGTTAGCCATGGGGCTTTGACTTGGCCTGTTGATTGCACTTTGGCTGATCATTTCCTTGAACCACTCCAGAATGTCACATTCGAGGAGGTTTCTGTTCGTCTCGCCAGAGCATACAAAGCTTTCACTCAGCGCTCTATTAAGTACCCCAAGTCAAAGCACGATCAAAGAGGAACGATCATGTCACTCTGCCTCACTTCACGGTTAGAATGTCATCATTAATCTTTGTATCATTATAGAGGAAAAAACAACATAATTTCCCCGTTGTGTTTAGACTGCACTGCCCGCCCAGCCTACCATATGTGACTAATAAAGACTAAAACATATACCCTCTCTAAAGCAATTACCTATTCATCTGGCATACACTATACTTAAGCAGTAAGGCCTAGGAGGTGTGGTATATGGCCAATATACCAAGGTTAAGGGCTGTTCTTCGCATTACGCAACGCACAGTGCATTTAAAAAGTATTCATACCCCTTGACTTATTTCATATACCACAAATCCCGAGGTGCCTTATTGCCATTATAAACTGGTTACCAACGTAATTAGAAGAGTAAAAAGTCATGTTTGGTCATACCCGTGGTATACAGTCTGATATGAACAGCAATGTTTTTCTGCATTAACCAAAGCCAATCCAGAGATAACCTCTTCCATATCTCTAGACTAGCTACATGTGATCTGTTACACTTTGTAAAGAAAGCATTCTATTTTATTGATGAACATCATCTTCCATCATTCTTTGAAAAACCTTATCTTCTAAAACAGCAAAATCATGAAGAGTTTTGTTCACCATAATAGCTGACAATAAAAGCAACCCCAGCCTGCCCTTCCTGAGCCTCATCTGAGTTGGTTGGTTTGTAAGGATTAAGATGTTTGACAAGCTAGCCTGCAGCTAGCCTGCAGCTTGCCTGCCCTGCCCGACGAGGCGAGGGAGGCGGTTTCTGTCAACAAATAAACATCAGTCTGGACGGTGGTGTCCCAGTGCTCCGGCCTGCACACAGTCAACTACAGGAGCGCATCAATCACAGCTGGGCTGAGCTGGGTCTGGGGCCTAGAGCTGGGGGCTGGAGGGGGGCCTGAGGCTGGGGGCTGAGGCTGGGGGCTGAGGCTGGGGCTGGAGGTGGGGCTGGAAGTTAGGCTTTGGCTGGGGGATGAGGCTGGGGGTTGACCTGGGGGCTGGAGGGGGGTTTGAGGCTGGGGGCTGAGGGCTGAGGGCTGAGGGCTGAGGCTGGGGATGGAGGTGAGGCTGGAGGTTGGGCTTTGGCTGGGGGATGAGGCTGGGGCTGGTGTTTGAGCTGGGGGCTGGAGGGGGGCTGAGTCTGGGAGCTGGGGGCTGGGGCCTGGAGGTGGGGCTGGAGATGGGGCTGGGGGCTGGGGGCTGGAGGTGAGGCTGTGGATTGGAGCTGGAAGTAGGGCTGGAGCTGGAGTCTGGAGGTTTGGCTGGTGTCTAGAGGTGAGGCTGGGGGCTGAAGGTAGAGCTGGGGGCTGGAGGTGGGGCTGGGGGCTGGAGGTGGGGCTAGGGCTGGGTCCTCCCCAAGGCAGAGCACAGGAAAACAGTGTGAACCAGCTGCTTCTTGCTCACGAACCGATGCGCAGACGCACACATACAAAGACAGAGAGATGTACGCATCGGTGACTCACACACACACCCACACACACAGAAACAGATACACACATGTGGCCAGGCTTAATAATACCCTTTCTACGGCTGAACTGATAGACACCCTGTCCCCGACAGAGAGAGAGAGAGAGAGAAAGAGAGAAAGAAAAGAGAGAGGGAGAGGAGAGAGAGGGATAGAAAAGAAGAGGGAGAGAGAGAGGGATAGAAATGAGAGAGGAAGCAAGGGGGAGAGGGAGAGGGATAGAAATGAGAGAGGAAGAGAGGGGGAGAGAGAGGGAGAGAAAGAAAGAAAAGGGAGAGAGAACGAGAGAGAGAGAGTGGAGAGAGGGATAGAAAAGAGAGAGGAAGAGGGATAGAGATGAGAGAGGCGAGAGAGAGCAAAAGAGGGAAATGAAAGAGAGGGAACTAAAATAAAGGAATGGAGAAGGAGAAGGAGAGAGGGAGAGGGGTGATATAAAAGAGAGAGGGAAAGGAGTATCATATGAAGTCAATAGTTTAGACTAAACTAGTCATTAGCGGAAGACTGTATCTGTGGTTTTTCTGTTGCCTATTTTGCTTTCAGTCACCTGCGCACCATCCATTCATTTGTGATCATAATGTCAATGAATTCAGTCAACTCACATCTGATATTGTGGGCTAAATATTTAACAAAAATACCTTTCCATATGTAAGCTATTGTAATTCTGTGAACCTTTTTTTTCTAGATTAGGGTTCACATAATTACAATAGGCTACAAGGGGAAAGGGATTTATGATCATAAATATTGAACAAAATCCCTTATAAATCTGTGAAGGTTTTTCTACCACCTCGCTGAGAAATAATACAGTGTGTGAGATTATACAGTGCCTTCAGAAGTATTCATACCCCTTGACTTATTCCACATTTTGTTTACAGCCTCAATTCAAAATGGAATAAATATATTTTTTCTCCCCTGTATACACACCATACCCCATAATGACAAAGTGAAAACATGCTTTTTGAAATTTCTTGAGTATTTTACACCCCTGAAGTCAATACATGTTAGAATCAACTTTGGCAGTGATTACAGCTGTGAATCTTTCTGTGCACATCTAGATCTAAAAAATTATTCAAGCTCTGTCAAGTTGTTTGTTGATCATTGCTAGACAGACATTTTCAAGTATTGCCATAGATTTTCAAGCCGATTTAAGTCAAAACTAGAACTAGGCCACTCAGGAATATTAAATGCTGTCTCGGTAAGCAACTCCAGTGTATATTTGGCCTTGTGTCATAGGTTATTGTCCTGCTGAAAGGTAAATTTGTCTCCCAGTCTGTTGGAAAGCAGACTGAACCTGGTTTTCTTCTAGGATTTTGCCTGTGCTTAGCTCTATTCCATTTATTTTTATCCTAAAAAAAATCCCTAGTCCTTGGCAATGACAAGCATACCCATAACATGATGCAGCCATCACCATGCTTGGAAATATGAAGAGTGGTACTCACTGCTATGTTGTGTTGGATTTGCCCCGAACACAACACTTTGTATTTAGGATATGAAGTAAATTTCTTTGCCGCATTTTTTGCAGTTTTACTTTAGTGCCTTATTGCAAACAGGATGCATGTTTTGGAATATTTTTATTCTGTACAGGCTTCCTTCTTTTCACTCTGTCATTTAGAGTAACTACAATGTTGTTGATCCATCCTCTGTTTTCTCCTATCACAGCCATTAAGCTCTGTAAAGGTTTACTTCCTCTCTGGCAACTGTGTTAGGAAGGACGCCTGTATCTAAGTAAATTTTTACTGCTGAACTTATTTAGGCTTGCCATAGCAAAGGGGTTCAATACTTACTGACTCAAGATATTTCAGCTTTTCATTTTCAATGAATTTGTAAACCAATTCTAAAAACATAATTCCACTTTCACATTATGGGGTATTTTGTGTAGTCCAGTGACACAAAATCTCAATTTAATCCATTTTAAATTCAGGCTGTAACGCAACAAAATGTGGAAAGAGTCAATGGGTGTGAATACTTACTGAAGGCACTCTAATGTACCCTGATATCAGGGATGTGAGAGAACAATTCTGCTTTGATCAGCTTGATATGATGAAAAGTATACTCGCATACCTCATCCCTTGTTAATTAAAATGATTAAATTAATTCATACAGGAAAATGAAAATATGAACCCACTGTGTTTTCGCTAGCCTACTATGAGTCCTTTTCATTATTAAGTACTAATAAGTAATGCTTATTCATGAATGCATAAATCTGGTCATATTCAGTGACTTAGTAATTGTTTTCAAAATGTTATATCTAATTTGTATTTGATTCTGAACTTATCTCTCCTCCCTCCCTCCCTCCAGATGTTGAACGTGATTTGAAAAGAAAAGGAGGGATGGGGGGGATTGGTGGAGTGTGTGTGTGTGTGTGTATTTATGTGTATTTGTGCGTGTGTTTGTGTGTGTAGCGGCAGCAGCAGCAGCTGTAGAAGACGAAGGGGACATCAAAAACTGAACAAATGAAAGGTATTGTGTTATTTCATTCTGTAATCATATATTGGACAGTTAATAGCAAATGTGAAATTACATCATGATGTATGTCCAAATTAGGGAAATGTATTTGGCCCCTGAATTCTTAACTTCTTTATTTGTTAAAATAGAATTATGCGAAAGTAAACACTCGCCAAAAGAAAAAAAGAAAAAATCCTGATGTGCAACCTTGAGAGCTTTCAAAGAATGTTAACCTATTTTTACTGTATTTGCCGTTTTGAGATAATGTAAAAGCTATTGAGGGTTGTGGTGGAAGACATTGTCACTTGAAGATCTTGGCCTGATGTTCTTCTGTTGTTCCCTGTACTTGGGGTGGAGGAAAGATCAACTGATCACCTCTCTGGGTTATACTGCCCCCTGGCAGACAGACTGTGCAAATGGCCACTGACAGTAGCTGACATTACTATTGCATTAAAAGTCTAAAGAAAAACGAAATTTAAAGTAATATAGAATAACATATATTGCTAATACAATGTATGACCTATTATCAGGATTTGAAACAACAGCCCTTCAGTTTCTTTCACATTATGTAGCGTGAGTATTCTGGTCATTGATCTCTCTCTGGGACTTCATGTTAGCAGTTGCAGCTGAGGAAAATGTGTAATAACGCAAGCAAATTAATCTGTGCAATCTGCACAAACAGCAAAGCTCTACCAAATTGCTAAATATTCAGTTCTCAGAATAACGCAGTGTGAGCAAATTAAAGAGCTGATCTCAGCTACTGCTGCACTGAATTGAAATCTGATTGTCATTGATTGATTGATATCTCTTTGTCACAACTGTAAGTAGTCCTACCCAGACAGACTGAGGGAAGACTTCCCTTACAAACGTGAGGCCGAGGATGATTTAACGCACGATATAAAATAAAGACCGCCGTTATGGTAACAAAAAAAACTTTGGTGTATTTTCATGAATGCACTAGATTTTGCATGTTTTTCTAAAAGTAAAACATGTCATATTTTATATGAAATAGTTATTATGTTATGGATAATTATTACCATGAAGTAAATGTTTTCTATAACCAAATAAATAAGTAAAATGACACACAATCCATATCCCTATGTTTTCTTTATACATTAAGCTACGGTCTCGTGAGTAATGACCTACAAATGCTTTTTACTGATTAAAGTTCTAAAATGGAAACTGGTTATAAGGATACATAATTAGTAACGGATTCTTCCCTCCAAGCTCCCCTAGTATTAACATCGGCCATACAAACCACTTCATGTAATTGATATTGTGAAAGAATATCATAAAATCTACCTAAATCAAATAAAAATTGTTAATTGGCAGAGTTATTACATTCCGGAGTCTATCATTAAGAATTATACTCAATGACACCTCCCTTTCTCATCATTCCTTTCTGAGGCCGGTAATTGAATTTGTAATAGAAAACGTCGTTTTTGAAATGACCTTTTTCCAATAATGGTTCTTTAATTGAAAATGTAAAAAAATATATATATCATTGGATATCATTTAATTAAACTAAGCAATATAGGACAGTCCGACTTTGAAGCTATATGCAGGTCTTACAATCAGATATTTTCAGAGAAAAGAACATCTCAACACCATTGACACTAGACATTTTCAGTTATATTATGTGACACTGACAACCTTGACAATAAAAAATTCTATATTAGGCTATACATTAGCATTATTAGTGATACTAATCATTATTACAATCATAATAATGTTTAAAATGATAAGAGGAGAAATAACTTAGTCCATACTTAGACAAATTCACAAACATATGCATTGAGCATGCAGTTTCAGCCTCTTACAAGTACCCATAGCCACGTCCTAGCCATAAGTTGATAATAGTCTGTTGCCCTTGTCGCTGTACTGAGAGCTACTGTATCAATGACAGCACAGACCTTCCCAGGATTCCAAATCAATCACCACACAAATAGCTACAGTATGACCAGGAAAGGTCCAGGTGTCACCTCATGCTCAATCCATGGACATAATTGTCTCAAACACAAAAACACTTGATAAAAACAGCAGTGTCACTTCAGGACCTTCGCTTACCCCAAAAACAACTCTATCTTTTAAAAAATGCCTCCTATAGCATTGATACATCAAGGACAGATACAGATTTACATATGGAGCCAACAGAAATGCAACACTGTAAAACAACCGAAGCCAACATGTTCCACATCATGTAGTACCACAACAACAGCATTAGTTGTGTGTTTCCTGTTGCTGACAGAAATCAGAAAATCAATATTTAAAGAGAATAATAAGACAAGAGGGTCCCTGTCATGAGGGTCTCATCAACCACAACAAGATCTGACAAACACTTTTTAAATTTAATTAATTGGTCGTTGCAGCCGCAGCCCCAGATTTAGACCTATCTATCTCACAATAATTCCTGATGTCCGCTTCCTCTTCTACAGGTGCTGTTGCTGCCGCTTCACACACACAAACACACACGCACAAATACACATAAATATACACACACACACTCCACCAATCCCCCCCATCCCTCCTTTTCTTTTCAAATCAAGTTCAACATCTGGAGGGAAGGAGGAGAGATTAGTTCCTCGGCCCATAACTCTCTTTTGTTCTCCCCATCTTAATTAGCCAAGGATGCGTACCAAATATACCCTGATACCAATATAATGCACTACTTTTGACCAGGGCCCATGAGTACTATATAGGGGATAGGGTGTCATTTGAGACACATGCCATGACTGGATGCAGTTGAGTCTTTACAGGAGCCTCCATTTAGCCCTAATATGGTCGATGAGTTTCAGGAGTGGTCAATTGAGGGACACTGACTTTTCCTGGGGACAGGCTACTGAATCATATTTTTGAATTTCCCAGGTCAGTTCAGAATGGACTAGACATTATAACACTACATGTATTTAATTCTGTACTGGAACAAGCTCTTACTCATTTTATTAGCTTATTCTGGTCACACTCTTGGGACATAAAAGGGAAACATTTAATGTGATGTTCTACTGCACAAAGCGTCATTTAGCAGATGCTCTTATCCAGATCGATATACAGTAGTGAGTGCATATATTTTTTGCAATGGTCCCTTGTGGGAATCAAACCCACAACCCCAAGGTTGCAAGGGCCATGCTCTACCAACTGAGACACGCGGGACTTATAGTCCCACATCATCCAGTAGCGTATTCACACTGTAATGAAATCAGCTTAATAAAGGGGGCCAACTTTGGTCCCCGAGCTCAAGTCTAAGAGGTATAGATATGTGACAGTACTAACAGGGACTAATAACTAGAGGAAATACACTCTGGATTACAGATCCCAGATCCGAGGAGAGAGTTGTTTGTTTCGGGAATAGGCATTGTATATACTATACTATATCATCCCTCTAAACATGGGATGTATTTACATGCAATCTGACAAGACTTGTTCTATTCTTACCTTCTGCTCCTGTGGCTGTTGGTGGGAGGTGAGGGAGGAGGGAGGATGCTGGTGGTTGATCGCCTGCCTGAAGAAGTAGCATCTGACATGGCCTTCCTCTCCTTTCCTCACTCCTTCCTCTCATCCTCCTCTCTTACTCCCTCTCATCCTCCATCTCCTCCTCCTCGACGAGGAAACACGCAGCCATCTGCCTGAGATCTGCCACTACCCCTTCCTCCCTCCTTCCTTTCCTAACGACCGGCTGCATCACACTGACAACAAGGCAACAAGCTAATTAGGAGATTTACTGTGCTTACTACATATGCAAGACAAGTGTTGAGACTGGAGCTGGACAGAGATTTCTATTTGGGGAATCTGGCTCAGTGGCTCTGTCTTATGTTCTGATTTACCCTGCAATTAAAAGCAAATGTAGCATTTACAAACTGTACGGTTGTCTTCCTTCCTGTCTCAGTGTGACGCTCACTAAGGCCGGCACCTGACAGACAGCTGGAATGGCTGCGGGCCACCGGACTACTGAGGGCTGTAAGGAGAAGATACATCCACTGACCCCTGGTCTCCACAGCCTCTGGCTGGAACCTAAAGTGAGATACTAGTTCACCAGAATGAATGGGGATGGATGCCAGACAATCCATAGACCCTAATGTTCAGATGGTAACACAAAGCCTCAACATGCACCGTGACTATTTACAGCCTTGTAACTCTAGTGCACAGAACACAATTAAGAAATTTCTATGATCTGTGTCAAATCAAATCAAATGTTATTTGTCACATGCTTCGGAAACAACAGGTGTGGATTAACAGTGAAATGTTTACTTATGGGCCCTTCCCGACAATGCAGAGAAAGAAAATAGAGAAATAATAGAAAAGTAAAACACGTAATAATAGATGCACAATGAATAACGATAATTTGGCTTCATACAAGGGTACCAGTACCAAGATGATGTGCAGGGGTACGAGGTCACTGAGGTAAATATGCAGATATAACTAGGAATAAGTGACAGATAAAAAATAGTAGCAGCAGAGTATCTAATGAGTCAAAAAAGTTGGTGAAAAAGGGTCAATGCATGTAGTCGGCATAGCTATTTGGTTAACTATTTAACTAACTATTTAGGAGTCTTATGGCTTGGGGGTGGAAGCTGTTCAGGGTCCTGTTACATTTACATTTACATTTAAGTCATTTAGCAGACGCTCTTATCCAGAGCGACTTACAAATTGGAAAGTTCATACATATTCATCCTGGTCCCCCCGTGGGGAATGAACCCACAACCCTGGCGTTGCAAGCGCCATGCTCTACCAACTGAGCCACACGGGACCTTATGTGTGTTGGTTCTAGACTTGGTGCATTGGTACCGCTCGCCGTGCGGTAGCAGAAAGAGCAGTCTATGATTTGGGTGTCTGGAGTCTTCGACAACTTTATTTGTCACATGCGCCAAATACAGCAAGTGTAGTCCTTACCGTGAAATACTTACTTACAAGCCCTTAACCAACAGTGCAGTTCAAGAAGAGTTAAGAAAATATTTACTAAATAAACTAAAGTAAAAAATAATAAAAAGTAACACAATAAAGAGGCTACATACATGGGGTACTGGTACCGAGTCAGTGTGCAGGGGTACAGGTTAGTTGAGGTAATTTGCACATGTAGGTAGCGGTGAAGTAACTACGCATAGATAATAAACAGCGAGCAGTAGCATTGTACAAAACAAGTGGAGGGGAGGGGGGTCAATGTAATAGTCCGGTGGCCATTTGATTAATTGTTCAGCAGTCTTATGGCTTGGGGGTTGAAGCTGTTAAAACTTCTTATGGCTGCAATCCCGTTAACGGGATTGATATGACAACAGCCAGTGGAAGTGCAGGGCGCCAAATTCAAACAACAGAAATCTCGTAATTAAAATTCCTCAAACATACAAGTATCTTATACCATTTTAAAGGTAATCTTGTTGTTAATCCCACCAAAGTGTCCGATTTCAAATAGGCTTTACAGCGAAAGGACCACAAACGATTATGTTAGGTCACCGCCAAGTCACAGAAAAATGTAGCCATTTTTCCAGCCAAAGAGAGGAGTCACAAAAAGCACAAATAGAGATAAAATTAATCACTAACCTTTGATGATCTTCATCAGATGACACTCATAGGACTTCATGTTACACAATACATATATGTTTTGTTCGATAAAGTGCATATTTCTTTAAAAAATCTCAGTATACATTGGCGCGTTATGTTCACTAGTTCCAAAAACATCCAGTGATATTGCAGAGACCCACATCATTTTACAGAAATACTCATTATAAATGTCGATGAAAATACACTTCTCCTTAATGCAACCGCTGTGTCAGATTTCAAAAAACCTTTACGGAAAAAGCAAACCATGCAATAATCTGAGTACAGCTTTCAGACAACAAAGCAGCCAAAAAGATATCCGCCATATTGGGTAGTCAACAGAAGTCAGAAATAGCATTATAAACATTCACTTACCTTTGATGATCTTCATCAGAATGCACTCCCAGGAATCCCAGTTCCACATTAAATGTTTGATTTAGTTCGATAATGTCCATCATTTATGTCCAAAGAGCTACTTTTGTTAGCACGTTTGGTAAACAAATCATGAAGCGCGTTCCCTAGTTGCAGACGAAATGTACAAAGGTTCCGTTACTGTCCGTAGAAACATGTCAAACGATGTATGGAATCAATCTTTAGAATGTTTTTAACATAAAACGTCAATAATGTTCCAACCGGAGAATTCCTATGTCTGTAGAAAAGCAATGGAACGAGAGCTAACTCTCTCGTGACCGCGCCTCAGAGCCTGTGGCAATCTGCCAAACACCTGGCTCATTCCTCTCTCATTCGCCCCCACTTCACAGTAGAATCCTCAAACAAGTTTCTAAAGACGGTTGACATCTAGTGGAAGCTTTAGGAAGTGCAACATAACCCATATCCCACTGTGTATTCAATAGGGTCTGGGTTGAAAATCGACCAACCTCAGATTTCCCACTTCCTGTTTGGATTTCTTCTCAGGTTTTTGCCTGCCATATGAGTTCTGTTATACTCACATACATCATTCAAACAGTTTTAGAAACTTCAGAGTGTTTTCTATCCAATACTAATAACAATATGCATATATTAGCAACTGGGGCTGAGGAGCAGGCCGTTTACTCTGGGCACCTCTGGGCACCTTTCATCCAAGCTACTCAATACTGCCCCTGCAGCCATAAGAAGTTAAGGAGCCTTTTGGTCCTAGACTTGGCGCTCTGGTACCGCTTGCCGTGCGGTAGCAGAGAAAACAGTCTATGACTTGGGTGACTGGAGTCTCTGACAATTTTATGGGCTTTCCTCTGACACTGGCTATTATATAGGTCCTGGATTGCAGGAAGCTTGGACCCACTTATGTGCTGGCCCATACAAACTACCCTCTGTAGCGCCTTACGGTCAGATGCCGAACAGTTGCCATACCAGGCGGTGATGCAACCGGTCAGGATACTCTCGATGGTGCAGCTGTGATCTGGGGAACCATGCCAAATCTATTCAGTCTCCTGAGAGGGAAAATGTTTTGTCGTGCCCTCTTCACGACTGTTTTGGTGTGTTTGGACCATGATAGTTCGTTGGTGATGTGGACACCAAGGAACTTGAAACTCTCGACCCGCTCCACTACAGCCTCGTTGATGTTAATGGGGGCCTGTTCGGCCCGCCTTTTCCTGTAGTCCACGATCAGCTCCTTTGTCTTGCTCACAATGAGGGAGAGGTTGAGGTCCTGGCAACACACTGCCAGTTCTCTGGCGCTATGGTGTTGAACGCTGAGCTGTAGTCAATGAACAGCATTCTCACATAGGTATTCCTTTTGTCCAGGTGGGAAAGGGCAGTGTGGAGTGTGATTGAGATTAAGTAATCTGTAGATCCGTTTGGACGGTATGCGAATGTGAGTGGGTCTAGGGTATCCAGGAGGATGCTGTTGATGTGAGTCATGACCAGCCTTTCAAAGCACTTCATGGCTAATGACGTGAGTGCTACGGGGCGGCAATCATTTAGGCAGGTTACCATCGCTTACTTGGGCACAGGGACTATGGTGGTCTGCTTGAAACATGTAGATATTACAGACTCAGTCAGGGAGAGTTTGAAAATGTCAGTGAAGACACTTGCCAGGTGATCCGCGCATGCTTTGAGTACACGTACTGGTAATCCATCTGGCCCCGCGGCTTTGTGAATGTTGACCTGTTTTAAGGTCTTGCTCACATCGGTTACCGAGAGCGTTATCACACAGTCATTCAGAACAGCTGGTGCTCTTGTGCATCCTTCAGTGTTGCTTGCCTCGAAGTGAGCATAAAAGGCATTTAACATGTCTGGTAGGCTCGCGTCACTGGGCAGCTCGCGTCTGGGTCTCCTTTTGTAGTCTGTAATAGTTTTCAAGTCCTGCCACATCCAATGAGCGTCAGAGCCTGTAATCCTGTAGTGACGCTTTGCTCGTTTGATGGTTCGTCTGAGGGCATAGCAGGATTTCTTATAAGCGTCCAGATTAGAGTCATGCTCCTTGAAAGCGGCACTAGCCTTTAGCTCGATGCAGATATTGCCTGTAATCCATGGCTTCTGGTTGGGATATGTACGTACAGTCCCTGTGGGGACAACGTCGTCAATACACTTATTGATGAAGCCGATGACTAAGGTGGTATCCTCCTCAATGCCAATGCCATCCCGGAACATATTCCAGTCTGTGCTAGCAAAACAGTCCTGTAGCGTAGCATTAGAATTAGAATTATGGTTAGATTTGACAAATGGAGGATCGGTGTGAGCTTTGTATACATCTCTGTGTGTGGAGTAAAGGTGGTATAGAGTTTTTTCCCCACTGGTTGCACATGTGACAAGCTGGTAAAAATGTGGTAAAACTGATTTATGTTTGCCTGCATTAAAGTCCCCTGCCACTAGGAGCATGCTTCTGGGTGAGTATTTTCTTGTTTGCTTATGGCTGTCACGCCCTGGCTATAGAGAGGCTTTTTATTCTCTATTTTGGTTAGGCCAGGGTGTGACTAGGGTGGGCAGTCTATGTTCTTTTTTCTATGTTGTTGTGTTTCTATGTGTTTGGCCTGGTGTGGTTACCAATCAGAGGTGGCTGTCTATCGTTGTCTCTGATTGGTAGCCTGTTCCAACCAGTGTTTGTGGGTAGTTGTTTTTTGTTTCGTATTCTGTACCATACAGAACTGTTTCGGGTTATCTTTTTTGTCATTTTCGTGTTTAGTGTTCGGTTATTAAATTAAATATGAACACGCACTATGCTGCACCTTGGTCCTCATCATCTTCTCTTGAATGCCGTGACAATGGCCTTATAGAGTTGGTTGAGTGAGGTCTTAGTGCCAGCATCGGTCTGTGGTGGTAAATAGATGGCTACGAATAATATAGATGAGAACTCTCTTGGTAGATAACTTGGCATGCCAAGCAGTTGCCATGCCAAGCAGTTGCCATGCCAAGCGGTGATGTATCCAGTCAAGATGCTCTAAAGGGTACAGCTGTGTAACTTTCTGAGGATCTGAGGGCCCATGCCAAATATTTTTAGCCGCATGAGGAGGAAGAGGTGTTGTCGTATCCTCTTCATGACTGTGTTGGTGTGTGTGAACCATAATGGATCCTTAGTGATGTGGACACCGAGGAACTTGAAGCTCTCGACCCATTTCATTATAGCCACGTCGATGTGAATGGGGGTATGCTCGGCTTTCTGTTTCCTGTAGTCCACGATCAGCTCCTTTGTCTTGCTGACGTTGAGGGAGAGGTTGCTGTCCTGGCACCACACCACCAGGTCTCTGACCTCCTCCCTATAGGCTGTCTTATCGTCGTCAGTGATCAGGCCTACCACCGT
Organism: Salvelinus alpinus; assembly: GCF_045679555.1. Classification (NCBI taxonomy): domain Eukaryota; kingdom Metazoa; phylum Chordata; class Actinopteri; order Salmoniformes; family Salmonidae; genus Salvelinus; species Salvelinus alpinus. Next base: position 33,234,119 of record NC_092101.1, on the reverse strand, counting down.
CGTGTCGTCGGCAAACTTAATGATGGTGCTGGAGTAGGGAGTACAGGAGGGGACTAAGCATGCACCCCTGAGGGGCCCCCATGTTGAGGGTCAGCGTGGCAGATGTGTTGTTGCCTACCCTTACCACATGGGGGCGGTCCATCAGGAAGTCCAGGATTAAGTTGCAGAGGGAGGTGTTCAGTCCCAGGATCCTTAGCTTATTGATGAGCTTGGAGGGCACTATGGTGTTGAACGCTAAAGCTGTAGTCAATGAATAGCATTCTCACATAGGTGTTCCTTTTGTCCCGGTGGGAAAGGACAGTGTGGCGTGCAAAAGAGATTGCATCATCTGTGGATCTGTTGGGGCGGTATGCAAATTGGAGTGGATCCAGGGTGTCTGGGATGATGGTGTTGATGTCAGCCATGACCAGCCTTTCAAAGGATTTCATGGCTACAGATGTGGATGGTATGCCTCCTGCATACCACACATCCTGGTGTGTTAAATTAAGCATATGACTGTGTCTGAAAAGAGACAAAAATTTGACACTCAATCTAATCAGATAATAGCTGAATACGACAGAGTGAGTTAAACAGGTACTGCTCAGTATCTTGGTCCTGTACATGTCACCACCACCACCGCCATGTACCAGGGTCAAGTAGGCCGACACTGGGGCCAGGGTTATACCAGCAGCCCCTGCTACTATGTAACCATTCTACAGGAGCCACATCACCCTCGTTACTGGTAGTACTAAAGACAATAACAGCCTGGAGAGTGGGACCAGAGACAATGGCCGCTACCCAAATAGCACCCGATTCCCAATGTAGTACATTGGATTATAGGGAATAGGGTGCCATTTGGAACAGACTAAAATAAGGTCTGGAAACACCGCAGGGTCTGTAAATATTAATGAACTCCTCCTCACACAGGGAATTCTATGACAGTCTCACCCCTTTCCCTTTTTCCTCTTTTTATGGTCGTTGGTTTAATTAATGGTGTGTTTTAGGGAAATTAGATGTTCGATGTCTAAAGCCTCTGGCAGGTCCCTCTCTCTCTCTCTTTCTCACTCACCAAGACTACAAACTGGAGACTGCTGATATTTAGCTGAGAAGATGAGAGGAAAGAAGAGGGGGTTGCAGGGCAGACTGACTGGATTGAGGCAAGAGATCACATATGAAACACTCAGTGAGTGTAGAGATCTTTATAGAAATATTCTGTGGTGTGTACTCATTCTGAACATATCAGTATTATTAAGGTATAAGTACACATTTCTAAATACTATAATAATAATAATGTTAACATTTGATGATTTAAAATTCACAGTTATACACACTACTGGCACTCATGAATTCCAAATGTAAATACGTGTATTTAACAGAATACCATATCTGGTAACACTTCATTTTAAGGGGTCCTTATTACAAGTATTGTAATTAATTGTAATAATACATAGTTACACTTTAATAACAACATGTAACTGTGTTACAGTGGCGTAACAACGAATGCTTGTAACCATGCGTGTTACAAATATTACATTTTCCGATTGCATCCCAACCATATTTCAGCCAACACAAACCATGTGATAAGTGTTAGCCAATTTAAAACTGACCACCTCATTGACACAAATTGTCACGCCCTGACCTTAGAGAGCCTTTTTATGTCTCTATTTTGGTTTGGTCAGGGTGTGATTTGGGGTGGGCATTCTATGTTTTGTTTTCTATGTTTCTTTATTTCTATGTTTTGGCCGGGTATGGTTCTCAATCAGGGACAGCTGTCTATCGTTCTCTGATTGGGAATCATACTTAGGTAGCCCTTTTCCCTCCTTTCAGTGTGGGTATTTGACTTTTGTTAGTGGCACTTAGCCCTGTAAGCTTCACGGTTGTTTTCTTCGTTTGTTGTTTTGTTGGCGTCATTTTTCTAAATAAAAGGATTATGTACGCTCACCATGCTGTACCTTGGTCCACTTCTTTCAACGGCCGTGACACAAATCTGCAAAAGGTTTAGATTTTAGATTCTTCAAAGTAGCCACCCTTTGCCTTGATGACAGTTTTGCACACTCTTGGCATTCTCTCAACCAGCTTCCCCTGGAATGCTTTTCCAACCATCTTGAAGGAGTTCCCACATATGCTGAGAACTTGTTGGCTGCATTTCCTTCACTCTGCGGTCCGACTCATCCCAAACCATCTCAATTTGGTTGAGGTCGGGGATTGTGGAGGCCAGGGAATCTGATGCAGCACTCCATCACTCTCCTTCTTGGTAAAATAGCCCTTACACAGCCTGGAGGTGTGTTGGGTTACTGTCCTGTTGAAAAACAAATGATAGTCCCACTAAGCCCAAACCAGATGGGATGGCGTATCGCTGCAGAATGCTGTGGTAGCCATGCTGCTTAAGTGTGCCTTGAATTCTAAATAAATCACAGACTGTGTCACCAGCAAAGCACCCACACACCATCACACCTCCTCCTCCATGCTTTACGGGGAGAAATACACATGCGAGATCATCCGTTCACACACACACCGCGTCTCACAAAGACACGGCAGTTGGAACTAAAAAAAATTGGGCTGCAGACCAAAGGACCAATTTCCACCGGTCTAATGTCCATTGCTCGTGTTTCTTGGCCCAAGCAAGTCTCTTCTTCTTATTGGTGTCCTTTAGTAGTGGTTTCTTTGCAGTAATTCGACCATGAAGGCCTGATTCACAGTCTCCTCTGAACAGTTGATGTTGAGATGTGTCTGTTACTTGAACTCTGTGAAGCATTTATTTGGGCTGCAATTTCTGAGGCTGGTGTAACTAATGAACTTATCCTCTGCAGAAGAGGTAACTCTGGATCTTCCATTCCTGTGGCAGTCCTCATGAGAGCGAGTTTCATCATAGCGCTTGATGGTTTTTGCGACTACACTTGAAGAAACTTTCAAGTATTGACTGACCTTCATGTCTTAAAGTAATGATGGACTGTCGTTTCTCTTTTCTTAATTGAGCTGTTCTTGCCATAATATGGACTTGGTCTTTTACAAAATAGGGCTATCTTCTGTATACCCCCCTACCTTGTCACAACAAAACTGATTGGCTCAAACGCATTAAGAAGGAAGGAAATTCCACAAATGAACTTTTAACAAGGCACAGCTGTTAATTTTAAATGCGTTCCAGGTGACTACCTCATGAAGCTGGTTGAGAGAATGCCAAGAGTGTTCAAAACTGTCATTAAGACAAAGGGTGGCTACTTTGAAGAACCTCAAATATAAAATATATTTTAATTTGTTTAACACTTGTTTGGTTACTACATGATTCCATATGTGTTATTTCAGTGTTGATGTCTTCACTATTATTCTACAATGTAGAAATACTAAAAATAAAGAAAAACCCTTGAATGAGTAGGTGTTCTAAAACATTATAAAAATATATAGAAATCAAAGAAAAATATCTCAAATGAATATGCAACCATTTAAATAACTGCATTAGCATAAGAAGCAACAACATATTTTACTTACAGATCTAAAAGTTGATCTTCTCCTTCCAAAAACACTTATTCTGCGCTGGAATCAAAACTGTGCTCACTCACACAGACCTCATCCATTCGTTCTGTTTCACTCTGGTCAATTTCTGCAATAATCTCATTCAAATTTGTATCCTTGGACTTCAATTTAGCTTTCCACTCTGAGTAGCCATGTTTTCATTTTTTCAGATTTGAGAAAAGTTTGTAGAAGAGAACGAACCGCTGCGTAATGTAAACTACCGTGTGTTCTGTTTGCTTTCACCTGAGAATTAACACTGTTGCGCACAGCTCTAGCATGATGACTGTTTGTCGTACAAAGGGTGTTCATATACTGCTGGAAAGCCCAGCTCATTGGCTATCTAGCTAGCTATCTTTCCAAATGATAGGTGGTCATTGAACCAAGACACTGTCAATCAAGTGAACACCACTCATCTCATTGGTGCGTAATGATGGCTGACCTTCTTGGGCTAATTGACGTGTTGTGTAGCCAATACATAATGTAGAATGATGAAACAATTTTGGTTGGCTTCTAGAGTGTCTGAGGATTGCACCGGAACCGAACTTGACCGGGTTAAACAACGTTTTGACGATTAGATTTCATACATTGTTTTGTTGCAAGTTTAAAGAGTCAGAATTCATGCAAAACATTGTGTACAACATGGATCCTTTTAGGATATAAAAATTGATTTTATCTAACAAAACTATGCCAACTTTTATCTCTGGGACCCTCAGGATGACAAATCAGAGCAAGATTACTGAATGTAAGTACATTACATACAGTCAGAGGTGAATGTATCAAACCAGTTGCCGTGATAAAAGTGTTTTGTTGTTGTGCACTATCTTAAAACAATAGCATGATATTTTTTAGATGTAAAAGCTACTGTAAATTGGACACTGCAGTTAGAATAATAATCATTGAAACTTTCTGACGATATAAGACATGTCTATGTCCCAGAAAGTTGGCTGTTGTTTACAACCAGACTCCCTCTGGTTGCATTTTCTAAACTACCTCATAATATTGTACACTACCCTCATAAAATACCTTTCGGTTTCAAGTCCTACAAACACGTGCTTGTTACTGTTAGGATGGTAAGAGCTGTGGGATTCTGATAATTGTGACTACTACAGAGCCCGAGATACAGCAGATCAAAAAACCAGAAGGATTTACATATGAGAAGAAAGCCTATCCACTGAATTCCCTTCAGACCAGCTTACCTCGATTACCACGAGAGGGCTAAGGTTTGAGGAGAAACCATAAACCTGAGTATAAGCTAAGGTTGTAATGGTTGTTGAAACTCTGAGACTATCGATACCGACAGAATAAGAGCAAATCTTTGATACTAATTACTAGTCTACAGCTAGGAATTCTATACCATTGAATGCGAAGGCCAACAACCGCCGAAACACCTATTCTATAACAACATTGCTGAATGTTACTCTGAACTAACCATTCTAACCACAGAACAGAGAGAAAGAGGGCGGACAAACTCTCCAACAGAAAGACGGACGATCCCAACAGAGATCACGACGACACACTGAGCGTAAATATATATATTGATTGCAATTATTCCCGAATGAGTGAGCGTTCATGTGCAAAGGATTAGCATTTCAATGAATATGATTATCAAGTGTGTAGTGATTCATTTGCGTAATTCCCGCCTTTCTCAGTCTACACCCAATTCCCTTTTGTCCACCAAGCCGTAATACCAGGTTAGCCCACTAGGGCACATCCCCTATCATTTCCTTGTAGCCATATCTACTTTGTTTGTTTGTGTGTGCATTTCTGAGATCATTTACTTAGTTAATAAATAAATGATTGAGACAATTGATGTATGGATGACTTATAGTGAAGACTGGGTTCGTGCAGAAAACCAATAATTTACGACGTTTGGAATGAGTCTAACGTGAGGTAAAGAATAACTCATTAATTAAAAGACTAATTGATCAGATATTAAAATATATTAAGTTATATTAGGAAAATTATAACTTTGTAATCTGAATATTTTCCTTGGTGCCCCGACTTCCTAGTTAATTACATTTAACTGATTAGTTAATCACGTAATAATAATTACAGAGAATTGATTTGATAAACTAACAGTCTTCAGTTTAATGATGCCAAAGACACGACACTGTGTTTTCTGTCTGTCTGTTGCCAGTTCGTCTTGTCTCGTCAAGCATACCAGTGTGTTTTTCCGTACTCCTGTTCTCTTTAGTCCCTGTTTTCTGTACCTTTTGACACTGGCCTGGATTACTGACCTCTGCCTGCCCTGACCCTGAGCCTACCTGCCGTTCTGTACCTTACAGACTCTGCCCTGGATTAATGACCTCTGCCTGCCCTTGACCTGTCATTTGCCTGCCCCCTGTTTTGTAAATAAACTTCTGTGCTTCGAACTGTCTGCATCTGAGTCTTATCCTGACTTCTGATAGTACGAACTGACCATGACTGACCCAGCAGACTCGGACCAGCTCCGCAACGCTGTCTCCTCCCAAGGAGCCACCATTGGGAGACACGAGGAGTTACTTTGAGGTCTTATGGAAGGATTCCAGACCTTGGCGGAACACCATGACCGTGCCTTGAATACATTGCCGGAGCAATTCCACGGATTGTCTGTTAGGCAGCCAGCCACAACAGTAACCTCCTAGCCCCTCAGTAACCCGCTGTCAGCTGCGCATCTCTCCAGGCCACTCCAGCTTCCCGAGAACCCCGCTTACCTCCTCCGGAACGATTCGCTGGAAAGTCAGGAACCTTTCGGGCGTTTCTCTTCCAGTGTCCCCTAATCTTCGAGCTGCAGCCCTCGTCCTTTCCCTCAGACCGATTGAACATAGCATACCTCATAGCGGGAGGGCCCTTGCTTGGGCTATGGCTGTGTGGGAACCACAATCTGCCATGTGCTTCAGTCTGGAGGAGTTCGTGGCTGAGGTGAAAAAGGTTTTTGATTATCCGTTGTCCAGGAAAGAGGCTGCCCGGGAGTTACTCCAGCTTCGTCAAGACTCCCGCAGTGTGGCAGACTATGCTGTTGATTTCCGCATGTTGGCTGCCGAGAGTGCCTGGAACCCGGAATCCCTGTTCGACACGTTCCTCCATGAATTATAGGAGGAGGTTAAAGACGAGCTCGCAGCCCGGGAATTGCCTACGGATCTCGACTTTCTCATCGCCTTGACCATCCGGATTAATGGGCGGCTACAGGAACGTAGGAGGGAGATGAGGTCTGATTCGGGTCCCACTCGCTCGCCCAAGGATCCCACCTCACCTCAGAGGAATCACGGAAGTCCCCAGCGTCTACGTTTCCGAGAGAATCCGAGGTTACCCGAGTTCCCCCGAGAGTCTCCGAGGTCTGCCGACTCGCCTCTTCCAGAGCCGATGCAACTCGGCAGAGCTAGGTTGTCTCCAGCCGAACGTTTACGCAGACTTAACACCAAAGTTGTCTGTATTGTGGGACAACCAGTCATTACGTGTCTACCTGTCCATTAAAAGACCAGGCTCATCAGTAGGTACGAGTTCTCTGGTGGGCCATACAGAGAATTCTCCTTCTTTCCTTACTTGTACCCCTCTCCATGCCATCCTGCGGTGTGGCGACCAGTCGAAATCTCTCAAGGGTACTCATTGACTCTGGGGCTGATGAGAGCTTCATTGACACTACCCTGGTGTCAGAGCTGGGCATCTCCACTCAGCCCCTCTCCATTCCCATGGACGTTAGAGGTGCTGTATGGGCGCTCCATAGGCAGAGTCAGCCACAATACCACTCCTATCAACCTGTGAGTGTCAGGGAACCACAGTGAGACTATGCAGTTCGTGCTCATCAAGTCTCCTCAGTTACCCGTGGCATTGGGATTTTCATTGCTCCAGCGGCACAATCCCCTCATCGACTGGACTGCTGGTGCTATCATGGGCTGGAGCCCGTTCTACCTCGCTCATTGCATGAAGTCGGTGCAACCTGCCCCGGGACGTCTTCTTGTGGGCTCGGAAGAAGCCTCGGACCTCTCCGCTATTCCCGCGGAGTACCAGAACCTCCGGGAGGTTTTCAGCAAGGCCCGGGCCACTTCGTTTCCTCTGCATCGACCCAATGACTGCGTGATTGACCTTCTCCCGGGCACTACACCACCCCGGGGACAGCTGTATTCACTGTCGGGTCCGGAGACTAAGGCTATAGAAATGTATATCGAGGACTCCCTGGCTGCAGGGTGTATCCGTCCTTCTGCCTCCCAGTGCAGGGTTAATCTTTGTGGAGAAGAGGGACAAAACCCTTTGCCCATGCATCAACTACCAGGGCCTCAATGGCATCATGGTTAAGAACCACTAGCCGCTACCACTCATCGCCTTGGCTTTTGAGCCACTCCAGGGGGCCACCATTTTCACTAAGTTGGACCTGTGGAATGCCTACCATCTGGTGTGGATACAGGAAGGTGACGATTGGAAGACAGTCTTCAACACGGCTAGCGGACACAACAAATACCTGGGGATGCCATTCTATCTGACCAACGCTCCTGCTGTGTTCCAGGCTCTGGTAATTGACGTTCTCCGCAACATGTTGAACCGTTCATGTTCGTCTACCTCGACAACATCCTCGTCTTTTCCCGCTCGGCTCAAGAACACGTTCTCCACATCAAACAAGTCATCCAGCGTCTCCTGGAGAACCATCTTTTTGTGAAAGCAGAAAAATGGGAATTATATCACTCCCCAATCTCCTTCCTTGGATACATCATCACTGCTGGTAATGTGCAGATGGATCCCGGAAAGGTGAGAGCGGTGGTGGATTGGCCCCAACTCACGTCCAGAGTGCAGCTGCAACGCTTCCTGGGATTTTCCCATTTCTATTGCCGTTTTATCCGAGGTTACAGCATCCTGGATTCCCCCTTTTAGCACTCACCTCTCCCAATGTCCCGTTCACATGGTCCCCAGCTGCTGACCGGGCGTTCCTGGATTTTAAGCACCGCTTCACCATAGCTCCCATATTAATCTATCCAGACCCGTCCCGTCAGTTGGTGGTGGAGGTCGACGCTTTGGACGTCGGAGTCGGGGCTGTCCTGCCCCAGCGTTCTGCCCTGGACCTCAAGCTGCATCCCTGCGCCTTCTTCTCCCATCGTCTTAACGCCACGAAGAGGAATTACGATGAGGGAAATCGAGAACTACTTGCGGTGAAGATGGCATTGGAGGAGTGGAGGCACTGGTTAGAGGGGGCAGAACATCCATTCATTGTGTGGTCTGATCACAAGAACCTGGAATATCTCCACACCGCCAAGCGACTCAACTCCAGGCAAGCTCGATGGGCCCTACATTTCACTCGGTTCACCTTTACCATCTCCTACCGGATCCATGGACTTCCGGTGGACATGGTTTCCGACCGTGGTCATCAGTTCTCGTCCCAGTTGTGGAAGGCGTTCTGCACACTCATTGGATCGTCGGCCAGCCTGTCCTCCAGTCCAATGGCCAGTCGGAGCAAGCCAATCAGGACCTAGAAAAGACTCGTCGCTGCCTCGTCTCCGCCAATCCCACCACCTGGAGCCAGCAACTCGTGTCGGTGGAATACACCCGTAACACCCTACCCTGCTCAGCCACTGGTCTCTTGCCTTTCGAGTGTTTGATGGGATATGAGCCCCCGCTCTTCCCTGAGCAAGAGGAAAAGGTCAGCATACCCTCAGCCCAAATGTCCGTCTGTCGCCGTACCTGGAAGAGAGCCCGGTCTGCTCTTCTCAAGACCACCTCCAGGTATCTACGACAGGCGGACAGCTACCGGACCCCGGCACCCCACTATTGTCTCGGGCACAGGGTATGGCTGTCCACTCGGGATCTGCCCCTCCGGGTGTAGTCCCACAAACTTTCCCCCCGTTTTATCGACCCTTTCCCCATCTCTAAGATTCTTAGCCCCTCTGCTGTTCATCTTCTGTTGCCCCGCACCATCCGTATACATCCCACTTTTCATGTATCACGGATTAAATCTCTGTCTCCTCTTTCTTGTCTCATCAAGCCTACCAGCGTCTTTTTCCGTACTCCTGTTCTCTTTAGTCCCGGTTTTCTAGTTCTCCTTGTTTTGACCAATCTGCCTGCTCTGACCCTGTCTGCCGTTCTGTACCTTTTGACACTGCCCTGGATTACTGACCTCTGTCTGCCCTGACCCTGCCTACCATTCTGTACCTTACGGACTCTGCCCTGGATTACCAACATCTGCCTGCTACGTTGTGTAAATACATTTCTGTGATTCGAACTGTCTGCATCTGGGTCTTATCCTGAGTGCTGATAATAGCGCATGATATATGGTCTTTATGGGGGGAGGTGGAGGAGGGGGAGATTCTTATGACATTGCCAGCAGTAAGATTTGAGTTCGATTTCCAAAAAGACAAGGCCTGTAGATTTCAAATGATATGGCACTTTCTATTTTCTGATTGAAAAAAAAACACCTGTACAGGTCCCAAAGCAACGGCTCAGTGTTTAACAGGCTAGGTAGCAGGCATAAACTATAGAAATCATGATGATGATAACTAGTATAGTTTTTTTTTTCTCTACTACAGATTCCCACAAGGTTTCACTCTAGGATGGGAAAATGCTTATAAGAAAGAAACAGATGAAGTCAGAGAGATTGTTGATTTCCATTGTTAATTGTAATATTAAAAAAGGAAGAAAAACATAATCCATTTTTCTAAATTAGCTATATAGGCTACTACTCAACACCACTAGAATTGTTTTTTTTATCTAATTGAGTAGCCCGATAGCTTTGTTTCTAATGAATCAAAGTATGAATCTAACAATAAAAATCCTTGTAATTGTGTAAGAAATGTAAGGTCTTTTTACCTGTTGCAATAAAGTTGACTAAAGGAGAAGCATATATTTTGTTAGTAGGTATTTTCACTTGTTAATGAGAAGTAAGTAATTATATAGAAATTGCTCATAGGTAACTATAAGGTTACGCTTAACTTTAAATAGCTAAATCCTGTGTTACAACTAGCGACGACTTTGTACGTGCAGATATGTACTCTGTAGTCTATAAGTGTGTTTGTTTTCTCACTAGGATGGTTCTTTCTGAAGCTGACGATTAGATTGTCAGGATGGGTAACATACTTTGTAGGCAGTGGTGGAAAAAGTATTCAATTGTCATACTTGAGTAAAAGTAAAGATACCTTAATAGAAAATGACTCAAGTAAAAGTGTAAGTCACCCAGTAAAATACTACTTGAGTAAAAGTCTAAAAGTATTTGGTTTTAAATATACTTAAGTTTCAAAAGTAAATGGAATTGCTAAAATGTACTTAAGTATCAAAAGTATAAACCATTTGAAATTCCTTATATTAAGCAAACCAAACGACACAATTTATATTTTTTATTGACCGATAGCCAGGGGCACGCTCCAACACTCAGACATAATTTACAAACGAAGCATTTGTATTTAGTGATTCCGTCAGATCAGAGGAAGTAGGAATGACCAGGGATGTTCTCTTGATAAATGTGTGAATTGGATCATTTTCCTGTCAAAATGTAACGAGTTCTTTTGGGTGTCAGGGAAAATGTATCGAGTAAAAAGTATATTATTTTCTTTAGGAATGTAGTGAAGTAAAAGTAAAAGTTGTCAAATATAAATAGTAAAGTAAAGTACAAATACCCCAAAAAACGAATTAAGTAGTACTTTAAAGTATTTCTCCTTAAGTACTTTACACCACTGTTTGTAGGTACACAATAACTAAATCAAATCAAATGTATTTATATAGCCCTTCTTACATCAGCTGATATATCAAAATGCTGTACAGAAACCCAGCCTAAAACCCCAAACAGCAAGCAATGCAGGTGTAGAAGCACGGTGGCTAGGAAAAACTCCCTAGAAAGGCCAAAACCTAGGAAGAAACCTAGAGAGGAACCAGGCTATGAGGGGTGGCCAGTCCTCTTCTGGCTGTGCCGGGTGCAGATTATAACAGAACATCGCCAAGATGTTCAAATGTTCATAAATGACCAGCATGGTCAAATAATAGTAATCACAGTGAACAGGTCAGGGTTCCATAGCCGCAGGCAGAACAGTTGAAACTGGAGCAGCAGCACGGCCAGGTGGACTGGGGACAACAAGGAGTCATCATGTCAGGTAGTCATGAGGCATGGTCCTAGGGCTCAGGTCCTCCGAGAGAGAGAAAGAGAGAATTAGAGAGAGCATACTTAAATTCACACAGGACACCGGATAAGACAGGAGAAATACTCCAGATATAACAGACTGACCCTAGCCCCCCGACACATAAACTACTGCAGTATAAATACTGGAGGCTGAGACAGGAGGGGTCAGGAGACTCTGTGGCCCTATCCGATGATACCCCCAGACAGGTCCAACTACAAATACCACTCAAGATACTCTTTATTTTAACTAGCTAAATCATGTGTAACACCTAGTAATTATAAAGTACTTATGCAGATATTACATGTACTCTGTAGTGTACTACTGTTTTTATTTTCTCACTTGGATGGTGCTTCCGGAAGATTTACAATTAGGACCTGGTTGTCAGGATGGGTAATGTAATATAAGTACACATTAATTACAAATATGTACTCCTCAAGATATGCTTCATTTTAACTAGCAAAATCCTTTTTAACACTTGGTAATTACATCGTACTTATACAGATATCACATGTACTCTGTGATGTACTAGTGTGTTTATTTTTTTCATTGGATGGTGCTTCCAGAAGCTTTGTAATTAGGGCCAGCCAGGTAGTCTTCATGGATCCACCTGTACCCGAATACCCCAGACCCAATCCTGGACTCGAGTGGGTCCAGCTCCAGAATTCTAAACAATGTCATGGGTCTGGGACGGATCTAATAGGATTGTCACGGGTCTCTGGTGTGTGTAATTTTAACAGATTTTTCTGGAAGGTCCAGATCCGAAAGCAACTGCTTCAGTGGAGAGAAATGTTATATGCTGCTGCTCTTGCTTTTCACGAGAGTGAAGCATAGCGCTTGTTGTTGTTGGCCAATCATAAGTCATCAAAGTGGCAATAGGCTACAGTCATAGAGCCTCCTTGTGTAACAAGGTCAGGAGACTGTATCTATTCAATTAAAATTACGGAATTAAAAGTTAAAGGAGAAGGATAAGCTACAACGACCAAGCGCCAAACGGTAGGCTGCTAACGTTACTTAATATTCTGAAATGAGTTGTTATTTGTAACTGTAGGATGAGAAAGCGCATGCATTGCTTCCTCAATTAGCATAGCTAGCTAACGTTAGGTAGTTTAACTAGCTCCTCACGGTTTGATGCAGTCAAAACAGGTACGACGTTATTATATTTGATGATAAATAACCTAGATATGGCAGTTATTAGTCTACTGGTCTCTCGTCTCTGTCTCCCTCTTCCCTGTTCCACGTGTCACTCGCTGACGTTACGGCCTCTTGCCTGCTAGAGTGGCATTTCTCTCTCCTTCCTCTCGCGCTTTATCAGCTCTGGTTAATAAAGTAGCTTAGAAAACGACCTTTCTGCAGTTTCTGTCACTGGGGTCGGATCGGATCAGAAAGGGTCTAATTGTCCTCAGGTCCGTTCGGGAACGGTCTCTATATTTAAACATTGTATTATTCATGTCTGGTCCAGGTGGGAAAGCCTCAGGTCTATTTCCGAATGTGTGCAACTCTTTGGAGCCGTGAAGACCTCTAGGGCCTGGTTGTCAGGATGGGTAATGTACTATATAAGTACACATTAATTACAAATACCCGTCAACTTACACTTCATTGTAACTAGCTTAATATGCCCTGTAACACAGGTGTAACACAAGGTCTAGTGGTCTAGTAATTACATTGAACTTATGCAGATATTACATGTACTCTGGTGTACTAGTGTGTTTATCCTCCCACTTGGATGGTGCTTCTGGAAGCCTTAAAATAAGGGCCAGGTTGTCAGGATGACTAATGTGCTATATAGTTCACATTCATTACATTTTAACTAGCAAAATCCTGTGTAACACCTAGTAATTACATTGTACTTATGCAGATTTTAAATGTACTCTGTGGTGTACTTGTGTATTTATCCTCCCACCTGAGGAGGACACCCATATGGTAGAACACAGTCAGTGAGATTGACCTACATCTTATCTGTTTTTGTAAACTAAACCAAGTGAACCCAGATGGTAGGATACACTTTATTGAGGCAATTGCGAGCAACAAAATTGAGTGGTAATTTTGAAGAGTGTGCATTCACGGGTAGGTAATTAGAGCCTATCTAATCTTGGGACACCCACAAGAGATTGTGATAGTTATTACTGAATCGGATTCAGCTGAGAAGAAACTATACACTAAATTGGTGAATTTAGTGGTAACAAGCATTTGTTGTTATACCTCTGTAATTAGACTGCAATTACCACCAGTTACAGGTTATTACAGTGTAACTATGAGTCACTCAGATGAACTACAACACGTGTTTCAGTGTAATAAGGACCCCTTCAAATGTTAAAATACATTTTAATTACTACATGTTTTCCCATATTCTAGGCAGAGAACAAACACACAAACTGAACATTGACAGCAGCAGCGCCACATAAAAGTGTAATATGAGGAAGTTAAATAAAAAAAACGACTTCACTATACTTAATAAAAACAGGGCCTAAGGCAGCTTTCAGATTCCCAATGTGCAGACCATCATTTTTAATAACTCTGACAAGGTATCAGACTCATCTTCTCTGTAACAATAATGCACAGAATCAGGATTTCTGTAAATCATTGGCGTCGCCAAGAATTAGTGGCAGGCAGCGACTCTGTTCAAGTGTTCCCCAGTCAAACATTTCCCTCCTCTCAGACTTTAATTCACTCAAAAGGCACAATATAAATGGGCCTGCTCTTTAATTTAAACGGAGTGGGCACTAGGAAATGTTTTTATTTTTCTTTAAAAAATATATAAATTACACGGAGGCGCTGACAGTTTCTTGGAGAATAGAATCACTCAAATCCCCAATGTTTTAATTGCTTTTCAACAGTGGTAACAAAGGAGTTAATTTACAAGGAGCCCAGACCACATACAATAACCATTCTCTACTGGCCTTGCCTAGTTATTACCTGTTTTAATTTTTACTTTTTAATTCAAACCGCTGTGTAGATTAATTTCTGATATGTACAGCATTGTTTTGCACACTGATTTGACATCGTTTTTATTGTTGCAAAGCAAGGCTTTTCACTGAGGCTTAATTAACAGGGATAGTAAGGGATTTTATTGCACATGTTACAGCTGAAATATGACAATTACCATTTATGTTAGCAGGAGAAAATGACCAATGTTGAGTCTGGATTCTCATTTACAGGGCCTTTTTACTGGTTATTAATTCTGCCTTTAAAAAATAAGCTGTACAACTATCTACTTATGATCTTGTTTTATTTAATAGAAATTGTGTGAAACAAATTAGCAAAAGTATGTTCCAATATCTTTGTGATCTTAGCATTTGAAAAAATAAAATAAGAATATCTAATTCATGAGTAAATAAGTATTGTTTTCAACACAACTGGCTGCTCTCATGTTTGTCACTGATCAGAGAGGATCCGTATGTGCTTATGCTGCTCTCTGCTGGTGGCGGGTGTGAACTACAACCACAAAGGCAATGACTAACTAATAATTTAGGCATTCTCTAAAATAAATCAGACAAGTAGCAAGTTTGAGAGTGGTGTGGTACTCTTGTCGACGGAGAGATAAAAAATAAAAATAAAAGACAGATTCTCATGTCACTTCTCAAACGACCAACCTGAGAGTCTTTAGCCAAACTGTTTGTACTCTATACATGTCTAAATATTATCTACAGTGCCTTTGGAAAGTATTCAGACCCCTTGACTTTTTCCACATTTTGTTATGTTATAGCCTTATTCTAAAATTGATTAAATGTGGGTCTCAGCTATGTTTAGCTAAAAACAATTAAACACAGAGTTACCGTATGATATTAACCCTAACACGACATGGGATATAAAAGACACCCAATGGGACTGCAGATGAGAATAAGCACTATAGCTCTAATCTGATGCAATGTTACACTCAACAAATTACCTGTGGCGAAACAGATTCACTAGACAAAAAAAATATAAACATATAAAACATCATATCATATAAAAGTAGTCCTAATCTGAGATTGGAAGATGCTACATCAGAATGCTGATATGCTAATCAAGCTCTTCCAAGCCATCACTGTGCCTGAATCTGCCAGGTACCTAAACCTGCAACAAAACGACAACAACAGAAACAACAACAGGTTAGAGAGGCGTCAAGACACAGGGACAAAACAGGGACAGAAACATACATTAACAGCACAAACATAACTATTAACTTTTAACGGCACAAAACCAACATACACTGGAACTATGCAAACAACACAAATACTAAGCTAAAATTGCTTAAAGGTAGACTCAGCTAAATTACGTTGCCATGAGCAGAACCGGTGATATTACAGTTTTTTTTGATTGCTTAAGCACGATTTTCAAAACAGGGCCCGTGTTTACAAAACACTACACACAATTACCACAACCACACACCCAATTAGCAAAACACTACAGATCCTTTGCAAAATTAAACACTCTTGTAAAAACTATACACTTCTTTTTAAAAACCACACTTTGTTACCATATGAAATACACACGTTTCACATTACTATACTCTGTTTGCACGAGTTACACTCTGCTGTGATAAACCTAAAACACTTTGAGCACTTCTACTTCCCTATGATTAGAGTAGGCTACTATCAACAAAGTACAAATATAATGTACATTCACCAAACACTACACAAGACCAATGTTGCAGACTGAAGAAACTCATTTATTTCTCAACACGCCCAAAATGTTGACATGGAGATTCATAATACTGTAACCAAACGTCACTTTACGTATTGTAAGTTCAAAAAAAAATTAAAAAAAATAACTAGACATTGTCTCTTCGCCTAGCTGGATCTGGCCAGAGAATTTCATCAACATCGCAGGCAATGTTGTCATTAGCAAGACACCTTGGAAAGAAACGTCTTGAATGACGAATCCATCCTTGCATTGCTGCTACCTTCATCTGGTCACAGGCCTCCTTCATGGCTTGGATGAGGGGTACCTCAGCCTGGAGACGGAGATCATATACCTTCCACCGCCATGCCGAGAAAAACTATTCTATAGGGTTGAGGAATGGAGAGTATGGTGGAAGATATAGGACGGTGAAATGTGGATGTTGCTGAAACCAGTTCTGAACCAGAGCAGAGCGGTGGAAAGACACATTGTCCCAGACAACAATGTATTGCATATGATCGATTTGATTTGCTGCTGTTATGTTGTGCAATTGGTCCAAGAATGTAAGTATGAGTGCTGTGTTGTAAGGGCCCATATGGGCATGGCGGTGGAGGACCCCATTCTGTGTAATGGCTGCACAGAGTGTTATATTACCCCCACGTTGCCTTGGGACATTGACTATAGCCCTGAGGCCAATGATGTTTCTTCCCCTCCTTCGTGTTCTCATCAGGTTGAACCCAGCCTCATCTACGTAAATGAACTCATGCTGGATCTCCTCTCCATCCATTCGTAAAACTCTGAAAAACAGTGTCAGGCAAAATTGTGTAGTTCAGTGTAGATCTAGTATACATATTACAGTACAGTAAAAGATTATGAGACAGTATGCAAGATCACACTGCTAAAGTGAATACATACCTCTGCATAATCATGCCGCAGTCGTTTCACCCTTTCGGAATTGCGCTCGAATGGCACTCGATAAATTTGCTTCATTTGAATATGTTTTTTTTTATTTTTATGCTTGCCAGTGTTGATGTTGAGACCTGATGGATATCGTTGAAAATGCCGTGGTTATTGACAATGTTAGCTTGGAGCTGCTTGAGTGTTATAGCATTGTTGTCCAAAACCATGTTTACTCTCTTGCTGTTCTGTGAACATAGGAGGCCTTCCCCCTTGTCGTCCCTGACCCTCAATCCTATGTAGAAAAAAAAACACTATACAATAGTACAGTAATTTCACAGGAAAAGGTAACAGAAGTGCTGATAGTGCATAGAATACAGTACTGTAAGCAGTTACTGAAACCGTGCAGATGTTTTTGATATGATGATATTTTTACAATACCTATTTTCCAGTCGAAATGTTCTCATCACACTTGCCACTGTATATCGGCTTAGATTTGGCTGTACTCGCAGTCCAGCCTCAGGCCGTGGTTGACAACGTGGTCAACCAGTGTTGCGCGGATCTCATTTGTCAGATTCGGTCCTCTTTGAGCACCTTCTTGTCTTCCTCCTCCTCCTCGTCCTCCTCGTTCTCCTCGTCCTCCTCGTTCTCCTCGTCTTCCTCCTCGTCCTCCTCGTTCTCCTCGTCGTCCTCCTCCTCCTCGTCTTACTCTTTCTCTGACTCTTTCCATTGTGCTTGAAGACCGATGAACTCACCTGCTGCTTTTTATAGTGCTTATACACCTGATTGGTGTGTCTACAATTAAGCAAACGAGTGTTTGCACACCTGATGACTGTGTTGAACCAATTGGTTGGACGGTGTGGTAATTTGACAGTCAGTGCTTTGGTATTGCAAGGATGTGACTTCGTGATAGATTTTTGTGTGTAATGTATGTTAAGTGTGTTTAGTGTTTTGCAAATCACTGTGTGTAGAGTTTTGCAACAAGTGTGAGGTTGACAATGTGCTTATAGTTGTGCAAATATGGGCTGATGTTTTGCTTCTTGAGTGTAAGGTTTTGCTAATAGTGTACTACTTTTAATTGTAGTGTGTAAGCAATCCAAAAAAACTGTAAGATGAGCGAGATGCAACACTTCGCTCTCACACGGTCACACACAGTATATGCGAATGTGCACATGTATACAGAGTGGTAGACACAAGACCAAAACAGCTGAGAAGTTAAGCCTTGCGCTTCAGCACTCTTAGTTATTGTGGAAATTGACCGACTATGCTGTTTACTTTCTGCATCTACGTCATATCGCTGAGTCTACCTTTAAGCTCAATCTGTCAATAAAATGTTGACACAAATTGAATGTCAATAATGTAAGAAGGAAAACATATTTGTGAACTTGTGCGGTGGTTCAATCTTACCTCTCACTCTCCAGGTAGAAAGACAGATCGTTGATGAGGAAGTCAATGATAATGTCTTTACAATTAATGACCCGTCTCTTCGTGTGGGATGCACCCCCCTCTTCTTTAGGAGGGGCAGGGGAGTCTGACGTTTGAGTGGTTGGGGTAATCACCTATGCTATAGGAGAGAATATCAACTAAGGGGTGTATACTGCTAGCACCAGACTTCATCCAAAAGGAATTGTAAAATTCTCAAAGCACCTCCGCGATGCTGCCTAAAAGGCCAGCATCCCGGAGTTTCCTCTTCTCTGTTAACGTTGTGACTGGTGTTTTGGGGGTACTATTTAATGAAGCTGCCAGTTGAGGACTTGTGAGGCATCTGTTTCTCAAACTAGACACTCTAATGTACTTGTCTTCTTGCTCAGTTGGGCACCGGGGCCTCCCACTCCACTTTCAATTCTGTTTAGAGCCAGTTTGCACTGTTCTGTGAAGGGAGTAGTACACAGCGTTGTACGAGATATTCACTTTGTTGGCAATTTCTCGCATGCAATAGTCTTCATTTCTCAGAACAAGAATAGACTGATGAGTTTCAGAAGAAAGTTATTTGTTTCTGGCCCTTTTGAGCCTGTAATCAAACCCACAAATGCTGATGCTCCAGATACTCAACTAGTCTAAAGGACAGTTTTATTGCTTCTTTAAATCAGCACAACAGTTTTCAACTGTGCTAACATAATTGCAAAAGGGTTTTCTAATGATCAGTTAGCCTTTTAAAATGATAAACTAACACAACGTGCCATTGGAACACAGGAGTGATGGTTGCTGATAATGGGCCTCTGTATGCCTATGTAGATATTCCATTAAAAATCTGCGTTTCCAGCTACAATAGTAATTTACAACATTAACAATGTCTACACTGTATTTCTGATCATTTTGATGTTATTTTAATGGACAAATAATGTGCTTTTCTTTCAAAAACAAGGACATTTCTAAGTGACCCCAAACTTTTGAACGGTAGTGTATATATCAACCTGCTGTCTTTACCTTACAGACCTCATGTTTAGCTGTGCATATCCACTGCATGCGTGCTCCAGAGGGCAGGGGTCTACGGATCTGCCTGCTGGTGTCACTCTTCAGGAGGCCTACCCTCTCTACCCTCTCTCCCTCAGGTACAGGTAACTGCCAAAATAAAGGAAACACCAACAGAAAGTGTCCTTTAATAGGGAATTGGGCCACCATGAGCCGCCAGAACAGCTTCAATGCACATTGGCATAGATTATACAAGTGTCTGGAAATCTATTGGAGGGATGTGACACCATTCTTTCACAAGAAATTCCCTCATTTGGTGTTTTGTTGATGGTGGTAGAGGCCACACTCCAGAATCTTCTGTGTTCAATTGGGTTGAGATCTGGTGATTGAAAAACCCTTTAAATCCCATATAAGACCCCTCTTTCAAAGTCACTGAGATCTCTTCTTCTAGCCATGATAGCCGAAATAATGGGCAACTGTGCATTTGTATACATGACCCTAAGCATGATGGGATGTTAATTGCTTAATAAACTCAGAAACCACACTTGTGGAAGCACCTGCTGTAGGTTTGTGTGATCCTTCTGGCCACCACCTGTCTACTATCAAGTAATGGATAGTTTACAAAAGTAAAGAGTCATCACTACCAATAACAAATCATTATTAGCACATAAATACAACAATGTTTTTTATGTTAACCATAGCACATTTTACAAGCATACAGTATTTCTTGCTTTGGGTATATTCACAAACTGTGATTTGAATGTTGCATTCAGTATTTTCACAACAACATATAATTTGTTTGTGAATCATTATTCATTCATTTACATTATTTTGACGGCAATCTATCTCCATACCTGAGCACCAGGCTGATCATGACATGCCCCAACTAAACAATCTGTTTATTCATAGGGAAGAGTTGGGTAAGTTGAGCCATTTTTTACATTCAGCATCACTACCTCAAGGGAAATATAGGATTCTTTCTAACAAAGATATCTACATATTTGAAAAAAAAGTATACCCAAATACTCAGGTGCTCGACTGAGGGACTTAAAAATCCCCCAAAACATTCCTTACCCCAGGACACTTCAACTGGTGACTATCATTCCTTACCCCAGGACACTTCAACTGGTGACTATCATTCCTTACCCCAGGACACTTCAGCTGGTGACTATCATTCCTTACCCCAGGACACTTCAACTGGTGACTATCATTCCTTACCCCAGGACACTTCAACTGGTGACTATCATTCCTTACCCCAGGACACTTCAACTGGTGACTATCATTCCTTACCCCAGGACACTTCAACTGGTGACTATCCGGGAGAATAAAGGTAGAATAAAGCACTCTGTTCCTGGGTAAATCAGCAATAATCAAATGAATTGTGGAATTATACCTAGGCTAAAAATAAGCCTTCCAGAAGCAGAAGATAAGATTTAAAGCTGGCTTTTTCTACAGAAACAGATCATGCCTTTCTATAAGCAGTAGGAAGCAGATTTTTCAGTCAACCATTTTTTTCTGTTCTTGATTATGGTCATATGATTTATCAAAGTGCAGCTGCTACTACTCTTAAAAATCTTTGGATGCCATCTACCATAGTGCCATTTGTTTTATTACAGGAGACGGTTTCATTACTCATCACTGTATTCTTTACCAAAAGGTTGGATGGACCTCTTTCAAGTCACGTAGATCACATCATTACGCTCTTTTTGTTTACAAGCTTCCGACTTACCTAAATTCACTGTTAAGATTTAAAATGACAAGTTATCAAAGCTGTTCACAGGGTTGGTTAACTCTGGAGTCTAATTTTTTGTCTACAGAGTTAGGTAAGTCAGCCTTTAGTTTTCTTTCTCTACATGATTAGAATGATCTCCAAAAAAGATTTAGAATTCATGTGTTAGTGTCCCTAGGGCAGTTCAGGCAGCAGACAGAGGATTTCTATAATGAAGAATGTGTTTGTTTTAGTTGACTGGGTTTTGTGTATATTGTGTGTTTTGTGTATATTGTGTACATTTGTTTGTCTGTTCAATATGTGTTGTGCTGTATTTTATTTGTTTTATATTGTATTGTATTTTTTATGCATTTTATGAAATTGTACAGTGCCTTCGGAAAGTATTCAGACCCCTTGACTTTTTCCACATTCTGTTACGTTACATCCTTATTCAGTGGCGATTTTAGCATGTAAATCTTGGTGGTGCAAACTCCACTTTTTTTATGCATGCCAGCAAAGACACCACACAACACATTCATTGCAATATAACGGCGACAAGCGGTGCCTACAAACTGTTTGGGCCTACATAAAGCTGTCTCCATAGCAGAGCTTTCTTTCCAGCACAATGGAGTGGATATTTACCACGGCTACATCTGACTATCACCTGAGCCTTGTCTGGCAGAGAAACAATTCATTCAGCCCCGTTTACTGTATCTAAAAAAAAAAAGCATAGCTGATATGTCTGACTTGCTTAAACAAATGTGCTTTCTACTGACAATTGAGATGTACAAACTGTGGCATAAGGGAACGATGAGTGGATAAGAGGCATTTCATAATTTCGATTAAGACATTAATGAGCTAGCTACAGTAAGACGGACGTAGTCAATATAACTATGTGTTCAGCACTTTTGAAATGTACAGCGACAGAATGCAGACCATGGGCTGCTCTTACAGTATTTTCCCTGTACAGTCGTGGCCAAAAGTTTTGAGAATGACACAAATATTAATTTCCACAAAGTTTGCTGCTTCAGTGTCTTTAGATATTTTTGTCAGATGTTACTATGGAATACTGAAGTATAATTACAAGCATTTCATAAGTGTCAAAGGCTTTTATTGACAATTACATGAAGTTGATGCAAAGAGTCAATATTTGCAGTGTTGACCCTTCTTTTTAAAGACCTCTGCAATCCGCCCTGACATGCTGTCAATTAACTTCTGGGCCACATCCTGACTGATGGCAGCCCATTCTTGCATAATCAATGCTTGGAGTTTGTCAGAATTTGTAGGTTTTTGTTTGTCCACCCGCCTCTTGAGGATTGACCACAAGTTCTCAATGGGATTAAGGTCTGGGGAGTTTCCTGGCCATGGACCCAAAATATCGATGTTTTGTTCCCCGAGCCACTTATTTATCACGTTTGACTTATGGCAAGGTGCTCCATCATGCTGGAAAAGGCATTGTTCGTCACCAAACTGTTCCTGGATGGTTGGGAGAAATTGCTCTCGGAGGATGTGTTGGTACCATTCTTTATTCATGGCTGTGTTCTTAGGCAAAATTGTGAGTGAGCCCACTCCCTTGGTTGAGAAGCAACCCCACACATGAATGGTCTCAGGATGCTTTACTGTTGGCATGACACAGGACTGATGGTAGCGCTCACCTTGTCACCGTGCCCCGATCCCGCAGCTGAATCAACTTTAGGAGACGGTCCTGGCGCTTGCTGGACTTTGTTGGGCGCCCTGAAGCCTTCTTCACAACAATTGAACCGCTCTCTTTGAAGTTCTTGATGATCCGATAAATGGTTAATTTAGGTGCAATCCTTGCCTGTGAAGCCCTTTTTATGCAATGCAATGATGACGGCACGTGTTTCCTTGCAGGTAACCATGATTGACAGAAGAAGAACAATGATTCCAAGCACCACCCTCCTTTTGAAGCTTCCAGTCTGTTATTCGAACGCAATCAGCATGACAGAGTGATCTCCAGCCTTGTCCTCGTCAACACTCACACCTGTGTTAATGAGAGAATCACTGACATGATGTCAGCTGGTCCTTTTATGGCAGGGCTGAAATGCAGTGGAAATGTTTTTGGGGGATTCAGTTCATTTGCATGGCAAAGAGGGACTTTGCAATTAATTGCAATTCATCTGATCACTCTTCATAACATTCTGGAGTATATACAAATTGCCATCATACAAACTGAGGCAGCAGACTTTGTGAAAATGTAGATTTGTGTCATTCTCAAAACTTTTGGCCACGACTGTACACCAAGTCAGAACCGTAGGATAAATAAAGCAGGCATATAAGCAGACAATGAAACCTCTTACAATATTAGATGATGAGGTGAAAATAGACTAAATTATTAGGGTGAGTCACATGGTCTACTAGCAGCTTACTACACAACATACACCTAGTATTACTTTCTTAACTACAGTATACATATCTCCCTAGCATATTACATAATTTATGCAGCAGCATACAAGACATTTTTGGACTCACCTTGGCTTGTGATGTGTTGACTTAAACATGAAGGTGATGCGGCGGTCCTTTGTGGGCAAATTTTGTCATCAAACTTTGTCACCAGTCTGACATTCTCTGGATTTATGGTGGAAACACAGCCACTTCATTGAATAGCAGGCTACTGGTTGCTTTGCAATGCTTGCAGTTAGCCACTGATTCCTTCCAATTGACTCATTGTTGAATTTGCGATTTCCAACTTGTTTAATCTTTATGTCCAATGGCCGATGAGCACCGAAACGTTTTATCTATAATTTCTCTTCATTATTTCTCTTCATATGACAAGGATTAAAAAGGATTTGCCAACTTGTCGACTTGTTTCATGATGTTGACTGCTAGCTAAGACTTTGAAAGAAAGATGTTGACATGATCAGATCAATCAAAGCTACTGTACATATAACGTGATTTCACATCATTTTATCTGTGGCCAATGATCTTGAGCCTTCTTGGAAAGGCACTTGTAATATAACTCTATGGCAGGACCCAAAGGGTGAAATTTTGGATGTCTATGCTTGCTAAGGATTTAAACTTGGCGATGTAGTGTCCCCATGAGTGACAGAACACTGAGCCAATGACGGCGCAATGCTCCTATTTTTGTTGGCTTGCACCACCACCACAGAAAGCATTGAGCTAGGCTGCATTTTGGAGCTGCCTTACTCAAGAAACAAAAAAGAGACCATGTGTGTACATTTTACATTTTACATTTAAGTCATTTAGCAGACACTCTTATCCAGAGCGACTTACAAATTGAGTATGCGGCTTTATTAACTCAATGATCTTTTTTTTTCTTCCGTTGTTTGCAAACTGATATGTGACACATATTAATGCCAAAATAACATGTAAAACAGGCAACCCCACTCCCCATTTTTATATATATATTATAATAATATTATTTATTTATGTTTTCTTTTCTTAAAGATGTGGGGCTCAAAACAGTTGGGGCTCCTCTAAAATGGATTAAATCAAATAACTTCCTCAGCAATCTACACACAATGCCCCATAATGACAAAACAAAAACAGTTTTTCTGAAATATTAGAAAATGTACTAAAAATAAAAAACAGAAATACCTTATTTACTTAAGTATTCAGACCCTTTGCTATGACACTTGAAATTGAGCTCAGGTGGATCCTGTTTCCATTAATCATCCTTGAGATGTTTCTACAACTTGATTGGAGTCCACCTGTGGTAAATTCAATTGATTGGACATTTGGAAAGGCACACAACTGTCTATATAAGGTCCCACAGTTGACAGTGCATGTCAGAGCAAGAACCAAGCCATGAGGTCGTAGGAATTGTCCATGGAGCTCCGAGATAGGATTGTGTCGAGACACAGATCTGGGAAAGGGTAGCAAAATATTCTGCAGCATTGAAGGTCCCCAAGAACACAGATGCCTCCATCATTCTTAAATGGAAGATGTTTGGAACCACCAAGACTCTTCCTAGAGCTGGCCGCCCAGCCAAACTGAGCAATCGTGGGAGAAGGGCCTTGGTCAGGGAGGTGACCAAGAACCCGACAGAGCTCTAGAGGTCCTCTGTGGAGATGGGAGCGTAGCCTAATGGTTAGAGTTTTGGACTAGTAACCGAAAGGTTGCAAGTTCAAATCCCTGAGCTGACAAGGTACAAATCTGTCATTCTGCCGTCTCATTCTGCCTCCCAATCGCTTTGGGTCTGAATACTGATGTTTAAAAAATAAAAATAAAAAAATTATAAATTAGCAAACATTTCTAAACCTGTTTTTGCTTTGTCATTATGGAGTAATGTACATCGATTGATGAGGAAAAATAACAATTTAATCAATTTTAGAATGAGGCTGTAACGTAACAAAGTGGAAAAAGTCAAGGGGCCTGAATGCTTTCCGAAGGCACTGTATATACTGGGCTCCCTCATAAAAGAGACACTGGTCTCAATGTTTACACCCTGATTAAATAAAAGTAAATAATAAGACCTACTAATAATCCAATGATTTCATTAAAATAGTTTAAGGCTGTCTGTCTTTTCCAAGCTTAAAATGATAAACATTCAACATCGGCCATGCTGTCAATCCAGCATGATTTCTGCCACGATCAAAACAACCGTTAACTCAGAACTGGGAAATCTGACTTCAGTGAATTCAAGACAACTGGGAACTCGGGAAAAACTAGCTCCGACTGCCAAAATACGTTTTGAACAGTCAACTCGGAGTTGTAAGTCGTGAACTGCCGCGCCACCTTCATGTTCAAGTGAGCAGAGCACAAGGTGAGTCCAAAAATGTATTGTTGGCTGCTACATAAATGATGTAATATGCCAGGGAGATATGTATGCTGTAGCTAAGAAAGTAATACTAAGTGTATGTTGTGTAGTAAGCTGTTAGTAGCCATGTGCCTCATCCTAATAATTTGGTCTATTTTCACCTCATAATTCTGCCTACTGTTGTGTACACATGTAGCCTATAACCTCTTTTAGAGAAATGTAATCATTGAATATTGTAAGAGGTTTAATTGTCTGCTTATATGCCCACTTTATTTATCCTATGGTTCTGACTTGGTGTACAGGAAAAACACTGTAAGAACGGCCCATGTTCTGAATTCTGTCGCAGTACATTTAAAAAGTGCTGAACAAATAGTTATATTGACTACGTCCGTCCTAGCTCGCTCATTAATGTCTTAATCAAAATTACGGATTGCCTCTTATCCGCTTGTTGCCCCCTTATGCCATAGTGTGTACATCTCAATTGTCAGTAGAAACCCCATTTGTTTAAGCAAGTCAGCCATATCAGCTATGTTTTTTTAAAAGGCAGTAAATAAGGCTGAATTAACTTGTTTCGCTGCCAGACAAGGCTCCGCTGATAGCTAGGAGTAGCAGTGGTAAGGTGTTGGGCTCTGCTGTTTATGTTGGCCCTAACAGTTTGTGGGCACCGTTTGTCCCCGTTATAGTGCTGTCATGACGTTGTCCTGTTGGATGAGGTTTATGACCCCCCCCATAAATACCTTTCCCCCTTTTCTTTCCACTCTACAGAATGGACTCTTGGAAAGCCCTGTGTTACCACAGAGAAAGTATGGTAATATCAAAAGGTTGGGGAATGGAACAATATTTACCTTTCTCAACCAGTTGATGTCAGATGATACCATATGATGTCAGATCAGTTGTTGTCGACATTATATCTGATAGGATTACATAAATTGTGTCTTGGAAAGTCTACACATTCTAGTTATCAGATTCACATAGAATTGTTGTGCAATTTAAATGTTTAAATATTAAACTATTTGTGAGAAGATGAAATGTGATTTTAGCTTTTAAATGAGAGTGAACAGACATTGGTTGAGAACTATGAAACACGCCCTTCTCTCCCCCAGTACAAAAGAAGTCAACCTCAGTTCCCGATGACGAGCGAACTGCTGTCCTAACGTTTAAAAGGGCGAATTTGTATGAACATAACAAGAGTCAACAACTGAGACATAAACTGAACAAGTTCCACAGACATGTGACCAACAGAAATTGAATAATGTGTTCCTGAACAAAGGGGTGGTCAAAATCAAAACTAACAGTCAGTATCTGGTGTGGCCACCAGCTGCATTAAGTACTGCAGTGCATCTCCTCTTCATCAACTGCACCAGATTTGACAGTTCTTGCTGTGAGATGTTACCGCACTCTTCCACCAAGGCACCCCCAGACATTTCTGGGGGAATGGACCTAGCCCTCACCCTCCGATACAACAGGTCCCAGACGTGCTCAATGGGATTGAGAGCCGGGCTCTTCGCTGGCCATGGCAGGACACTGACATTTCTGTCTTGCAGGAAATCACGCACAGAACGAGCAGTATGGCTGATGGCATTGTCATACTGGAGGGTCATGTCAGGATGAGCCTGCAGGAAGGGTACCACATGAGGGAGGAGGATGTCTTCCCTGTAACGCACAGCGTTGAGATTGCCTGCAATGACAACAAGCTCAGTCCAATGATGCTGTGACACACTGCCCCAGACCATGACGGACCCTCCACCTCCATATCGATCCCGCACCAGAGTACAGGCCTCGGTGTAACGCTCATTCCTTCGACGATAAACGCGAATCCGACCATCACCCCTGGTGAGACAAAACCACGACTCGTCAGTGAAGAGCACTTTTTGCCAGTCCTGTCTGGTCCAGCGACGGTGGGTTTGTGCCCATAGGCAATGTTGTTGCCTGTGATGTCTGGTGAGGACCTGCCTTACAACAGGCCTACAAGCCCTCAGTCCAGCCTCTCTCAGCCTATTGCGGACAGTCTGAGCACTGATGGAGGGATTGTGCTTTCCTGGTGTAACTCGGGCAGTTGTTGTTGCCATCATGTACCTGTCCCGCAGGTGTAGATCATCTGGCTTATGGTTAGCCTCATATACATTATCTACTGGTATCATTTAAAATTGAGAACATATAGTTACTGTAGCTCATCAAAATGCAAAAGATGTGTGAGTTAAGCTATTTTCTGCTTCAGATGTACAATGACAAAGGGCACATTGATTGCACATGCCAATTAGGCCAATAATGTCCTCATACTGTATGCCATCACACTGGCATGCATTGGTGATGCATGCTATTATTATAAGCTGAGTGACAATTAAATCTGAGTGACAGAGTGATAATCAAATGAAAAATGAAAAATGGGGAGTGTTGTAATTCTACCTAGTTTGTTTGAGAATGATTTTAGAATACAGAGACAAGATCAGAAGGTCAATGGCATGGAGGAGGATTGCAGAGATGTTGGCTACCAGACGGCTACCACCCGGTTAATCAACCCTGCACCTTAGAAGCTGCCGCCCTATGTACATAGACATGGAATCACTGGTCACTTTAATCATATTTACATACTGCGTTACTCATTTATTATGTATATACTGTATTCTATTCTACTGTTTTTTGTCAATGCCACTCTGACATTGCTCATTCGAATATTTATATATTTCTTAATTCTATTCTTTACTTTTAGATTTGTGTGTATTGTTGTGAATTGTTAGATACTACTGCAATGTTGGAGCTAGGAACACAAGCATTCCGCTACACTCGCAATAACATCAGGTAAATATGTGTATGTGACCAATAACATTTTATTTCATGGTGGGTAAAGAGATATTTGCACAACAATGTTTGCAGGTCAAAGCCACAATTTCCTTTACCCAAAGTTCCCATTCATGTCCATGTAGGCCTATGTATTTTACAGAAAGTGAGCTTTAATTATCAATGTCATGACACCAGTCTAATGAAAGAGCCATAAACTATAATATATGAGAATCGTGTTAAAATACCATAATCCAACAGGTAGCATATTACATGGGAAATTCGTGCTTAGTGTATAATGTACACTGTTATAATGTGTGTTACTGGTGATTTCTACCCTTTGGGGGGCAAATTTCACAATTTAATTTAGTCAACACATTCACAACTGGTGGCTTTGATCGCAGTTTTGAAGTTTAGTTTGCTTGATGTTCATAGCTAGCAGGCAGCATGAACAAAAATGTGTTGTGCAAGTCTCTCTTCACCTACCATCAGCGCCAACAACCTATGCAATCCTACTCCATGCCATTGACTTTATGATTTGTGTCTGTATTCTTACAAAGCAAAATCATATAGAATTGGAAAACCAGACACAGCGATGATTGGCTTTCCTCCATATGTTTTGGGTTGTGCTTGGCCAAAACTAATGACAGGCGGAACTATGTTTTATGAAGGGAAGATTTTCAAGCAAACATCTGCTCCTCACCTGATGGTTAACAGCTGCGGTGGCCGCATGCAATTTGCATAATGTAGAGCAGAGCTGAACTTTTTGTATCGCTCACACCTTCCCATTGCTCCGCGTGCCCCTGTTGAAAATGAATAGGGGCGGCCTTCATCTGGCGAATTCGGAAGAGGTGGAAACCCTATGTAATCTTGATGTTCACAGGCGATGGTGCATGGGACAGAGAACAAAAACGTGGCGCTCTCCTGATTCCTTTCAGCGTCCCAACCTGTGATGTCAAACCTAACGCTTCGAACACACCGACTGTGTCATTGCGTTTCGAGACACCAGAAGTACATTCATTTCCAATGGAACGCTGCATTTGCCTTGCAGCATTGCGTTCTGTGTGGTGCATACGTTCGATAAATCGAACGTATGCATCAAATTGTATGAGTGGACTTGACAGAAAGTAGCAAAATATGAATGTCGTTTTTTTTTTGCATACACATTCAGTAAAAATTTGTGATTACATAAAAACAGTTTGATTGCATAATTTCTTTACATTTTTTATAAATTTATTTGCCAAGTATATTATTTATTCGATGACATCCTCAAATTAATTGTGAGAGCCTATAATATAATTTCCCTCAAATGCAGTTTTGGAGCGAAATGCAATAATAAATAGTAAAGATAGGCAGAGTAGGCTCTTTCAACAATGAGACCAACGTTGAGGAAGGTGGTCTTGATCGCGCTGTTGGGCCGGGATCAGCCCCGCCGAAAGCGCAGGTCTGTGTGGGTCTGCTAGCTAACGCTAACTAGCCACATCTAGCACAAGCTCACTACTAAACTGACCTGGCAATCCTACTATCGTGGACACTTGTCTCCAAGCAGCATTTTGTGTGTTTATGTCCCTGTAGCTGTCAGCAGTTGTGTCAAAAAGACAGGTTTTGAAGATACTGCGAAAATTATTCTCTCCTCCATGTGTCCAACCGCATGCGACCATTTGCAAAAGGTACCTGCATCAGTATAGTT
This sequence comes from Salvelinus alpinus, assembly GCF_045679555.1. NCBI lineage: Eukaryota > Metazoa > Chordata > Actinopteri > Salmoniformes > Salmonidae > Salvelinus > Salvelinus alpinus. Next base: position 33,203,739 of record NC_092101.1, on the reverse strand, counting down.
GCCTAGCTGCGCAAAATGTTATGCAGCAGTGATGCCTTACACAGTCGGTGTGTTCGAAGCGTAACCCGCACCCTAACCACATTGCTAACCTAGCCTAACCCTAATCTTAAATGAAGACCAAAAAACAAATGTTTGTTTTCGTGAATTTTTACAATATAGCCAATTTTGACTTTGTATCTGTGATATCTAGTGTAATCCTAATCTTAACTATAACCCTTAACCATTTTAAAGGTCAATTTCAGTGGGGTAGAAGTAGGGAGGTCCCAATAACCCGGATAGCAGGATAGCACGGACAATCATTAATTTCATAAATAATTGTTTTCATGCCGCCAGGGGGCGTCATCATTCATCGTTCCCTATAGTTACCATATTATAGAAATTATTCAATGGATTGTCTTTTTCCCGTTTCATATATTTTTTTTATATCCTAATATTAACAAACTTATTTGAGGTTTAGTTAACGATATTTAGCATTAATTTAGCAAACAAATAGTTGTTTTGAGCCTTTCAACAAAGATTTATTTGGGCTGGATTGTGGCCATGATATTGAAACAAACTGCTGATTTTTCGTGCCGACCAATGAATGCAACCCATGAGCTCTACATTACTTTAGCACGAAGGGATCACGTTTCTCTCCAGCCAATCCGAGGCAAGGGGATCCCATCTCCCTTTTATAAATCGGACTGTTTTTTTTGTAAGCGAATGAAAGGTAACCATTTAGGATTACACAGGACATTTACTGAAGGCTGTACAAGGGTTTTAATCCTATTCTTTACTTGATATAAGGTAATTATTTCTGAATAATTTTCAAAAATCTAGGACTAACTATGACAATTTCATTGTGTATGTTTATCAAATTGCACTAATTGGTGTTTAGTTTTGCATCTCTTAGCCTAATTATTAGGTATTTTATTAAATCCTATTACTATGGTTGTTGACCTCCTAGTTATATGATTGTGTGCCGCTTTTTATTGTGTTAATCTGATGGGTAGTGTGTTCTAGACGTATGTTTGCCTGACGACAGAAACCACAGAGCGCTTTAATTTCCTTTATTGTAAACTGGGATTAGTAACGTTGTAAATAACCATGACCACACAGCGGTTTGCAGCATGCTTTCATGCATGTTACAAACCTTCATGGATTTGACTCGATATTACCAGGATGTGGATAGTGATCTCATTTATAACACGTTGGTGCAATTTTAATTTGGCAGCTACTCTTACAAAACATCCGCATATAAATCCTTTTGTTTTTAGTGTTAAGATTAAATCCCTGGTTGCTGACCAAGCTGTCTTGAAGCAGGATTGTGAAGGAGGGGAAGCATCAGGTGTAGCGCATATGCATGGACTCGTCTGTTTAGGGCTCACATATTGTCTGGTTGTTTTGAGTATATTACATTTTCACTATATCACTGGACAGGCACAATATAATAACTGTAGACCTCAAATGTTTCAATTCTAAGAATCAAATGCATGTATTGCTCTTTGTTTTCAAGGCTCAGTGAAAATGGCCACTTCAGAGAGTGCCAGTTTGAGTAAAGCTGTGAAGCAGCAGTATATGGCTCTTCCTCAGGGAGACAAGGTTCAGGCCATGTACATCTGGATAGATGGGACTGGAGAGGGGCTCCGCTGCAAGACCAGAACTCTGGATTCTGAACCCAAGACCATTGATGGTACATTTAGCAACCCTTTAAGAAAAACAAATGGCCAATGGGAACTCCTTCCCCATAATGTGATGGGATTGAGATGCATAAGATCAGATGTTTACCTTCATAGATCTTAACAAATGTTTAGGCTTACTTCCCTAATACATTCTGTGTTTTATACAGATGGCATACTCATCGACTGATCAAATTCTGATTGATGATAGTCCTTACATTACCCTGAACTTAAAGAGTAGTTGAGTCCCTTTAGTTCTGTTAATTTCACAGTTCCCCCTCTCCAGATCTTCCAGAGTGGAACTTTGATGGTTCCAGTACGTACCAGTCAGAGGGCTCTAACAGCGACATGTATCTGATCCCTGCTGCTATGTTCAGAGACCCCTTCAGGAAAGACCCCAACAAACTGGTTCTGTGTCAAGTGCTCAAATACAACCGCAAGCCTGCAGGTAAGCCTGAGCGGTAAAGTGACCTTGGGACATAAATGTTTGAAAGAAAATTCATATTAGTGTTTCTTATTGGACAAGTTCAGAATTCTACTGACAGTTAATGTCTTTCATTTTGTGCCTACTGAACACAGCCCTCCCTTAAATGAGCATTGAGTCCAGTCCCAATTGGCTCAGTGTAATGTATTCCTATATTTGTCTCCCACCAGAAACCAATCTCCGGCTGATGTGTAAGAAGATCATGGAGATGGTAGAGAACCAGGTCCCTTGGTTCGGTATGGAACAGGAATACACCATCCTGGGCACAGACGGACATCCTTTTGGTTGGCCTTCTAACGGCTTCCCTGGTCCCCAAGGTCAGTTTGAGAGTTGTCTGTGTCCCAAATGGCACCCAATTCCTTATATAGGGCTCAACATTTGACCAGATGTATAGGGGAAAGGGCTGCCATTTCGGACATAGCTTTGGTTTTTCAGCAGACTCTTATCCAGCGTGACTTGAAATTGGTACATTCAACTAAAGTACTTAGGTTTGAGAGTTTAAACTGTTCACTGTTTTAACCAATGCCAAAAAACCACTGGCATTAATCCTGTTGATGTGTTGTTTCTGAACAGGTCCCTACTACTGTGGAGTAGGCGCAGACAAGGCGTACGGTAGAGACATCGTAGAAGCCCACTACAGGGCCTGTCTTTATGCCGGGGTTCAGATATGTGGCACCAATGCTGAAGTCATGCCAGCTCAGGTAGGAAACACTGCACATTATATCAAAATAAATCCTATTGGGGCCAATTCTTACCACAGATACAGATTAAACCTGCCTTTTTAGTCCTGGACTAGGCTTAATTTGTGACTGGGAAACGGCCCAGTGTTCTAAAACCTTTAAACTTTCAAGCTAGAGTCTCTCATCCCTAAGCCTCATGTACAGTCTGTATTGTGTCTTCCAGTGGGAGTTCCAGGTGGGTCCTTGTGAAGGGATCAACATGGGAGACCACCTCTGGGCAGCTCGGTTCATCCTGCACCGGGTGTGTGAGGATTTTGGTGTAGTGGCCTCATTCGACCCCAAGCCCATCCCTGGGAACTGGAATGGTGCTGGCTGCCATACCAACTTCAGCACCAAGGAGATGAGAGAAGATGGTGGGTTGAGGTAGGCATGAATTGAGTTTGTGCTGGAAATGCATTAAGGGACATTTTCCCTGGACCCATATTAATCCTAGGGCTTGACTTCAATGGCATTTTGCTAAATCTGTCTGGGAAACCGGCATAAGGTTTTTAGGCTTAAATCTCTTTAGTGGTGGATTAACCCCCCCCCCCTATCCACAAAGGGCCATTGAGGAGTCGATCGAGAAGCTGGGAAAGAGACACCGCTACCACATCTGTGCCTACGACCCCAAAGGGGGGCTGGACAACGCGCGCCGGTTGACCGGTCACCACGAAACATCCAATATCCATGAGTTCTCAGCCGGTGTGGCAAACCGTGGCGCCAGCATCCGCATCCCCCGCTCAGTCGGTCAGGACAAGAAGGGCTACTTCGAGGACCGCCGCCCATCAGCAAACTGTGACCCATATGCAGTCACAGAAGCCATGATACGCACATGTTTGCTCAGTGAAGTGGGGGAGGAGCCTACAGAATACAGCAAATAAACTAGGTACTCTGTTGGACTGAAATAATCCCCCTTCTCTCCTCTTGAGCTATGCCTCATGAAGTGTCATTCCCAGTACTGTTTTGTCTGTGGCTTTGGAAACCCCTTGTAAATTGCAAGTCTTGACCATCCATGTAGGGCTTGCTTTTTAGCCATTAAAAAATATATATATTTTACTTGAGATGAATGAGTATGCTTGATGTATTCTGCCGTGTGTTCAGGGAAGCGTAGTCCCTACCTTTTTTTAGCTTGATCACTGCCAATATTTCCATATAATTGATGCTAAAGAATGATTCCAGACATGTCAGTTGAGGAGGGTGAAATGTTTCCTATGTAAAGGATACACAAAACTAGACAAGTTGCTACTCATGTTTAACATGATATACTAACCAAGATGCTGTAGATTTATGACTATGCCATGTGTGGTCTGGCTCGTGTGGTACACAAACCCAAAAGGATCCAAGGTGCATCTGTGTTTTTATACATGTGTGGATCTCTATTGTCTACCATTTAGTAGAAGTTGTATCAAGAACCCATTTTCTTATTTGGAAGATTAAAATATATTTTTACAATCTGATTCTTCAATTGTACAGTATATAATTTGTTCATGTTAAAGTAAACGGTAGAGCTCAAACAAATGTATTTTTGTAGAGCTTTTAAAAATATATATATTTTTACATGAAGCAGTTGTCAAAGTGCAGAGATTAATTTTGGTTTACATGCAATCTTTTGTAAGAATTTACTGTAAAGGTAACCTTGTCAGATCAACACTGAGGTGACGTGCTTCTCAATTTAGCCTTTAATCAGGAGCACAACCTTGGCTCAATGTGGTGGAGTCATTTATTTCTTGTCCATTCAGGTGGGTCTTTGGACCGCTTGACTGTTCCCTAGTTTTAAGAGACTGAATGAACTTAGTGTAATGACTTACTGTAGGAAATGTCAGCGAGCAATTTATTTCAAGTCCCTTTTAACTAGAGATGTCTGGGCAGTAGGTAGCCTAGCAGTTAAGTGCATTGGGCCAGTAAGTAACCCAAAGGTCCCTGGTTCAAATCCTTGAGTGGACTAGGTGAAACAGCTGTCAATGTGCCTTTGAGCAAGGCATTTAATCCTAACTGCTCCTGTAAGTCTCTCTGGATAAGAGTGCTAAATGACAAAAGTACAAATGAGATTGATGAATACTTATGATGGCAAAGAACATACTTGCTTAAATTGATGCCTATTTAAGTCAACGTTTACATAATCTCTATTTCAAAACGTTAAGAATCAGTGGAGGAGACAGTATCTGATTATGTGACTGAAGACAATGGGCACTTGGTAGTCACCTTTCTGCAGTTCAGACATTGCTTTTGTCAGAGTTATTCTGCCTTGTCAGCATTATCAGTGCTGCCTAACTGCACATTGCAAATGAACTGCACTGACCCTGACCACACTTTTCTTTTGTTTTTTTTTTCATTTCTAGTGAAGCTTTGGCACAAACTTGTGCTACCAATTCTTAGTATACTTTAACTTTCATGGAGTGCTCTTGGTGATCCTTATCTTAATTTCTTTATCAGTGAAGGTGATGTCATATGTTTGAATGTTCTTGTAAGTGTACATTGTGCCAAGAAGGCTAGTGTTTACTTGTTGAGGACAGGACACGGCACATTTAATGAGAGAGCTTCCAAAGTCCAATTCCCTGTTATGGAAATCCTTATTCCCATGAGACTAATTTGAACCCTGGTACAAATACAGGCAATTACAACACCATTAGGATAGAGGGGCAGGTGTGTTACCCACATCACAGGTGGAAGAAAAAGGAAACACTGCTCCTGTTCGAACTCAATGTGAGCGAGAATCTTGACTGACATGTTTTTGTATAATTGACACCAGAGACGTACCAGTATTTGAACTACCATGTGTCTCTGAGTCACGTTCTGACGGTGAGATTGATACACTTGGCAGGCGAGGGAAGCAGGTCTGTTTTGATACCTTTAACCTACTTCTGCAGGCCCAAAGTAAAGAGAGGTGTGCCTGTTCCTGTACCACCCAAAAGGCTGCAAGGAAACCTGGAAACTAGCCACGGGGAAAACATCTTTCAAACTGCCTGTCACTTTGTTCCAATTTAAAGATATTTTGCCAGGTTCAAGTGTTCACTGTGCCACACCAAAAACAGATGTAATGCATCGCACAGTTATGTGTAGAGCCATCGTGGAATGCTCTGCCACCAGAGGTTACTCAGGCAAAAAGCAAGTTTAGCTTTAAAAAACAGATACAAAAAAAACATATTGTACCACAGAGCCTCTCTAATTTAACTAAACTATATAAGAATATGAATAGTGTGTAAATAGTATTTTTGTTGTCTCTTGGTGTCTTTCCTATATATAACATCTGTCTTATTACTGTCACAAGTTTTCTCCTAATGGTCACCACTGTAACTGGAGCAAAGCCAAATCAGTGAATACACATTTGTTTTTTATGTAACCTTTATTTAACTAGGCAAGTCAGTTAAGAACAAATTCTTATTGACAATGACGGCCAAACCCGGACGACGCTGGGCCAATTGTGCGCCGCCCTATGGGACTCCCAATCACGGACGGATGTGATACAGCCTGGAATCGAACCAAGGACTGTAGTGATGCCCCTTGCACTGAGATGCAGTGCTTTAGACCGCTGTGCCAATATCTCTGGAAACCCTGTAGATATTGGTGTACAGAAATATGACATCACTAAAGAAATGGTAGGGGTGAAAACAGTTACTTTCAATCTTCACACACACAAAGAGAAAGAGTGGGGTTATGTAGGGGTCACGTGTGAAATTAGTAGGATTTGATATAAAATAGTGTATTCATATTTACCCTCCCCCTCATGTCCTCAGGTCTGGTACAGCGCATGACTGAGACGAGACGTCTTTATGCAGTTGTTATGAAATCAAACATTCCACTACTGTAAATAGGCTATGGGACAGTGAAAATGTTAACCTCTATATTCTGATATCATAACGTCAGATGTTTTCCTATCAACCTGTAGTGAACCATGGAAATTGTTACAGAGGGCCAGTCCTAAATGGCACCCTATACCATTCATAGTGCAGCCATAGTGCACTACTTTTGACCAGAGCCCTGGTCAAAAGTAGTGCACTATGGCTAGGTTTACACTGGCAACCCAATTCTGATATCTTTCCACTTATTGATATTTTGAGAATAATTGGGGAAAAGACCAGAATTGGACTGCCTCTATTAACGAGGCCCATGTAGGGAATGTGGTGCCATTTGGAGACAGCTTGCTCTTCTTTGACAGTCTTGTTCATGAAAAAGTCAAGTTTTTGGAAGTGTGTATTCTCTTACTGACCTGAGCTGCAGTAGTTTACAGCTGTGTACTCCTTTGTTCTGTCTCCAGCAGAGGAGTGGAACGTCAGGACTTGTGGGACTGTTTCTTACTGAAAGGGATCTTTTTATCATGGTAGTTTGTTCCAAGTTCTTCCCAACTTGTTTGTTTGAACAGGTCAACAACTCTCACGCTCTCCCCCTCCTTTGGTGTTGTCCACTACAGCTGGGATGATGACATCATCGAGAAGTTATCCACATACACTACCGTTCAAAAGTTTGGGGTCACTTAGAAATGTCCTTGTTTTTGAAAGAAAATCACATTTTTGTCCATTAAAATAACATCAAATTTAGCGGAAATACAGTGTAGACATTGTTAATGTTGTAAATGAATATCTACACAGGTGTACAGAGGCCCATTATCAGCAACCATCACTCCTGTGTTCCAATGGCATGTTGTGTAGCTAATCCAAGTTTATAATTTTATAAGGCTAATTGATCATTATAAAACACTTTTGCAATTATGTTAGCACAGCTGAAAACATTTGTGCTGATTAAAGAAGCAATTAAACTGGAGCTTCAACATTTGTGGGTTCGATTACAGGCTCAAAATGGCCAGAAACAAATACCATTCTTCCCGAAATTCGTCAGTCTTTTATTGTTCTGAGAAATGAAGGCTATTGCATGCGAGAAATTGCCAAGAAACTGAAGATCTCGTACAACGCTGTGTACTACTCCCTTCACAGAACAGCGCAAACTGTCTCTAACCAGAATAGAAAGAGGAGTGGGAGGCCCCGGTGCACAACTAAGCAATAGGACAAGTACATTAGAGTGTCTAGTTTGAGAAACAGACGCCTCACAAGTCCTCAACTGGCAGCTTCATTAAATAGTACCCGCAAAAAAACAGTCTCAACGTCAACAGTGAAGAGGCGACTCGGGTATGCTGACCTTCTAGGCAGAGTTGCAAAGAAAAAGCCATATCTCAGACTGGCCAATAAAAATAAAAGATTAAGATGGACAAAAGAACACAGACACTGGACAGAGATATGGCTTTTTCTTTGCAACTGCCTAGGCCAAAATCCCGGAGTCGCTTCTTCACCTTGAGCAAGGCACTTAACCATAATTGTTCCTGTAATTCGCTCTGGATAAGAGAGTCTGCTAAATGACTAAAATGTAAACCGGTGGGGTATGTCTGTTTGAAGTGCATGAAAAATAGATTTTACAAGTGGTTGGGCATTTTCAACACACAAATGTTTCTTAAGAAGACTAGAAGAGAAGTAGTCAATTTCCCCTCAACCATGAAAGACTATCAAGCTTGGTACACCTGTATTTGGGGAGTTGCTCGCATTCTTCTCTGCAAATCCTCTGAAGCTCTGTCAGGTTGGATGGGGAGCGTCGCTGCACAGCTATTTTCAGGTCTCTCCAGAGATGTTCGATTGGGTTCAAGTCCGGGCTCTGGCTGGGGTAATCAAGGACATTCAGAGACTTGTCCCGAAGCCACTCCTACGTTGTCCTGGCTGTGTGCTTAGGGTCGTTGTCCTGTTGGAAGGTGAACCTTTTTTCCTGTTGGAATTTATTTTTATTTTTTATTTTTTTCTTCGGGTTAATAACCCTAACCCTAATTTGACAAATTAATGTTATCTATTTTATTTATATTTTTTTATTTATATTTATTTTATATTATTTCATGTTAACAAACTATAGTTTTGGCAAGTCGGTTGGGACATCTACTTTGTGCATGACACAAGTAATTTTTCCAACAATTGTTTACATACAGATTATTTCACTTATATTTCACTGTATCACAATTCCAGTGGGTCAGAAGTTAACATACACTAAGACGACTGTGCCATTAAACAGCTTGGAAAATTCCAGAAAATGATGTCATGGCTTTAGAAGCTTCTGATAGGCTAATTGACATAATTTGAGTCAATTGGAGGTGTACCTGTGGATGTATTTCAAGGCCTACTTTCAAACTCAGTGCCTCTCATGGGAAAATCAAAAGATATCAGCCAAGACCTCAGAAAAAACATTGTAGACCTCCACAAGTCTGGTCTATCCTTGGGAGCAATTTCCATACGCCTGAAGGTACCACGTTCATCTGTACAAACAATAGTATGCAAGTATAAACGCCATACTTTGGTGCGAAAAGTGCAAATCAATCCCAGAACAACAGCAAAGGACCTTGTGAAGATGCTGGAGGAAACAGGTACAAAGTATCTATATCCACAGTAAGACGTGTCCTATATCGACATAACCTGAAAGGCCGCTCAGCAAGGAAGAAGCCACTGCTCCAAACCCGCCATAAAAAAGCCAGACTACAGTTTGCAACTGCACATGGGGACAAATATCGTACTTTTTGGAGAAATGTCCTCTGGTCTGATGAAATAAAAATAGAACTGTTTGGCCATAATGGCCATTGTTATGTTTGGAGGAAAAAGGGGGATGCTTGCAAGCCGAAGAACACCATCCCAACCGTGAAGCACGGGGGTGGCAGCATCATGTTGTGGGGGTGCTTTGCTGCAGGAGGGACTGGTGCACTTCACAAAATAGATGGCATCATGAGGTAGGAAAATTATGTGGATATATTGAAGCAACATCTCGAAACGTCAGTCAGGAAGTTAAAGCTTGGTCGCAAATGGGTCTTCCAAATGGACAATGACCCCAAGCATACTTCCAAAGTTGTGGCAAAATGGCTTAAGGACAACAAAGTCAAGATATTGGAGTGGCCATCACAAAGCCCTGAACTCAATCCCAAAGAAAATTTGTGGACAGAACTGAAAAGCACGTGCGAGCAAGGAGGCCTACAAACCTGACTCAGTTACACCAGCTCTGTCAGGAGGAATGGGTCAAAATTCCCCCAACTTATTGTGGGAAGCTTGTGGAAGGCTACCCGAAACGTTTGACCCAAGTAAAACAATTTAAAGGCAGTGCTACCAAATACTAATTGAGTGTATGTAAACTTCTGACCCACTGGGAAAGTGATGAAAGAAATAAAAGCTGAAATAAATCATTCTCTTTACTATTATTCTGACATTTCACATTCTTAAAATAAAGTGGGGATCCTAACTGACCTAAGACAAGGACTTTTTACTAGGATTAAACGTCAGGAATTGTGAAGAACTGAGTTGAAATGTATTTGGCTAAGGTGTATGTAAACTTCCGACTTCAACTGTATTGTTAACCATCTACCAATCACTGCTCTTCTTTACGAGGCTTTGAAAAGCTCCCTGGTCTTTGTAGTTGAATCTGTGCTTGAAAATTCAATAAATTACTGAGAGACCTTACAGATGTTGTATGTATGGGGGACAGAGGAAGGGGTATTAATTCAAAAATCATGTCAACTCCTACAACATCTGAACTCATTTAGGCTTGCCTAAACAAAGGGGATGAATAATTATGCAACAGCTATATTTGAGATATTTAGGTTTTATTTATTTGTAAAAATTTCTAGAATTTTCTATTTACTTTGACATTATGGAGTATTTTGTCAAGATCAATGACCGAAAATGAATTTAAATCTATTTCAAGCCGACTTTGTAACGCAACAAAATGTGAAAAAGGTTAAAGTAGGTGTAGACTTTCTATAGGCCCTGTCTGTAATAGGACACCAGGTCAAACGCATAGCCTGCATCCCCCTCCTCGAACACAAAACCTGCATCCTCCTCCTCTAAACATATAGCCTGCATCTTCCTGATCTAACGTATAGCCTGCATCCCCCTCCTCTAACACACTGCCTGCATCCTCCTCCTCTAACATATAGCCTGCATCCTCTTCCTCTAACATATAGCCTGCATCCTCCTCCTCTAACGTATAGCCTGCACCCTCCTCCTCTAACGTATAGCCTGTATCCCCCTCCTCTAACATAAAGCTTGCATCCCCCTCTCTAACATATAGCTTGCATCCTCCTACTCTAACGTATAGCCGGCATCAACCTCCTCTAACATATAGCTTGCCTCCTCTAACATTAGCCTGCATCCTCCTCGACTAACATATGGCCTGAATCCTCCTCCTCTAACGTATAGTCTGCATCATCCCTCCTTGAACATACAGCAAGCATCCCCCTCCTCTAACATATAGCCTGCATCCCCGTCCTCTATCATATAGCCTGAAACCCACTCCTCTAACAAATAGCCTGCCAACTCTAATATATAGCCTGCATCCCCCTCCTCTAACGTATAGCCTGCATCCTCCTCCTCTAACATATAGCCTGCCTCCTCCTCTAACATATAGCCTGCATCCCCCTCCTCTTACATATATCCTGCATTCCCCTCCTCTAACATATAGCCTGCCTCCTCCTCCTCTAACACATAGTCTGCATCCACCTCCTCTAACACAAAGCCTGCCTCCTCTAACATATAGCCTGCATCCCCCTCCTCTAACATATAGCCTGCATCCCCCTTCTCTAACATATAGCCTGCCTCCTCCTCCTCTAACATGTAGCCTGCATCCCCCTCCTCTAACATATAGCCTGCCTCCTCTAACATATAGCCTGCCTCCTCCTCCTCTAACATATAGCCTGCAACCCCCTCCTAAAACGTATAGCCTGCATCCCCCTTCTCTAACATATAGCCTGCCTCCTCTAACATATAGCCTGCATCCCCCTCCTCTAACATATAGCCTGCATCAATCTCCTCTAACATATAACCTACCTCCTCTAACATGTAGCCTGCCTCCTCCTCCTCTAACATATAGCCTGCATCCTCCTCCTCTAACATATAGCCTGCATCCTCCTCCTCTTACATATAGCCTGCATCCCCCTCCTCTAACGTTTAGCCTGCATCGTCCTCCTCTAACGTGTAGCCTGCATCCTCATCATCTAACGTATAGCATGTATCCTCCTCCTCTAACGTATAGCCTGCCTCCTCTAACGTATAGCCTGCATCCCCCTCCCCTAGCATATAGCCTGCATCCCCTTCCTCTAACATATAGCCAACCTCCTCTAACATTAGCCTGTATCCCCATCCTCAAACATATAGCCTGCATCCTCCTCCTCTAACATATAGCCAGCCTCCTCTAATATATATCCTGAATATCCCTCCTCTAACATATAGCCTGCATCCCCTTCCTCTAACATACAGCCTGCATCCCCCTCCTCTAACGTATAGCCTGCATCCTCCCTCCTCTAACATAAAGCCCGCATTCTATCTCCTCTAACATATAGCCTGCTACCTCTAACATAAAGCCTGCATCCCCCTCCTCTAACGTATAGCCTGCAACATAAAGCCCGCATTCTATCTCCTCTAACATATAGCCTGCTACCTCTAACATAAAGCCTGCATCCCCCTCCTCTAACGTATAGCCTGCATCTTCCTTCTTTAACACATGGCCTGCATCCTCCCTCCTCTAACATAAAGCCTGCATCCTCCTCCTCTAACATATAGCCTGCATCCCTATCTTCTAACATATAGCCTGCATCCCCTTCCTAAAAAATATAGCCTGCATCCCCCTCCTCTAACATATACTCTGCCTCCTCTAACATATAGCCTGTATCCCTCTCCTCTAACATATATCCTGCATCCCTCTCCTCTAACACATAACCTCCCTCCTCTAACAAGTAGCCTGCATCCTCCTCCGCTAACATATAGCCTGCATCCTCCTCCTCTAACAGATAGCATGCATCCTCCTCCTCTAACATATAGCCTGCCTCCTCTAACATTAGCCTGCATCCCCCTCCTCTAACATATAGCACGCATCCTCCTCCACTAATATATAGCCTGCATCCTCCCTCCTCTAACACATAGCCTGTATCCTCCCTCCTCTAACATAAAGCCTGCATCCTCCTCCTCTAACATATATTCTGCATCCCCCTCCTAAAACGTATAGCCTGCATCCCCCTCCTCTATCATATAGCCTGCATCCTCCTCCTCTAACATAGAGCCTGCATCCTCCTCGTCTAACAGATATTCTGCATCCTCCTCCTCTAACATAAAGCCTGCCTCCTCTAACATATAGCCTGCATCCACCTCCTCTAACGTGTAGCATAAATCCTCCTCATCTAACATATAGCCTGCCTCCTCTAACATATAGCCTGCATCTCCCTCCTCTAACATATAGCCTGCATCCCCTTCCTCTAACATATAGCCTGCATCCCAATCCTCTAACGTAAAGCCTGCATCACCTTCTTCTAACATATAGCCTGCATCCCCCTCCTCTAACGTATAGTCTGCATCCCCCTACTCTAACGTATAGCCTGCATCCTCCTCCTCTAACATAAAGCCTGCATCCTCCTCCTCGAACATATAATATGCATCCCCATCCTCTAACATATAGCCTGCATCCCCCTCCTAAAACGTATAGCCTGCATCCCCCTCCTCTATCATATACTCTGCCTCCTCTAACAAAGAACCTGCATCCCTCTCCTCTAACATATTACCTACCTCCTCTAACAAGTAGCCTGCATCCTCCTCCTCTAACAGATAGCCTGCATCCTCATTCTCTAACATATAGCCTGCCTCCTCTAACATTAGCCTGCATCCTCCTCCTCTAACATATACTCTGCCTCCTCTAACATATAGCCTGCATCCCTCTCCTCTAACATATAACCTACCTCCTCTAACAAGTAGCCTGCATCCTCATCCTCGAACATATTGCCTGCATCCTCCTCCTCTAACATATAGCCTGCCTCCTCTAACATTAGCCTGCATCCTCCTTCTCTAACGTATAGCCTGCATCCTCCTCCTCTAACATATAGCCTGCCTCCTCCTCTTCTAACATATAGCCTGCATCCCCCTCCTCTAACATATATCCTGCATTCCCCTCCTCTAACATATAGCCTGCCTCCTCCTCCTCTAACATTTAGCCTGCATCCCCGTCCTCCAACACAAAGCCTGCCTCCTCTAACATATAGCCTGCCTCCTCCTCCTCTAACATATATCCTGCATCCCTCTCCTCTAACACATAACCTCCCTCCTCTAACAAGTAGCCTGCATCCTCCTCCGCTAACATATAGCCTGCATCCTCCTCCTCTAACAGATAGCATGCATCCTCCTCCTCTAACATATAGCCTGCCTCCTCTAACATTAGCCTGCATCCCCCTCCTCTAACATATAGCACGCATCCTCCTCCACTAATATATAGCCTGCATCCTCCCTCCTCTAACACATAGCCTGTATCCTCCCTCCTCTAACATAAAGCCTGCATCCTCCTCCTCTAACATATATTCTGCATCCCCCTCCTAAAACGTATAGCCTGCATCCCCCTCCTCTATCATATAGCCTGCATCCTCCTCCTCTAACATAGAGCCTGCATCCTCCTCGTCTAACAGATATTCTGCATCCTCCTCCTCTAACATAAAGCCTGCCTCCTCTAACATATAGCCTGCATCCACCTCCTCTAACGTGTAGCATAAATCCTCCTCATCTAACATATAGCCTGCCTCCTCTAACATATAGCCTGCATCTCCCTCCTCTAACATATAGCCTGCATCCCCTTCCTCTAACATATAGCCTGCATCCCAATCCTCTAACGTAAAGCCTGCATCACCTTCTTCTAACATATAGCCTGCATCCCCCTCCTCTAACGTATAGTCTGCATCCCCCTACTCTAACGTATAGCCTGCATCCTCCTCCTCTAACATAAAGCCTGCATCCTCCTCCTCGAACATATAATATGCATCCCCATCCTCTAACATATAGCCTGCATCCCCCTCCTAAAACGTATAGCCTGCATCCCCCTCCTCTATCATATACTCTGCCTCCTCTAACAAAGAACCTGCATCCCTCTCCTCTAACATATTACCTACCTCCTCTAACAAGTAGCCTGCATCCTCATTCTCTAACATATAGCCTGCCTCCTCTAACATTAGCCTGCATCCTCCTCCTCTAACATATACTCTGCCTCCTCTAACATATAGCCTGCATCCCTCTCCTCTAACATATAACCTACCTCCTCTAACAAGTAGCCTGCATCCTCATCCTCGAACATATTGCCTGCATCCTCCTCCTCTAACATATAGCCTGCCTCCTCTAACATTAGCCTGTATCCTCCTCCTCTAACGTATAGCCTGCATCCTCCTCCTCTAACATATAGCCTGCCTCCTCCTCTTCTAACATATAGCCTGCATCCCCCTCCTCTAACATATATCCTGCATTCCCCTCCTCTAACATATAGCCTGCCTCCTCCTCCTCTAACATTTAGCCTGCATCCCCGTCCTCCAACACAAAGCCTGCCTCCTCTAACATATAGCCTGCCTCCTCCTCCTCTAACATATAGCCTGCATCCCCCTCCTCTAACATATAGCCTGCCTCCTCTAACATATAGCCTGCATTCCCCTCCTCTAACATATAGCCTGCCTCCTCCTCCTCTAACATTTAGCCTGCATCCCCTCCTCCAACACAAAGCCTGCCTCCTAAAACGTATAGCCTGCATCCCCCTTCTCTAACATATAGCCTTCCTCCTCTAACATATAGCCTGCATCCCCCTCCTCTAACATATAGCCTTCATCAGTCTCCTCTAACATATAACATACCTAATCTAATATGTAGCCTGCATCCTCCTCCTCTAACATATAGCCTGCATCCTCCTCCTCTAACAAGTAGCCTGCATCCTCCTCCTCTAACATATAGCCTGCATCCTCCTCCTCTAACAGATAGCCTGCATCCTCCTCCTCTAACAGATAACCTGCATCCTCATCCTCTAACAGATAGCCTGCCTCCTCTAACATTAGCCTGCATCCCCCTCCTCTAACATATAGCACGCATCCTCCTCCTCTAACATATAGCCTGCATCCTCCCTCCTCTACCACATAGCCTGTATCCTCCCTCCTCTAACATAAAGCCTGCATCCTCCTCCTCTAACATATAGCCTGCATCCCCATCCTCTAACATATGGCCTGCATCCTCTTTCTCTAATGTATATTCTGCATCCCCCTCCTAAAACGTATAGCCTGCACCCCCCTCCTCTATCATATACTCTGCCTGCTCTAACTATTATCCTGCATCCCCTTCCTCTAACATTTTGCCTGCATCCCCCTCCTCTAACAAGTAGCCTGCATCCTACTCCTCTAACATATAGCCTGCATCCTCCTACTCTAACATATAGCCTGCATCCTCCTCCTCTAACATATAGCCTGCATCCTCCTCCTCTAACATATAGCCTGCATCCTCCTCCTCTAACATAAAGCCTACCTCCTCTAACATATAGCTTGCATCCACCTCCTCAAACATGTAGCATAAATCCTCCTCATCTAACATATAGCCTGCCTCCTCTAACATATAGCCTGCATCTCCCTCCTCTAACGTATAGCCTGCATCCTCCTCCTCTAACATATAGCCTGCATCCCAATCCTCTAACATAAAGCCTGCATCCCCTTCTTCTAACATATAGCCTGCATCCCCCTCCTCTAACGTATAGCCTGCATCCCCCTACTCTAACGTATAGCCTGCACCCTCCTCCTCTAACATAAAGCCTGCATCCTCCTCCTCGAACAAATAATATGCATCCCCATCCTCTAACATATAGCCTGCATCAACTTCCTAAAACGTATAGCCTGAATCCCCCTCCTCTATCATATACTCTGCCTCCTCTAACAAAGAACCTGCATCCCTCTCCTCTAACATATAGCCTGCATCCCTATCCTCTAACATATTACCTACCTCCTCTAACAAGTAGCCTGCATCCTCCTCCTCTAACATATTGCCTGAATCCCCCTCCTCTAACGTGTAGCCTGCATCCTCGTCATCTAACGTATAGCACGTATCCTCCTCCTCTAACGTATAGCCTGCCTCCTCTAACGTATAGCCTGCATCCCCCTCCTCTAACATATAGCCTGCATCCTCCTCCCCTAACATATAGCCTACATCCCCTTCCTCTAACATATAGCCAGCCTCCTCTAACATTAGCCTGCATCCCCATCCTCAAACGTATAAACTGCATCCTCCTCGTCTAACATATAGCCGGCCTCCTCTAATATATATCCTGAATCCCCCTCCTCTAACATATAACCTACCTTCTGTAACCAGTAGCCTGCATCCTCCTCTAACAGATAGCCTGCATCCCTCTCCTCTAACATATAACCTACCTCCTCTAACAAGTAGCCTGCATCCTCCTCTAACAGATAGCCTGCATCCTCATCCTCTAACATATTGCCTGCATCCTTCTCCTCTAACAGATATTCTGCATCCTCATCCTCTAACATATAGCCTGCATCCCCCTTCTCTAACATATAGCCTTCCTCCTCTAACATATAGCCTGCATCCCCCTCCTCTAACATATAGCCTTCATCAATCTCCTCTAACATATAACCTACCTCCTCTAATATGTAGCCTGCATCCTCCTCCTCTAACATATAGCCTGCATCCTCCTCCTCTTACATATAGCCTGCATCCCCCTCCTCTAACGTGTAGCCTGCATCCTCGTCATCTAACGTATAGTACGTATCCTCCTCCTCTAACGTATAGCCTGCCTCCTCTAACATATAGCCTGCATCCCCCTCCTCTAACATTAGCCTGCATCCCCATCCTCAAACGTATAACCTACCTCCTGTAACAAGTAGCCTGCATCCTCCTCTAACATATAGCCTGCATCCCTCTCCTCTAACATATAACCTACCTTCTGTAACCAGTAGCCTGCATCCTCCTCTAACAGATAGCCTGCATCCCGCTCCTCTAACATATAACCTACCTCCTGTAACAAGTAGCCTGCATCCTCCTCTAACAGATAGCCTGCATCCTCATCCTCTAACATATTGCCTGCATCCTCCTCCTCTAACAGATATTCTGCATCCTCATCCTCTAACATATAGCCTGCTTCCTCCTCCTCTAACATAAAACCTGCCTCCTCTAACATATAGCCTGCATCCAACTCCTCTAACATGTAACATAAATCCTCCTCATCTAACATATAGCCTGCCTCCTCTAACATATAGCCTGCATCTCCCTCCTCTAACGTATAGCCTGCTCCTCTAACATAAAGCCTGCATCCTCCTCCTCGAACATATAATATGCATCCCCATCCTCTAACATATAGCCTGCATCCCCCTCCTAAAACGTATAGCCTGCATCCCCCTCCTCTATCATATACTCTGCCTCCTCTAACAAAGAACCTGCATCCCTCTCCTCTAACATATTACCTACCTCCTCTAACAAGTAGCCTGCATCCTCCTCCTCTAACAGATAGCCTGCATCCTCATTCTCTAACATATAGCCTGCCTCCTCTAACATTAGCCTGCATCCTCCTCCTCTAACATATACTCTGCCTCCTCTAACATATAGCCTGCATCCCTCTCCTCTAACATATAACCTACCTCCTCTAACAAGTAGCCTGCATCCTCATCCTCGAACATATTGCCTGCATCCTCCTCCTCTAACATATAGCCTGCCTCCTCTAACATTAGCCTGCATCCTCCTCCTCTAACGTATAGCCTGCATCCTCCTCCTCTAACATATAGCCTGCCTCCTCCTCTTCTAACATATAGCCTGCATCCCCCTCCTCTAACATATATCCTGCATTCCCCTCCTCTAACATATAGCCTGCCTCCTCCTCCTCTAACATTTAGCCTGCATCCCCGTCCTCCAACACAAAGCCTGCCTCCTCTAACATATAGCCTGCCTCCTCCTCCTCTAACATATATCCTGCATCCCTCTCCTCTAACACATAACCTCCCTCCTCTAATAAGTAGCCTGCATCCTCCTCCGCTAACATATAGCCTGCATCCTCCTCCTCTAACAGATAGCATGCATCCTCCTCCTCTAACATATAGCCTGCCTCCTCTAACATTAGCCTGCATCCCCCTCCTCTAACATATAGCACGCATCCTCCTCCACTAATATATAGCCTGCATCCTCCCTCCTCTAACACATAGCCTGTATCCTCCCTCCTCTAACATAAAGCCTGCATCCTCCTCCTCTAACATATATTCTGCATCCCCCTCCTAAAACGTATAGCCTGCATCCCCCTCCTCTATCATATAGCCTGCATCCTCCTCCTCTAACATAGAGCCTGCATCCTCCTCGTCTAACAGATATTCTGCATCCTCCTCCTCTAACATAAAGCCTGCCTCCTCTAACATATAGCCTGCATCCACCTCCTCTAACGTGTAGCATAAATCCTCCTCATCTAACATATAGCCTGCCTCCTCTAACATATAGCCTGCATCTCCCTCCTCTAACATATAGCCTGCATCCCCTTCCTCTAACATATAGCCTGCATCCCAATCCTCTAACGTAAAGCCTGCATCACCTTCTTCTAACATATAGCCTGCATCCCCCTCCTCTAACGTATAGTCTGCATCCCCCTACTCTAACGTATAGCCTGCATCCTCCTCCTCTAACATAAAGCCTGCATCCTCCTCCTCGAACATATAATATGCATCCCCATCCTCTAACATATAGCCTGCATCCCCCTCCTAAAACGTATAGCCTGCATCCCCCTCCTCTATCATATACTCTGCCTCCTCTAACAAAGAACCTGCATCCCTCTCCTCTAACATATTACCTACCTCCTCTAACAAGTAGCCTGCATCCTCCTCCTCTAACAGATAGCCTGCATCCTCATTCTCTAACATATAGCCTGCCTCCTCTAACATTAGCCTGCATCCTCCTCCTCTAACATATACTCTGCCTCCTCTAACATATAGCCTGCATCCCTCTCCTCTAACATATAACCTACCTCCTCTAACAAGTAGCCTGCATCCTCATCCTCGAACATATTGCCTGCATCCTCCTCCTCTAACATATAGCCTGCCTCCTCTAACATTAGCCTGCATCCTCCTCCTCTAACGTATAGCCTGCATCCTCCTCCTCTAACATATAGCCTGCCTCCTCCTCTTCTAACATATAGCCTGCATCCCCCTCCTCTAACATATATCCTGCATTCCCCTCCTCTAACATATAGCCTGCCTCCTCCTCCTCTAACATTTAGCCTGCATCCCCGTCCTCCAACACAAAGCCTGCCTCCTCTAACATATAGCCTGCCTCCTCCTCCTCTAACATATAGCCTGCATCCCCCTCCTCTAACATATAGCCTGCCTCCTCTAACATATAGCCTGCATTCCCCTCCTCTAACATATAGCCTGCCTCCTCCTCCTCTAACATTTAGCCTGCATCCCCCTCCTCCAACACAAAGCCTGCCTCCTAAAACGTATAGCCTGCATCCCCCTTCTCTAACATATAGCCTTCCTCCTCTAACATATAGCCTGCATCCCCCTCCTCTAACATATAGCCTTCATCAGTCTCCTCTAACATATAACATACCTAATCTAATATGTAGCCTGCATCCTCCTCCTCTAACATATAGCCTGCATCCTCCTCCTCTAACAAGTAGCCTGCATCCTCCTCCTCTAACATATAGCCTGCATCCTCCTCCTCTAACAGATAGCCTGCATCCTCCTCCTCTAACAGATAACCTGCATCCTCATCCTCTAACAGATAGCCTGCCTCCTCTAACATTAGCCTGCATCCCCCTCCTCTAACATATAGCACGCATCCTCCTCCTCTAACATATAGCCTGCATCCTCCCTCCTCTACCACATAGCCTGTATCCTCCCTCCTCTAACATAAAGCCTGCATCCTCCTCCTCTAACATATAGCCTGCATCCCCATCCTCTAACATATGGCCTGCATCCTCTTTCTCTAATGTATATTCTGCATCCCCCTCCTAAAACGTATAGCCTGCACCCCCCTCCTCTATCATATACTCTGCCTGCTCTAACTATTATCCTGCATCCCCTTCCTCTAACATTTTGCCTGCATCCCCCTCCTCTAACAAGTAGCCTGCATCCTACTCCTCTAACATATAGCCTGCATCCTCCTACTCTAACATATAGCCTGCATCCTCCTCCTCTAACATATAGCCTGCATCCTCCTCCTCTAACATATAGCCTGCATCCTCCTCCTCTAACATAAAGCCTGCCTCCTCTAACATATAGCTTGCATCCACCTCCTCAAACATGTAGCATAAATCCTCCTCATCTAACATATAGCCTGCCTCCTCTAACATATAGCCTGCATCTCCCTCCTCTAACGTATAGCCTGCATCCTCCTCCTCTAACATATAGCCTGCATCCCAATCCTCTAACATAAAGCCTGCATCCCCTTCTTCTAACATATAGCCTGCATCCCCCTCCTCTAACGTATAGCCTGCATCCCCCTACTCTAACGTATAGCCTGCACCCTCCTCCTCTAACATAAAGCCTGCATCCTCCTCCTCGAACAAATAATATGCATCCCCATCCTCTAACATATAGCCTGCATCAACTTCCTAAAACGTATAGCCTGAATCCCCCTCCTCTATCATATACTCTGCCTCCTCTAACAAAGAACCTGCATCCCTCTCCTCTAACATATAGCCTGCATCCCTATCCTCTAACATATTACCTACCTCCTCTAACAAGTAGCCTGCATCCTCCTCCTCTAACATATTGCCTGAATCCCCCTCCTCTAACGTGTAGCCTGCATCCTCGTCATCTAACGTATAGCACGTATCCTCCTCCTCTAACGTATAGCCTGCCTCCTCTAACGTATAGCCTGCATCCCCCTCCTCTAACATATAGCCTGCATCCTCCTCCCCTAACATATAGCCTACATCCCCTTCCTCTAACATATAGCCAGCCTCCTCTAACATTAGCCTGCATCCCCATCCTCAAACGTATAAACTGCATCCTCCTCGTCTAACATATAGCCGGCCTCCTCTAATATATATCCTGAATCCCCCTCCTCTAACATATAACCTACCTTCTGTAACCAGTAGCCTGCATCCTCCTCTAACAGATAGCCTGCATCCCTCTCCTCTAACATATAACCTACCTCCTCTAACAAGTAGCCTGCATCCTCCTCTAACAGATAGCCTGCATCCTCATCCTCTAACATATTGCCTGCATCCTTCTCCTCTAACAGATATTCTGCATCCTCATCCTCTAACATATAGCCTGCATCCCCCTTCTCTAACATATAGCCTTCCTCCTCTAACATATAGCCTGCATCCCCCTCCTCTAACATATAGCCTTCATCAATCTCCTCTAACATATAACCTACCTCCTCTAATATGTAGCCTGCATCCTCCTCCTCTAACATATAGCCTGCATCCTCCTCCTCTTACATATAGCCTGCATCCCCCTCCTCTAACGTGTAGCCTGCATCCTCGTCATCTAACGTATAGTACGTATCCTCCTCCTCTAACGTATAGCCTGCCTCCTCTAACATATAGCCTGCATCCCCCTCCTCTAACATTAGCCTGCATCCCCATCCTCAAACGTATAACCTACCTCCTGTAACAAGTAGCCTGCATCCTCCTCTAACATATAGCCTGCATCCCTCTCCTCTAACATATAACCTACCTTCTGTAACCAGTAGCCTGCATCCTCCTCTAACAGATAGCCTGCATCCCGCTCCTCTAACATATAACCTACCTCCTGTAACAAGTAGCCTGCATCCTCCTCTAACAGATAGCCTGCATCCTCATCCTCTAACATATTGCCTGCATCCTCCTCCTCTAACAGATATTCTGCATCCTCATCCTCTAACATATAGCCTGCTTCCTCCTCCTCTAACATAAAACCTGCCTCCTCTAACATATAGCCTGCATCCAACTCCTCTAACATGTAACATAAATCCTCCTCATCTAACATATAGCCTGCCTCCTCTAACATATAGCCTGCATCTCCCTCCTCTAACGTATAGCCTGCATCCTCCTCCTCTAACATATAGCCTGCATCCCAATCCTCTAACGTAAAGCCTGCATCCCCTTCTTCTAACATATAGCCTGCATCCCCCTCCTCTAACGTATAGCCTGCATCCCCCTACTCTAACGTATAGCCTGCACCCTCCTCCTCTAACATATAGCCTGCATCCTCCTCCTCAAACATATAATATGCATCCCCATCCTCTAACATATAGCCTGCATCCCCCTTCTCTAACGTATAGCCTTCCTCCTCTAACATATAGCCTGCATCCCCCTCCTCTAACATATAGCCTTCATCAATCTCCTCTAACATATAACCTATCTCCTCTAATATGTAGCCTGCATCCTCCTCCTCTAACATATAGCCTGCATCCTCCTCCTCTTACATATAGCCTGCATCCCCCTCCTCTAACGTGTAGCCTGCATCCCCATCCTCAAACGTATAACCTACCTCCTGTAACAAGTAGCCTGCATCCTCCTCTAACATATAGCCTGCATCCCTCTCCTCTAACATATAACCTACCTTCTGTAACCAGTAGCCTGCATCCTCCTCTAACAGATAGCCTGCATCCCGCTCCTCTAACATATAACCTACCTCCTGTAACAAGTAGCCTGCATCCTCCTCTAACAGATAGCCTGCATCCTCATCCTCTAACATATTGCCTGCATCCTCCTCCTCTAACAGATATTCTGCATCCTCATCCTCTAACATATAGCCTGCTTCCTCCTCCTCTCACATAAAACCTGCCTCCTCTAACATATAGCCTGCATCCACCTCCTCTAACATGTAACATAAATCCTCCTCATCTAACATATAGCCTGCCTCCTCTAACATGTAGCCTGCATCTCCCTCCTCTAACGTATAGCCTGCATCCTCCTCCTCTAACATATAGCCTGCATCCCAATCCTCTAACGTAAAGCCTGCATCCCCTTCTTCTAACATATAGCCTGCATCCCCCTCCTCTAACGTATAGCCTGCATCCCCCTACTCTAACGTATAGCCTGCACCCTCCTCCTCTAACATATAGCCTGCATCCTCCTCCTCAAACATATAACCTACCTCCTGTAACAAGTAGCCTGCATCCTCCTCTAACATATAGCCTGCATCCCTCTCCTCTAACATATAACCTACCTTCTGTAACCAGTAGCCTGCATCCTCCTCTAACAGATAGCCTGCATCCCGCTCCTCTAACATATAACCTACCTCCTGTAACAAGTAGCCTGCATCCTCCTCTAACAGATAGCCTGCATCCTCATCCTCTAACATATTGCCTGCATCCTCCTCCTCTAACAGATATTCTGCATCCTCATCCTCTAACATATAGCCTGCTTCCTCCTCCTCTAACATAAAACCTGCCTCCTCTAACATATAGCCTGCATCCACCTCCTCTAACATGTAACATAAATCCTCCTCATCTAACATATAGCCTGCCTCCTCTAACATATAGCCTGCATCTCCCTCCTCTAACGTATAGCCTGCATCCTCCTCCTCTAACATATAGCCTGCATCCCAATCCTCTAACGTAAAGCCTGCATCCCCTTCTTCTAACATATAGCCTGCATCCCCCTCCTCTAACGTATAGCCTGCATCCCCCTACTCTAACGTATAGCCTGCACCCTCCTCCTCTAACATATAGCCTGCATCCTCCTCCTCAAACATATAATATGCATCCCCATCCTCTAACATATAGCCTGCATCCCCCTTCTCTAACATATAGCCTTCCTCCTCTAACATATAGCCTGCATCCCCCTCCTCTAACATATAGCCTTCATCAATCTCCTCTAACATATAACCTATCTCCTCTAATATGTAGCCTGCATCCTCCTCCTCTAACATATTGCCTGCATCCTCCTCCTCTAACAGATATTCTGCATCCTCATCCTCTAACATATAGCCTGCTTCCTCCTCCTCTAACATAAAACCTGCCTCCTCTAACATATAGCCTGCATCCACCTCCTCTAACATGTAACATAAATCCTCCTCATCTAACATATAGCCTGCCTCCTCTAACATATAGCCTGCATCTCCCTCCTCTAACGTATAGCCTGCATCCTCCTCCTCTAACATATAGCCTGCATCCCAATCCTCTAACGTAAAGCCTGCATCCCCTTCTTCTAACATATAGCCGGCATCCCCCTCCTCTAACGTATAGCCTGCATCCCCCTACTCTAACGTATAGCCTGCACCCTCCTCCTCTAACATATAGCCTGCATCCTCCTCCTCAAACATATAATATGCATCCCCATCCTCTAACATATAGCCTGCATCCCCCTTCTCTAACGTATAGCCTTCCTCCTCTAACATATAGCCTGCATCCCCCTCCTCTAACATATAGCCTTCATCAATCTCCTCTAACATATAACCTATCTCCTCTAATATGTAGCCTGCATCCTCCTCCTCTAACATATAGCCTGCATCCTCCTCCTCTTACATATAGCCTGCATCCCCCTCCTCTAACGTGTAGCCTGCATCCTCGTCATCTAACGTATAGCACGTATCCTCCTCCTCTAACGTATAGCCTGCCTCCTCTAACATATAGCCTGCATCCCCCTCCTCTAACATTAGCCTGCATCCCCATCCTCAAACGTATAACCTACCTCCTGTAACAAGTAGCCTGCATCCTCCTCTAACATATAGCCTGCATCCCTCTCCTCTAACATATAACCTACCTTCTGTAACCAGTAGCCTGCATCCTCCTCTAACAGATAGCCTGCATCCCCCTCCTCTAACATATACCCTACCTCCTGTAACAAGTAGCCTGCATCCTCCTCTAACAGATAGCCTGCATCCTCATCCTCTAACATATTGCCTGCATCCTCCTCCTCTAACAGATATGCTGCATCCTCATCCTCTAACATATAGCCTGCTTCCTCCTCCTCTCACATAAAACCTGCCTCCTCTAACATATAGCCTGCATCCACCTCCTCTAACATGTAACATAAATCCTCCTCATCTAACATATAGCCTGCCTCCTCTAACATGTAGCCTGCATCTCCCTCCTCTAACGTATAGCCTGCATCCTCCTCCTCTAACATATAGCCTGCATCCCAATCCTCTAACGTAAAGCCTGCATCCCCTTCTTCTAACATATAGCCTGCATCCCCCTCCTCTAACGTATAGCCTGCATCCCCCTACTCTAACGTATAGCCTGCACCCTCCTCCTCTAACATATAGCCTGCATCCTCCTCCTCAAACATATAACCTACCTCCTGTAACAAGTAGCCTGCATCCTCCTCTAACATATAGCCTGCATCCCTCTCCTCTAACATATAACCTACCTTCTGTAACCAGTAGCCTGCATCCTCCTCTAACAGATAGCCTGCATCCCGCTCCTCTAACATATAACCTACCTCCTGTAACAAGTGATGCATCCTCCTCTAACAGATAGCCTGCATCCTCATCCTCTAACATATTGCCTGCATCCTCCTCCTCTAACAGATATTCTGCATCCTCATCCTCTAACATATAGCCTGCTTCCTCCTCCTCTAACATAAAACCTGCCTCCTCTAACATATAGCCTGCATCCACCTCCTCTAACATGTAACATAAATCCTCCTCATCTAACATATAGCCTGCCTCCTCTAACATATAGCCTGCATCTCCCTCCTCTAACGTATAGCCTGCATCCTCCTCCTCTAACATATAGCCTGCATCCCAATCCTCTAACGTAAAGCCTGCATCCCCTTCTTCTAACATATAGCCTGCATCCCCCTCCTCTAACGTATAGCCTGCATCCCCCTACTCTAACGTATAGCCTGCACCCTCCTCCTCTAACATATAGCCTGCATCCTCCTCCTCAAACATATAATATGCATCCCCATCCTCTAACATATAGCCTGCATCCCCCTTCTCTAACATATAGCCTGCATCCCCCTTCTCTAACATATAGCCTTCCTCCTCTAACATATAGCCTGCATCCCCCTCCTCTAACATATAGCCTTCATCAATCTCCTCTAACATATAACCTATCTCCTCTAATATGTAGCCTGCATCCTCCTCCTCTAACATATAGCCTGCATCCTCCTCCTCTTACATATAGCCTGCATCCCCCTCCTCTAACGTGTAGCCTGCATCCTCGTCATCTAACGTATAGTACGTATCCTCCTCCTCTAACGTATAGCCTGCCTCCTCTAACATATAGCCTGCATCCCCCTCCTCTAACATTAGCCTGCATCCCCATCCTCAAACGTATAACCTACCTCCTGTAACAAGTAGCCTGCATCCTCCTCTAACATATAGCCTGCATCCCTCTCCTCTAACATATAACCTACCTTCTGTAACCAGTAGCCTGCATCCTCCTCTAACAGATAGCCTGCATCCCGCTCCTCTAACATATAACCTACCTCCTGTAACAAGTAGCCTGCATCCTCCTCTAACAGATAGCCTGCATCCTCATCCTCTAACATATTGCCTGCATCCTCCTCCTCTAACAGATATTCTGCATCCTCATCCTCTAACATATAGCCTGCTTCCTCCTCCTCTAACATAAAACCTGCCTCCTCTAACATATAGCCTGCATCCACCTCCTCTAACATGTAACATAAATCCTCCTCATCTAACATATAGCCTGCCTCCTCTAACATATAGCCTGCATCTCCCTCCTCTAACGTATAGCCTGCATCCTCCTCCTCTAACATATAGCCTGCATCCCAATCCTCTAACGTAAAGCCTGCATCCCCTTCTTCTAACATATAGCCTGCATCCCCCTCCTCTAACGTATAGCCTGCATCCCCCTACTCTAACGTATAGCCTGCACCCTCCTCCTCTAACATATAGCCTGCATCCTCCTCCTCAAACATATAATATGCATCCCCATCCTCTAACATATAGCCTGCATCCCCCTTCTCTAACGTATAGCCTTCCTCCTCTAACATATAGCCTGCATCCCCCTCCTCTAACATATAGCCTTCATCAATCTCCTCTAACATATAACCTATCTCCTCTAATATGTAGCCTGCATCCTCCTCCTCTAACATATAGCCTGCATCCTCCTCCTCTTACATATAGCCTGCATCCCCCTCCTCTAACGTGTAGCCTGCATCCTCGTCATCTAACGTATAGCACGTATCCTCCTCCTCTAACGTATAGCCTGCCTCCTCTAACATATAGCCTGCATCCCCCTCCTCTAACATTAGCCTGCATCCCCATCCTCAAACGTATAACCTACCTCCTGTAACAAGTAGCCTGCATCCTCCTCTAACATATAGCCTGCATCCCTCTCCTCTAACATATAACCTACCTTCTGTAACCAGTAGCCTGCATCCTCCTCTAACAGATAGCCTGCATCCCGCTCCTCTAACATATAACCTACCTCCTGTAACAAGTAGCCTGCATCCTCCTCTAACAGATAGCCTGCATCCTCATCCTCTAACATATTGCCTGCATCCTCCTCCTCTAACAGATATTCTGCATCCTCATCCTCTAACATATAGCCTGCTTCCTCCTCCTCTCACATAAAACCTGCCTCCTCTAACATATAGCCTGGATCCACCTCCTCTAACATGTAACATAAATCCTCCTCATCTAACATATAGCCTGCCTCCTCTAACATGTAGCCTGCATCTCCCTCCTCTAACGTATAGCCTGCATCCTCCTCCTCTAACATATAGCCTGCATCCCAATCCTCTAACGTAAAGCCTGCATCCCCTTCTTCTAACATATAGCCTGCATCCCCCTCCTCTAACGTATAGCCTGCATCCCCCTACTCTAACGTAT
Source organism: Salvelinus alpinus (assembly GCF_045679555.1). Classification (NCBI taxonomy): domain Eukaryota; kingdom Metazoa; phylum Chordata; class Actinopteri; order Salmoniformes; family Salmonidae; genus Salvelinus; species Salvelinus alpinus. The sequence continues at coordinate 33,175,362 of NC_092101.1, read as the reverse complement.
AGCCTGCACCCTCCTCCTCTAACATATAGCCTGCATCCTCCTCCTCAAACATATAACCTACCTCCTGTAACAAGTAGCCTGCATCCTCCTCTAACATATAGCCTGCATCCCTCTCCTCTAACATATAACCTACCTTCTGTAACCAGTAGCCTGCATCCTCCTCTAACAGATAGCCTGCATCCCGCTCCTCTAACATATAACCTACCTCCTGTAACAAGTAGCCTGCATCCTCCTCTAACAGATAGCCTGCATCCTCATCCTCTAACATATTGCCTGCATCCTCCTCCTCTAACAGATATTCTGCATCCTCATCCTCTAACATATAGCCTGCTTCCTCCTCCTCTAACATAAAACCTGCCTCCTCTAACATATAGCCTGCATCCACCTCCTCTAACATGTAACATAAATCCTCCTCATCTAACATATAGCCTGCCTCCTCTAACATATAGCCTGCATCTCCCTCCTCTAACGTATAGCCTGCATCCTCCTCCTCTAACATATAGCCTGCATCCCAATCCTCTAACGTAAAGCCTGCATCCCCTTCTTCTAACATATAGCCTGCATCCCCCTCCTCTAACGTATAGCCTGCATCCCCCTACTCTAACGTATAGCCTGCACCCTCCTCCTCTAACATATAGCCTGCATCCTCCTCCTCAAACATATAATATGCATCCCCATCCTCTAACATATAGCCTGCATCCCCCTTCTCTAACATATAGCCTTCCTCCTCTAACATATAGCCTGCATCCCCCTCCTCTAACATATAGCCTTCATCAATCTCCTCTAACATATAACCTATCTCCTCTAATATGTAGCCTGCATCCTCATCCTCTAACATATTGCCTGCATCCTCCTCCTCTAACAGATATTCTGCATCCTCATCCTCTAACATATAGCCTGCTTCCTCCTCCTCTAACATAAAACCTGCCTCCTCTAACATATAGCCTGCATCCACCTCCTCTAACATGTAACATAAATCCTCCTCATCTAACATATAGCCTGCCTCCTCTAACATATAGCCTGCATCTCCCTCCTCTAACGTATAGCCTGCATCCTCCTCCTCTAACATATAGCCTGCATCCCAATCCTCTAACGTAAAGCCTGCATCCCCTTCTTCTAACATATAGCCTGCATCCCCCTCCTCTAACGTATAGCCTGCATCCCCCTACTCTAACGTATAGCCTGCACCCTCCTCCTCTAACATATAGCCTGCATCCTCCTCCTCCAACATATAATATGCATCCCCATCCTCTAACATATAGCCTTCATCAATCTCCTCTAACATATAGCCTTCCTCCTCTAACATATAGCCTGCATCCCCCTCCTCTAACATATAGCCTTCATCAATCTCCTCTAACATATAACCTACCTCCTCTAATATGTAGCCTGCATCCTCCTCCTCTAACATATAGCCTGCATCCTCCTCCTCTTACATATAGCCTGCATCCCCCTCCTCTAACGTGTAGCCTGCATCCTCGTCATCTAACGTATAGCACGTATCCTCCTCCTCTAACGTATAGCCTGCCTCCTCTAACATATAGCCTGCATCCTCCTCCTCAAACATATAACCTACCTCCTGTAACAAGTAGCCTGCATCCTCCTCTAACATATAGCCTGCATCCCTCTCCTCTAACATATAACCTACCTTCTGTAACCAGTAGCCTGCATCCTCCTCTAACAGATAGCCTGCATCCCGCTCCTCTAACATATAACCTACCTCCTGTAACAAGTAGCCTGCATCCTCCTCTAACAGATAGCCTGCATCCTCATCCTCTAACATATTGCCTGCATCCTCCTCCTCTAACAGATATTCTGCATCCTCATCCTCTAACATATAGCCTGCTTCCTCCTCCTCTAACATAAAACCTGCCTCCTCTAACATATAGCCTGCATCCACCTCCTCTAACATGTAACATAAATCCTCCTCATCTAACATATAGCCTGCCTCCTCTAACATATAGCCTGCATCTCCCTCCTCTAACGTATAGCCTGCATCCTCCTCCTCTAACATATAGCCTGCATCCCAATCCTCTAACGTAAAGCCTGCATCCCCTTCTTCTAACATATAGCCTGCATCCCCCTCCTCTAACGTATAGCCTGCATCCCCCTACTCTAACGTATAGCCTGCACCCTCCTCCTCTAACATAAAGCCTGCATCCTCCTCCTCAAACATATAGCCTGCATCCTCCTCCTCAAACATATAATATGCATCCCCATCCTCTAACGTATAGCCTGCACCCTCCTCCTCTAACATATAGCCTGCATCCTCCTCCTCAAACATATAATATGCATCCCCATCCTCTAACATATAGCCTGCATCCCCCTTCTCTAACATATAACCTACCTCCTCTAATATGTAGCCTGCATCCTCCTCCTCTAACATATAGCCTGCATCCTCCTCCTCTTACATATAGCCTGCATCCCCCTCCTCTAACGTGTAGCCTGCATCCTCGTCATCTAACGTATAGCACGTATCCTCCTCCTCTAACGTATAGCCTGCCTCCTCTAACATATAGCCTGCATCCCCCTCCTCTAACATTAGCCTGCATCCCCATCCTCAAACGTATAACCTACCTCCTGTAACAAGTAGCCTGCATCCTCCTCTAACATATAGCCTTCATCAATCTCCTCTAACATATAACCTACCTCCTCTAATATGTAGCCTGCATCCTCCTCCTCTAACATATAGCCTGCATCCTCCTCCTCTTACATATAGCCTGCATCCCCCTCCTCTAACGTGTAGCCTGCATCCTCGTCATCTAACGTATAGCACGTATCCTCCTCCTCTAACGTATAGCCTGCCTCCTCTAACATATAGCCTGCATCCCCCTCCTCTAACATTAGCCTGCATCCCCATCCTCAAACGTATAACCTACCTCCTGTAACAAGTAGCCTGCATCCTCCTCTAACATATAGCCTGCATCCCTCTCCTCTAACATATAACCTACCTTCTGTAACCAGTAGCCTGCATCCTCCTCTAACAGATAGCCTGCATCCCGCTCCTCTAACATATAACCTACCTCCTGTAACAAGTAGCCTGCATCCTCCTCTAACAGATAGCCTGCATCCTCATCCTCTAACATATTGCCTGCATCCTCCTCCTCTAACAGATATTCTGCATCCTCATCCTCTAACATATAGCCTGCTTCCTCCTCCTCTCACATACAACCTGCCTCCTCTAACATATAGCCTGCATCCACCTCCTCTAACATGTAACATAAATCCTCCTCATCTAACATATAGCCTGCCTCCTCTAACATGTAGCCTGCATCTCCCTCCTCTAACGTATAGCCTGCATCCTCCTCCTCTAACATATAGCCTGCATCCCAATCCTCTAACGTAAAGCCTGCATCCCCTTCTTCTAACATATAGCCTGCATCCCCCTACTCTAACGTATAGCCTGCATCCCCCTACTCTAACGTATAGCCTGCACCCTCCTCCTCTAACATATAGCCTGCATCCTCCTCCTCAAACATATAATATGCATCCCCATCCTCTAACATATAGCCTGCATCCACCTCCTAAAACATATAGCCTGAATCCCCCTCCTCTATCATATACTCTGCCTCCTCTAACAAAGAACCTGCATCCCTCTCCTCTAACATATAGCCTGCATCCCTATCGTCTAACATATTACCTACCTCCTCTAACAAGTAGCCTGCCTCCTCCTCCTCTAACAGATAGCCTGCATCCTCATCCTCTAACATATAGCCTGCATCCTCCTCCTCCAACGTATAGCCTGCATCATCCTCCTCTAACGTGTATCATGCGTCCTCTTCCTCTCATGTATATCCTGCATCCCCCTCCTCTAACATATATCCTGCATCCCCCTCCTCTAACATATATCCTGCATTCCCCTCCTCTAACATATAGCCTGCCTCCTCCTCCTCTAACATTTAGCCTGCATCCCCGTCCTCCAACACAAAGCCTGCATCCTCCTCCTCTAACATATAGCCTGCACCTCCTCCAATCCTCTAACATATAGCCTGCATCCCCCTCCTCTAACATATAGCCTGCATCCCCCTCCTCTAACATATAGCCTGCATCTCCCCTCCTCTAACATATAGCCTGCCTCCTCCTCCTCTAACATTTAGCCTGCATCCCCCTCCTCCAACACAAAGCCTGCCTCCTAAAACGTATAGCCTGCATCCCCCTTCTCTAACATATAGCCTTCCTCCTCTAACATATAGCCTGCATCCCCCTCCTCTAACATATAGCCTTCATCAGTCTCCTCTAACATATAACATACCTAATCTAATATGTAGCCTGCATCCTCCTCCTCTAACATATAGCCTGCATCCTCCTCCTCTAACAAGTAGCCTGCATCCTCCTCCTCTAACATATAGCCTGCATCCTCCTCCTCTAACAGATAGCCTGCATCCTCCTCCTCTAACAGATAACCTGCATCCTCATCCTCTAACAGATAGCCTGCCTCCTCTAACATTAGCCTGCATCCCCCTCCTCTAACATATAGCACGCATCCTCCTCCTCTAACATATAGCCTGCATCCTCCCTCCTCTACCACATAGCCTGTATCCTCCCTCCTCTAACATATAGCCTGCATCCTCCTCCTCAAACATATAATATGCATCCCCATCCTCTAACATATAGCCTGCATCCACCTCCTAAAACATATAGCCTGAATCCCCCTCCTCTATCATATACTCTGCCTCCTCTAACAAAGAACCTGCATCCCTCTCCTCTAACATATAGCCTGCATCCCTATCGTCTAACATATTACCTACCTCCTCTAACAAGTAGCCTGCCTCCTCCTCCTCTAACAGATAGCCTGCATCCTCATCCTCTAACATATAGCCTGCATCCTCCTCCTCCAACGTATAGCCTGCATCATCCTCCTCTAACGTGTATCATGCGTCCTCTTCCTCTCATGTATATCCTGCATCCCCCTCCTCTAACATATATCCTGCATCCCCCTCCTCTAACATATATCCTGCATTCCCCTCCTCTAACATATAGCCTGCCTCCTCCTCCTCTAACATTTAGCCTGCATCCCCGTCCTCCAACACAAAGCCTGCCTCCTCTAACATATAGCCTGCCTCCTCCTCCTCTAACATATAGCCTGCATCCCCCTCCTCTAACATATAGCCTGCCTCCTCTAACATATAGCCTGCATTCCCCTCCTCTAACATATAGCCTGCCTCCTCCTCCTCTAACATTTAGCCTGCATCCCCCTCCTCCAACACAAAGCCTGCCTCCTAAAACGTATAGCCTGCATCCCCCTTCTCTAACATATAGCCTTCCTCCTCTAACATATAGCCTGCATCCCCCTCCTCTAACATATAGCCTTCATCAGTCTCCTCTAACATATAACATACCTAATCTAATATGTAGCCTGCATCCTCCTCCTCTAACATATAGCCTGCATCCTCCTCCTCTAACAAGTAGCCTGCATCCTCCTCCTCTAACATATAGCCTGCATCCTCCTCCTCTAACAGATAGCCTGCATCCTCCTCCTCTAACAGATAACCTGCATCCTCATCCTCTAACAGATAGCCTGCCTCCTCTAACATTAGCCTGCATCCCCCTCCTCTAACATATAGCACGCATCCTCCTCCTCTAACATATAGCCTGCATCCTCCCTCCTCTACCACATAGCCTGTATCCTCCCTCCTCTAACATATAGCCTGCATCCTCCTCCTCAAACATATAATATGCATCCCCATCCTCTAACATATAGCCTGCATCCACCTCCTAAAACATATAGCCTGAATCCCCCTCCTCTATCATATACTCTGCCTCCTCTAACAAAGAACCTGCATCCCTCTCCTCTAACATATAGCCTGCATCCCTATCGTCTAACATATTACCTACCTCCTCTAACAAGTAGCCTGCCTCCTCCTCCTCTAACAGATAGCCTGCATCCTCATCCTCTAACATATAGCCTGCATCCTCCTCCTCCAACGTATAGCCTGCATCATCCTCCTCTAACGTGTATCATGCGTCCTCTTCCTCTCATGTATATCCTGCATCCCCCTCCTCTAACATATATCCTGCATCCCCCTCCTCTAACATATATCCTGCATTCCCCTCCTCTAACATATAGCCTGCCTCCTCCTCCTCTAACATTTAGCCTGCATCCCCGTCCTCCAACACAAAGCCTGCCTCCTCTAACATATAGCCTGCCTCCTCCTCCTCTAACATATAGCCTGCATCCCCCTCCTCTAACATATAGCCTGCCTCCTCTAACATATAGCCTGCATTCCCCTCCTCTAACATATAGCCTGCCTCCTCCTCCTCTAACATTTAGCCTGCATCCCCCTCCTCCAACACAAAGCCTGCCTCCTAAAACGTATAGCCTGCATCCCCCTTCTCTAACATATAGCCTTCCTCCTCTAACATATAGCCTGCATCCCCCTCCTCTAACATATAGCCTTCATCAGTCTCCTCTAACATATAACATACCTAATCTAATATGTAGCCTGCATCCTCCTCCTCTAACATATAGCCTGCATCCTCCTCCTCTAACAAGTAGCCTGCATCCTCCTCCTCTAACATATAGCCTGCATCCTCCTCCTCTAACAGATAGCCTGCATCCTCCTCCTCTAACAGATAACCTGCATCCTCATCCTCTAACAGATAGCCTGCCTCCTCTAACATTAGCCTGCATCCCCCTCCTCTAACATATAGCACGCATCCTCCTCCTCTAACATATAGCCTGCATCCTCCCTCCTCTACCACATAGCCTGTATCCTCCCTCCTCTAACATAAAGCCTGCATCCTCCTCCTCAAACATATAATATGCATCCCCATCCTCTAACATATAGCCTGCATCCACCTCCTAAAACATATAGCCTGAATCCCCCTCCTCTATCATATACTCTGCCTCCTCTAACAAAGAACCTGCATCCCTCTCCTCTAACATATAGCCTGCATCCCTATCGTCTAACATATTACCTACCTCCTCTAACAAGTAGCCTGCCTCCTCCTCCTCTAACAGATAGCCTGCATCCTCATCCTCTAACATATAGCCTGCATCCTCCTCCTCCAACGTATAGCCTGCATCATCCTCCTCTAACGTGTATCATGCGTCCTCTTCCTCTCATGTATATCCTGCATCCCCCTCCTCTAACATATATCCTGCATCCCCCTCCTCTAACATATATCCTGCATTGCCCTCCTCTAACATATAGCCTGCCTCCTCCTCCTCTAACATTTAGCCTGCATCCCCGTCCTCCAACACAAAGCCTGCCTCCTCTAACATATAGCCTGCCTCCTCCTCCTCTAACATATAGCCTGCATCCCCCTCCTCTAACATATAGCCTGCCTCCTCTAACATATAGCCTGCATTCCCCTCCTCTAACATATAGCCTGCCTCCTCCTCCTCTAACATTTAGCCTGCATCCCCCTCCTCCAACACAAAGCCTGCCTCCTAAAACGTATAGCCTGCATCCCCCTTCTCTAACATATAGCCTTCCTCCTCTAACATATAGCCTGCATCCCCCTCCTCTAACATATAGCCTTCATCAGTCTCCTCTAACATATAACATACCTAATCTAATATGTAGCCTGCATCCTCCTCCTCTAACATATAGCCTGCATCCTCCTCCTCTAACAAGTAGCCTGCATCCTCCTCCTCTAACATATAGCCTGCATCCTCCTCCTCTAACAGATAGCCTGCATCCTCCTCCTCTAACAGATAACCTGCATCCTCATCCTCTAACAGATAGCCTGCCTCCTCTAACATTAGCCTGCATCCCCCTCCTCTAACATATAGCACGCATCCTCCTCCTCTAACATTTGGCCTGCATCTTCCCTCCTCTACCACATAGCCTGTATCCTCCCTCCTCTAACATAAAGCCTGCATCCTCCTCCTCTAACATATAGCCTGCATCCCCATCCTCTAACATATGGCCTGCATCCTCTTTCTCTAATGTATATTCTGCATCCCCCTCCTAAAACGTATAGCCTGCACCCCCCTCCTCTATCATATACTCTGCCTGCTCTAACTATTATCCTGCATCCCCTTCCTCTAACATTTTGCCTGTATCCCCCTCCTCTAACAAGTAGCCTGCATCCTACTCCTCTAACATATAGCCTGCATCCTCCTACTCTAACATATAGCCTGCATCCTCCTCCTCTAACATATAGCCTGCATCCTCCTCCTCTAACATGTAGCATAAATCCTCCTCATCTAACATATAGCCTGCCTCCTCTAACATATAGCCTGCATCTCCCTCCTCTAACGTATAGCCTGCATCCTCCTCCTCTAACATATAGCCTGCATCCCAATCCTCTAACATAAAGCCTGCATCCCCTTCTTCTAACATATAGCCTGCATCCCCCTCCTCTAACGTATAGCCTGCATCCCCCTACTCTAACGTATAGCCTGCACCCTCCTCCTCTAAAATAAAGCCTGCATCCTCCTCCTCGAACATATAATATGCATCCCCATCCTCTAACATATAGCCTGCATCAACTTCCTAAAACGTATAGCCTGAATCCCCCTCCTCTATCATATACTCTGCCTCCTCTAACAAAGAACCTGCATCCCTCTCCTCTAACATATAGCCTGCATCCCTATCCTCTAACATATTACCTACCTCCTCTAACAAGTAGCCTGCATCCTCCTCCTCTAACATATTGCCTGAATCCCCCTCCTCTAACGTGTAGCCTGCATCCTCGTCATCTAACGTATAGCACGTATCCTCCTCCTCTAACGTATAGCCTGCCTCCTCTAACGTATAGCCTGCATCCCCCTCCTCTAACATATAGCCTGCATCCTCCTCCCCTAACATATAGCCTACATCCCCTTCCTCTAACATATAGCCAGCCTCCTCTAACATTAGCCTGCATCCCCATCCTCAAACGTATAAACTGCATCCTCCTCGTCTAACATATAGCCGGCCTCCTCTAATATATATCCTGAATCCCCCTCCTCTAACATATAACCTACCTTCTGTAACCAGTAGCCTGCATCCTCCTCTAACAGATAGCCTGCATCCCTCTCCTCTAACATATAACCTACCTCCTCTAACAAGTAGCCTGCATCCTCCTCTAACAGATAGCCTGCATCCTCATCCTCTAACATATTGCCTGCATCCTTCTCCTCTAACAGATATTCTGCATCCTCATCCTCTAACATATAGCCTGCATCCCCCTCCTCTAACATATAGCCTTCATCAATCTCCTCTAACATATAACCTACCTCCTCTAATATGTAGCCTGCATCCTCCTCCTCTAACATATAGCCTGCATCCTCCTCCTCTTACATATAGCCTGCATCCCCCTCCTCTAACGTGTAGCCTGCATCCTCGTCATCTAACGTATAGCACGTATCCTCCTCCTCTAACGTATAGCCTGCCTCCTCTAACATATAGCCTGCATCCCCCTCCTCTAACATTAGCCTGCATCCCCATCCTCAAACGTATAACCTACCTCCTGTAACAAGTAGCCTGCATCCTCCTCTAACATATAGCCTGCATCCCTCTCCTCTAACATATAACCTACCTTCTGTAACCAGTAGCCTGCATCCTCCTCTAACAGATAGCCTGCATCCCGCTCCTCTAACATATAACCTACCTCCTGTAACAAGTAGCCTGCATCCTCCTCTAACAGATAGCCTGCATCCTCATCCTCTAACATATTGCCTGCATCCTCCTCCTCTAACAGATATTCTGCATCCTCATCCTCTAACATATAGCCTGCTTCCTCCTCCTCTAACATAAAACCTGCCTCCTCTAACATATAGCCTGCATCCACCTCCTCTAACATGTAACATAAATCCTCCTCATCTAACATATAGCCTGCCTCCTCTAACATATAGCCTGCATCTCCCTCCTCTAACGTATAGCCTGCATCCTCCTCCTCTAACATATAGCCTGCATCCCAATCCTCTAACGTAAAGCCTGCATCCCCTTCTTCTAACATATAGCCTGCATCCCCCTCCTCTAACGTATAGCCTGCATCCCCCTACTCTAACGTATAGCCTGCACCCTCCTCCTCTAACATATAGCCTGCATCCTCCTCCTCAAACATATAATATGCATCCCATCCTCTAACATATAGCCTGCATCCCCCTTCTCTAACATATAGCCTTCCTCCTCTAACATATAGCCTGCATCCCCCTCCTCTAACATATAGCCTTCATCAATCTCCTCTAACATATAACCTACCTCCTCTAATATGTAGCCTGCATCCTCCTCCTCTAGCATATAGCCTGCATCCTCCTCCTCTTACATATAGCCTGCATCCCCCTCCTCTAACGTGTAGCCTGCATCCTCGTCATCTAACGTATAGCACGTATCCTCCTCCTCTAACGTATAGCCTGCCTCCTCTAACATATAGCCTGCATCCCCCTCCTCTAACATTAGCCTGCATCCCCATCCTCAAACGTATAACCTACCTCCTGTAACAAGTAGCCTGCATCCTCCTCTAACATATAGCCTGCATCCCTCTCCTCTAACATATAACCTACCTTCTGTAACCAGTAGCCTGCATCCTCCTCTAACAGATAGCCTGCATCCCGCTCCTCTAACATATAACCTACCTCCTGTAACAAGTAGCCTGCATCCTCCTCTAACAGATAGCCTGCATCCTCATCCTCTAACATATTGCCTGCATCCTCCTCCTCTAACAGATATTCTGCATCCTCATCCTCTAACATATAGCCTGCTTCCTCCTCCTCTCACATAAAACCTGCCTCCTCTAACATATAGCCTGCATCCACCTCCTCTAACATGTAACATAAATCCTCCTCATCTAACATATAGCCTGCCTCCTCTAACATGTAGCCTGCATCTCCCTCCTCTAACGTATAGCCTGCATCCTCCTCCTCTAACATATAGCCTGCATCCCAATCCTCTAACGTAAAGCCTGCATCCCCTTCTTCTAACATATAGCCTGCATCCCCCTCCTCTAACGTATAGCCTGCATCCCCCTACTCTAACGTATAGCCTGCACCCTCCTCCTCTAACATATAGCCTGCATCCTCCTCCTCAAACATATAATATGCATCCCCATCCTCTAACATATAGCCTGCATCCCCCTTCTCTAACGTATAGCCTTCCTCCTCTAACATATAGCCTGCATCCCCCTCCTCTAACATATAGCCTTCATCAATCTCCTCTAACATATAACCTATCTCCTCTAATATGTAGCCTGCATCCTCCTCCTCTAACATATAGCCTGCATCCTCCTCCTCTTACATATAGCCTGCATCCCCCTCCTCTAACGTGTAGCCTGCATCCTCGTCATCTAACGTATAGCACGTATCCTCCTCCTCTAACGTATAGCCTGCCTCCTCTAACATATAGCCTGCATCCCCCTCCTCTAACATTAGCCTGCATCCCCATCCTCAAACGTATAACCTACCTCCTGTAACAAGTAGCCTGCATCCTCCTCTAACATATAGCCTGCATCCCTCTCCTCTAACATATAACCTACCTTCTGTAACCAGTAGCCTGCATCCTCCTCTAACAGATAGCCTGCATCCCGCTCCTCTAACATATAACCTACCTCCTGTAACAAGTAGCCTGCATCCTCCTCTAACAGATAGCCTGCATCCTCATCCTCTAACATATTGCCTGCATCCTCCTCCTCTAACAGATATTCTGCATCCTCATCCTCTAACATATAGCCTGCTTCCTCCTCCTCTCACATAAAACCTGCCTCCTCTAACATATAGCCTGCATCCACCTCCTCTAACATGTAACATAAATCCTCCTCATCTAACATATAGCCTGCCTCCTCTAACATGTAGCCTGCATCTCCCTCCTCTAACGTATAGCCTGCATCCTCCTCCTCTAACATATAGCCTGCATCCCAATCCTCTAACGTAAAGCCTGCATCCCCTTCTTCTAACATATAGCCTGCATCCCCCTCCTCTAACGTATAGCCTGCATCCCCCTACTCTAACGTATAGCCTGCACCCTCCTCCTCTAACATATAGCCTGCATCCTCCTCCTCAAACATATAATATGCATCCCCATCCTCTATCATATACTCTGCCTCCTCTAACAAAGAACCTGCATCCCTCTCCTCTAACATATAGCCTGCATCCCTATCGTCTAACATATTACCTACCTCCTCTAACAAGTAGCCTGCCTCCTCCTCCTCTAACAGATAGCCTGCATCCTCATCCTCTAACATATAGCCTGCATCCTCCTCCTCCAACGTATAGCCTGCATCATCCTCCTCTAACGTGTATCATGCGTCCTCTTCCTCTCATGTATATCCTGCATCCTCCTCCTCTAACATATAGCATGCATCCTCATCCTCTAACATATAGCCTGCCTCCTCTAAAATATAGCCTGCATCCTCCTCCTCTAACGTATAGTCTGCATCCTCCTCCTCTAACATATGGCCTGCATGCTCTTTCTCTAATGTATGTTCTGCATCCCCCTCCTCTATCATATACTCTGCCTCCTCTAACAGATAGCCTGCATCCTCATCCTCAAACATATTGCCTGCATCCTCCTCCTCTAATATATAGCCTGCCTCCTCTAACATTAGCCTGCATCCCCCTCCTCTAACATATAGCCTGCATCCTCCTCCTCTAATGTATAGCCTGCATCCTCTTCCTCTAACATATAGCCTGCCTCCTCCTCCTCTAACATATAGCCTGCATCCCCCTCCTCTAACATATAGCCTGCATCCACCTCCTCTAACATATATCCTGCATTCCCCTCCTCTAACATATAGCCTGCCTCCTCCTCCTCTAACATATAGCCTGCATCCCCCTCCTCTAACATATAGCCTGCATCCACCTCCTCTAACATATATCCTGCATTCCCCTCCTCTAACATATAGCCTGCATCCTCCTCCTCTAACATATAGCCTGCCTCCTCCTCCTCTAACATATAGCCTGCATCCCCCTCCTCTAACATATAGCCTGCATCCACCTCCTCTAACATATATCCTGCATTCCCCTCCTCTAACATATAGCCTGCATCCCCCTCCTCTAACATATAGCCTGCATCCCCCTCCTCTAACATATATCCTGCATCCCCCTCCTCTAACATATATCCTGCATTCCCCTCCTCTAACATATAGCCTGCCTCCTCCTCCTCTAACATATATCCTGCATCCCCCTCCTCTAACATATATCCTGCATCCCCCTCCTCTAACATATAGCCTGCATCCCCCTCCTCTAACATATATCCTGCATCCCCCTCCTCTAACATATATCCTGCATTCCCCTCCTCTAACATATAGCCTGCATCCACCTCCTCTAACATATATCCTGCATTCCCCTCCTCTAACATATAGCCTGCATCCTCCTCCTCTAACATATAGCCTGCATCCTCCTCCTCTAACATATAGCCTGCATCCCCCTCCTCTAACATATAGCCTGCATCCACCTCCTCTAACATATATCCTGCATTCCCCTCCTCTAACATATAGCCTGCATCCCCCTCCTCTAACATATATCCTGCATTCCCCTCCTCTAACATATAGCCTGCATCCCCCTCCTCTAACATATATCCTGCATTCCCCTCCTCTAACATATAGCCTGCCTCCTCCTCCTCTAACATATAGCCTGCATTCCCCTCCTCTAACATATAGCCTGCCTCCTCCTCCTCTAACATATAGCCTGCATCCCCCTCCTCTAACATATATCCTGCATCCCCCTCCTCTAACATATATCCTGCATTCCCCTCCTCTAACATATAGCCTGCCTCCTCCTCCTCTAACATATATCCTGCATCCCCCTCCTCTAACATATAGCCTGCATCCCCCTCCTCTAACATATAGCCTGCATCCCCCTCCTCTAACATATATCCTGCATCCCCCTCCTCTAACATATATCCTGCATTCCCCTCCTCTAACATATAGCCTGCATCCACCTCCTCTAACATATATCCTGCATTCCCCTCCTCTAACATATAGCCTGCATCCTCCTCCTCTAACATATAGCCTGCCTCCTCCTCCTCTAACATATAGCCTGCATCCCCCTCCTCTAACATATAGCCTGCATCCACCTCCTCTAACATATATCCTGCATTCCCCTCCTCTAACATATAGCCTGCATCCCCCTCCTCTAACATATATCCTGCATTCCCCTCCTCTAACATATAGCCTGCATCCCCCTCCTCTAACATATAGCCTGCATCCCCCTCCTCTAACATATATCCTGCATTCCCCTCCTCTAACATATAGCCTGCCTCCTCCTCCTCTAACATATAGCCTGCATCCCCCTCCTCCAACACAAAGCCTGCCTCCTCTAACATATAGCCTGCCTCCTCCTCCTCTAACATATAGCCTGCATCCCCCTCTTCTAACATATAGCCTACCTCCTCTAACATATAGCCTGCCTCCTCTAACATATAGCCTGCATCCCCCTCCTAAAACGTATAGCCTGCATCCCCCTTCTCTAACATATAGCCTGCCTCCTCTAACATATAGCCTGCATCCCCCTCCTAAAACGTAAAGCCTGCATCCCCCTTCTCTAACATATAGCCTGCCTCCTCTAACATATAGCATGCCTCCTCTAACATATAGCCTGCATCAATCTCCTCTAACATATAACCTACCTCCTCTAACATATAGCCTGCATCCTCCTCCTCTAACATATAGCCTGCATCCTCCTCCTCTTACATATAGCCTGCATCCTCCTCCTCTAACGTATAGCCTGCATCCTCCTCCTCAAACATATAGCCTGCATCCTCCTCCTCTAACATATAGCCTGCATCCTCCTCCTCTTACATATAGCCTGCATCCTCCTCCTCTAACGTATAGCCTGCATCCTCCTCCTCAAACATATAGCCTGCATCCTCCTCCTCTAACATATAGCCAGCCTCCTCTAATATATATCCTGAATATCCCTCCTCTAACATATAGCCTGCATCCCCTTCCTCTAACATACAGCCTGCATCCCCCTCCTCTAACGTATAGCCTGCATCCTCCCTCCTCTAACATAAAGCCCGCATTCTATCTCCTCTAACATATAGCCTGCTACCTCTAACATAAAGCCTGCATCCCCCTCCTCTAACGTATAGCCTGCATCTTCCTTCTTTAACACATGACCTGCATCCTCCCTCCTCTAACATATAGCCAGCCTCCTCTAATATATATCCTGAATATCCCTCCTCTAACATATAGCCTGCATCCCCTTCCTCTAACATACAGCCTGCATCCCCCTCCTCTAACGTATAGCCTGCATCCTCCCTCCTCTAACATAAAGCCCGCATTCTATCTCCTCTAACATATAGCCTGCTACCTCTAACATAAAGCCTGCATCCCCCTCCTCTAACGTATAGCCTGCATCTTCCTTCTTTAACATATAGCCTGCCTCCTCCTCCTCTAACATATAGCCTGCATCCCCCTCCTCTAACATATAGCCTGCATCCACCTCCTCTAACATATATCCTGCATTCCCCTCCTCTAACATATAGCCTGCATCCTCCTCCTCTAACATATAGCCTGCCTCCTCCTCCTCTAACATATAGCCTGCATCCCCCTCCTCTAACATATAGCCTGCATCCACCTCCTCTAACATATATCCTGCATTCCCCTCCTCTAACATATAGCCTGCATCCCCCTCCTCTAACATATAGCCTGCATCCCCCTCCTCTAACATATATCCTGCATCCCCCTCCTCTAACATATAGCCTGCATTCCCCTCCTCTAACATATAGCCTGCCTCCTCCTCCTCTAACATATATCCTGCATCCCCCTCCTCTAACATATAGCCTGCATCCTCCCTCCTCTAACATATAGCCTGCATCCCCCTCCTCTAACATATATCCTGCATCCCCCTCCTCTAACATATATCCTGCATTCCCCTCCTCTAACATATAGCCTGCATCCACCTCCTCTAACATATATCCTGCATTCCCCTCCTCTAACATATAGCCTGCATCCTCCTCCTCTAACATATAGCCTGCCTCCTCCTCCTCTAACATATAGCCTGCATCCACCCTCCTCTAACGTGTAGCATAAATCCTCCTCATCTAACATATAGCCTGCCTCCTCTAACATATAGCCTGCATCTCCCTCCTCTAACATATAGCCTGCATCCCCTTCCTCTAACATATAGCCTGCATCCCAATCCTCTAACGTAAAGCCTGCATCACCTTCTTCTAACATATAGCCTGCATCCCCCTCCTCTAACGTATAGTCTGCATCCCCCTACTCTAACGTATAGCCTGCATCCTCCTCCTCTAACATAAAGCCTGCATCCTCCTCCTCGAACATATAATATGCATCCCCATCCTCTAACATATAGCCTGCATCCCCCTCCTAAAACGTATAGCCTGCATCCCCCTCCTCTATCATATACTCTGCCTCCTCTAACAAAGAACCTGCATCCCTCTCCTCTAACATATTACCTACCTCCTCTAACAAGTAGCCTGCATCCTCCTCCTCTAACAGATAGCCTGCATCCTCATTCTCTAACATATAGCCTGCCTCCTCTAACATTAGCCTGCATCCTCCTCCTCTAACATATACTCTGCCTCCTCTAACATATAGCCTGCATCCCTCTCCTCTAACATATAACCTACCTCCTCTAACAAGTAGCCTGCATCCTCATCCTCGAACATATTGCCTGCATCCTCCTCCTCTAACATATAGCCTGCCTCCTCTAACATTAGCCTGCATCCTCCTCCTCTAACGTATAGCCTGCATCCTCCTCCTCTAACATATAGCCTGCCTCCTCCTCTTCTAACATATAGCCTGCATCCCCCTCCTCTAACATATATCCTGCATTCTCCTCCTCTAACATATAGCCTGCCTCCTCCTCCTCTAACATTTAGCCTGCATCCCCGTCCTCCAACACAAAGCCTGCCTCCTCTAACATATAGCCTGCCTCCTCCTCCTCTAACATATAGCCTGCATCCCCCTCCTCTAACATATAGCCTGCCTCCTCTAACATATAGCCTGCATTCCCCTCCTCTAACATATAGCCTGCCTCCTCCTCCTCTAACATTTAGCCTGCATCCCCCTCCTCCAACACAAAGCCTGCCTCCTAAAACGTATAGCCTGCATCCCCCTTCTCTAACATATAGCCTTCCTCCTCTAACATATAGCCTGCATCCCCCTCTAACATATAGCCTTCATCAGTCTCCTCTAACATATAACATACCTCCTCTAATATGTAGCCTGCATCCTCCTCCTCTAACATATAGCCTGCATCCTCCTCCTCTAACAAGTAGCCTGCATCCTCCTCCTCTAACATATAGCCTGCATCCTCCTCCTCTAACAGATAGCCTGCATCCTCCTCCTCTAACAGATAACCTGCATCCTCATCCTCTAACAGATAGCCTGCCTCCTCTAACATTAGCCTGCATCCCCCTCCTCTAACATATAGCACGCATCCTCCTCCTCTAACATATAGCCTGCATCCTCCCTCCTCTACCACATAGCCTGTATCCTCCCTCCTCTAACATAAAGCCTGCATCCTCCTCCTCTAACATATAGCCTGCATCCCCATCCTCTAACATATGGCCTGCATCCTCTTTCTCTAATGTATATTCTGCATCCCCCTCCTAAAACGTATAGCCTGCACCCCCCTCCTCTATCATATACTCTGCCTGCTCTAACTATTATCCTGCATCCCCTTCCTCTAACATTTTGCCTGCATCCCCCTCCTCTAACAAGTAGCCTGCATCCTACTCCTCTAACATATAGCCTGCATCCTCCTACTCTAACATATAGCCTGCATCCTCCTCCTCTAACATATAGCCTGCATCCTCCTCCTCTAACATAAAGCCTGCCTCCTCTAACATATAGCTTGCATCCACCTCCTCAAACATGTAGCATAAATCCTCCTCATCTAACATATAGCCTGCCTCCTCTAACATATAGCCTGCATCTCCCTCCTCTAACGTATAGCCTGCATCCTCCTCCTCTAACATATCGCCTGCATCCCAATCCTCTAACATAAAGCCTGCATCCCCTTCTTCTAACATATAGCCTGCATCCCCCTCCTCTAACGTATAGCCTGCATCCCCCTACTCTAACGTATAGCCTGCACCCTCCTCCTCTAACATAAAGCCTGCATCCTCCTCCTCGAACATATAATATGCATCCCCATCCTCTAACATATAGCCTGCATCAACTTCCTAAAACGTATAGCCTGAATCCCCCTCCTCTATCATATACTCTGCCTCCTCTAACAAAGAACCTGCATCCCTCTCCTCTAACATATAGCCTGCATCCCTATCCTCTAACATATAACCTACCTTCTGTAACCAGTAGCCTGCATCCTCCTCTAACAGATAGCCTGCATCCCGCTCCTCTAACATATAACCTACCTCCTGTAACAAGTAGCCTGCATCCTCCTCTAACATATAGCCTGCATCCCTCTCCTCTAACATATAACCTACCTTCTGTAACCAGTAGCCTGCATCCTCCTCTAACAGATAGCCTGCATCCCGCTCCTCTAACATATAACCTACCTCCTGTAACAAGTAGCCTGCATCCTCCTCTAACAGATAGCCTGCATCCTCATCCTCTAACATATTGCCTGCATCCTCCTCCTCTAACAGATATTCTGCATCCTCATCCTCTAACATATAGCCTGCTTCTTCCTCCTCTAACATAAAACCTGCCTCCTCTAACATATAGCCTGCATCCACCTCCTCTAACATGTAACATAAATCCTCCTCATCTAACATATAGCCTGCCTCCTCTAACATATAGCCTGCATCTCCCTCCTCTAACGTATAGCCTGCATCCTCCTCCTCTAACATATAGCCTGCATCCCAATCCTCTAACGTAAAGCCTGCATCCCCTTCTTCTAACATATAGCCTGCATCCCCCTCCTCTAACGTATAGCCTGCATCCCCCTACTCTAACGTATAGCCTGCACCCTCCTCCTCTAACATATAGCCTGCATCCTCCTCCTCAAACATATAATATGCATCCCCCTCCTCTAACATATAGCCTTCATCAATCTCCTCTAACATATAACCTACCTCCTCTAATATGTAGCCTGCATCCTCCTCCTCTAACATATAGCCTGCATCCTCCTCCTCTTACATATAGCCTGCATCCCCCTCCTCTAACGTGTAGCCTGCATCCTCGTCATCTAACGTATAGCACGTATCCTCCTCCTCTAACGTATAGCCTGCCTCCTCTAACATATAGCCTGCATCCCCCTCCTCTAACATTAGCCTGCATCCCCATCCTCAAACGTATAACCTACCTCCTGTAACAAGTAGCCTGCATCCTCCTCTAACATATAGCCTGCATCCCTCTCCTCTAACATATAACCTACCTTCTGTAACCAGTAGCCTGCATTCTCCTCTAACAGATAGCCTGCATCCCGCTCCTCTAACATATAACCTACCTCCTGTAACAAGTAGCCTGCATCCTCCTCTAACAGATAGCCTGCATCCTCATCCTCTAACATATTGCCTGCATCCTCCTCCTCTAACAGATATTCTGCATCCTCATCCTCTAACATATAGCCTGCTTCCTCCTCCTCTCACATAAAACCTGAATCCTCTAACATATAGCCTGCATCCACCTCCTCTAACATGTAACATAAATCCTCCTCCTCTAACATATAGCCTGCATCCCAATCCTCTAACGTAAAGCCTGCATCCCCTTCTTCTAACATATAGCCTGCATCCCCCTCCTCTAACGTATAGCCTGCATCCCCCTACTCTAACGTATAGCCTGCACCCTCCTCCTCTAACATATAGCCTGCATCCTCCTCCTCAAACATATAATATGCATCCCCATCCTCTAACATATAGCCTGCATCCACCTCCTAAAACATATAGCCTGAATCCCCCTCCTCTATCATATACTCTGCCTCCTCTAACAAAGAACCTGCATCCCTCTCCTCTAACATATAGCCTGCATCCCTATCGTCTAACATATTACCTACCTCCTCTAACAAGTAGCCTGCCTCCTCCTCCTCTAACAGATAGCCTGCATCCTCATCCTCTAACATATAGCCTGCATCCTCCTCCTCCAACGTATAGCCTGCATCATCCTCCTCTAACGTGTATCATGCGTCCTCTTCCTCTCATGTATATCCTGCATCCTCCTCCTCTAACATATAGCATGCATCCTCATCCTCTAACATATAGCCTGCCTCCTCTAAAATATAGCCTGCATCCTCCTCCTCTAACGTATAGTCTGCATCCTCCTCCTCTAACATATGGCCTGCATGCTCTTTCTCTAATGTATGTTCTGCATCCCCCTCCTCTATCATATACTCTGCCTCCTCTAACAGATAGCCTGCATCCTCATCCTCAAACATATTGCCTGCATCCTCCTCCTCTAATATATAGCCTGCCTCCTCTAACATTAGCCTGCATCCTCCTCCTCTAACATATAGCCTGCATCCTCCTCCTCTAATGTATAGCCTGCATCCTCTTCCTCTAACATATAGCCTGCCTCCTCCTCCTCTAACATATAGCCTGCATCCCCCTCCTCTAACATATAGCCTGCATCCACCTCCTCTAACATATATCCTGCATTCCCCTCCTCTAACATATAGCCTGCCTCCTCCTCCTCTAACATATAGCCTGCATCCCCCTCCTCTAACATATAGCCTGCATCCACCTCCTCTAACATATATCCTGCATTCCCCTCCTCTAACATATAGCCTGCATCCTCCTCCTCTAACATATAGCCTGCCTCCTCCTCCTCTAACATATAGCCTGCATCCCCCTCCTCTAACATATAGCCTGCATCCACCTCCTCTAACATATATCCTGCATTCCCCTCCTCTAACATATAGCCTGCATCCCCCTCCTCTAACATATAGCCTGCATCCCCCTCCTCTAACATATATCCTGCATCCCCCTCCTCTAACATATATCCTGCATTCCCCTCCTCTAACATATAGCCTGCCTCCTCCTCCTCTAACATATATCCTGCATCCCCCTCCTCTAACATATAGCCTGCATCCCCCTCCTCTAACATATAGCCTGCATCCCCCTCCTCTAACATATATCCTGCATCCCCCTCCTCTAACATATATCCTGCATTCCCCTCCTCTAACATATAGCCTGCATCCACCTCCTCTAACATATACCCTGCATTCCCCTCCTCTAACATATAGCCTGCATCCTCCTCCTCTAACATATAGCCTGCCTCCTCCTCCTCTAACATATAGCCTGCATCCCCCTCCTCTAACATATAGCCTGCATCCACCTCCTCTAACATATATCCTGCATTCCCCTCCTCTAACATATAGCCTGCATCCCCCTCCTCTAACATATATCCTGCATTCCCCTCCTCTAACATATAGCCTGCATCCCCCTCCTCTAACATATATCCTGCATTCCCCTCCTCTAACATATAGCCTGCCTCCTCCTCCTCTAACATATAGCCTGCATTCCCCTCCTCTAACATATAGCCTGCCTCCTCCTCCTCTAACATATAGCCTGCATCCCCCTCCTCTAACATATATCCTGCATCCCCCTCCTCTAACATATATCCTGCATTCCCCTCCTCTAACATATAGCCTGCCTCCTCCTCCTCTAACATATATCCTGCATCCCCCTCCTCTAACATATAGCCTGCATCCCCCTCCTCTAACATATAGCCTGCATCCCCCTCCTCTAACATATATCCTGCATCCCCCTCCTCTAACATATATCCTGCATTCCCCTCCTCTAACATATAGCCTGCATCCACCTCCTCTAACATATATCCTGCATTCCCCTCCTCTAACATATAGCCTGCATCCTCCTCCTCTAACATATAGCCTGCCTCCTCCTCCTCTAACATATAGCCTGCATCCCCCTCCTCTAACATATAGCCTGCATCCACCTCCTCTAACATATATCCTGCATTCCCCTCCTCTAACATATAGCCTGCATCCCCCTCCTCTAACATATATCCTGCATTCCCCTCCTCTAACATATAGCCTGCATCCCCCTCCTCTAACATATAGCCTGCATCCCCCTCCTCTAACATATATCCTGCATTCCCCTCCTCTAACATATAGCCTGCCTCCTCCTCCTCTAACATATAGCCTGCATCCCCCTCCTCCAACACAAAGCCTGCCTCCTCTAACATATAGCCTGCCTCCTCCTCCTCTAACATATAGCCTGCATCCCCCTCCTCTAACATATAGCCTACCTCCTCTAACATATAGCCTGCCTCCTCTAACATATAGCCTGCATCCCCCTCCTAAAACGTATAGCCTGCATCCCCCTTCTCTAACATATAGCCTGCCTCCTCTAACATATAGCCTGCATCCCCCTCCTAAAACGTAAAGCCTGCATCCCCCTTCTCTAACATATAGCCTGCCTCCTCTAACATATAGCATGCCTCCTCTAACATATAGCCTGCATCAATCTCCTCTAACATATAACCTACCTCCTCTAACATATAGCCTGCATCCTCCTCCTCTAACATATAGCCTGCATCCTCCTCCTCTTACATATAGCCTGCATCCTCCTCCTCTAACGTATAGCCTGCCTCCTCTAACATATAGCCTGCATCCTCCTCCCCTAACATATAGCCTGCATCCCCTTCCTCTAACATATAGCCAGCCTCCTCTAACATTAGCCTGCATCCCCATCCTCAAACGTATAAACTGCATCCTCCTCGTCTAACATATAGCCGGCCTCCTCTAATATATATCCTGAATCCCCCTCCTCTAACATATAGCCTGCATCCCTCTCCTCTAACATATAACCTACCTCCTGTAACCAGTAGCCTGCATCCTCCTCTAACAGATAGCCTGCATCCCTCTCCTCTAACATATAACCTACCTCCTGTAACCAGTAGCCTGCATCCTCCTCTAACAGATAGCCTGCATCCTCATCCTCTAACATATTGCCTGAATCCCCCTCCTCTAACATATAGCCTGCATCCCTCTCCTCTAACATATATCCTGAATCCCCCTCCTCTAACATATAGCCTGCATCCCTCTCCTCTAACACATAACCTACCTTCTCTAACCAGTAGCCTGCATCCTCCTCTAACAGATAGCCTGCATCCCTCTCCTCTAACATATAACTTACCTCCTCTAACAAGTAGCCTGCATCCTCCTCTAAGAGATAGCCTGCATCCTCATCCTCTAACATATTGCCTGCATCCTCCTCCTCTAACATATAGCCTGCATCCCTCTCCTCTAACATATAACTTACCTTCTCTAACCAGTAGCCTGCATCCTCCTCTAACAGATAGCCTGCATCCCTCTCCTCTAACATCTAACTTACCTCCTCTAACAAGTAGCATGCATCCTCCTCTAAGAGATAGCCTGCATCCTCATCCTCTAACATATTGCCTGCATCCTCCTCCTCTAACATATTGCCTGCATCCTCCTCCTCTAACATATAGCCTGCCTCCTCTAACATTAGCCTGCGTCCCCCTCCTCTAACATATAGCCTGCATCCACCTCCTCTAACGTGTAGCATAAATCCTACTCATCTAACATATAGCCTGCCTCCTCTAACATATAGCCTGCATCTCCCTCCTGTAACTTATAGCCTGCATCCTCCTCCTCTAACATATAGCCTGCAACCCAATCCTCTAACGTAAAGCCTGCATCCCCTTCTTCTAACATATAGCCTGCATCCCCCTCCTCTAACATATAGCCTGCATCCCCCTCCTCTAACATATAGCCTGCATTGCATCCCCCTCCTCTAACATATAGTCTGCATTGCATCCCCCTCCTCTAACATATAGCCTGCATTGCATCCCCCTCCTCTAACGTATAGCCTCTATATGCCCCCTTCTAAACAAAGACCTCTAGTTAGATGGACCATATATTTGACGTTCAAAAACAACAACAACAATATAGTGTCTTTTGTACTCAGCGGGCAGTAGGTACCCTAGCGGTTAAGAGTGTTGGGCCAGTAACTGAAAGGTCGCTGGTTCACATCCCTGAGCCGGCAAGGTGGAAAGATCTGCCATTCTGCCAACTGCCCGAGACAGTTAACCCCCAACAACAACTGCTCCCTGGGCGCTGATGACGTGGACCTCTGATTCAGAGGGTTGGGTTAAATGCGGACGACACATTTCGGTTGAATGCATTCAGTTGTGCAACTGACTAGGTACCCCTTTTCCCTTATAATGCTACAGTAAACAAGATCTACTGGGTTCAAATTAAAGTCAGATAGTTTGAACACAAATGAGGCCCCATCATTAGTCTGGGTCTGTATTTGTATGGAGGAGAAAAGGCTTCACTATGACTGTGCCATTGCTTGTGTCCCGAATGATACCCTATTTCCTATATAGTGCACTACTTTTAGTGGGCAACTAAAGAGCCCTCCAGCCACCACTGATCATGTTGTTGACAACAGACTGGTCTGGTGTTGTTTGTGAACAATCCCCCAGTCCCAATCTCTCCTAGAGCAGTCTGTTGTGAAAATGACCATGGCAGGGCCGCACACACACACACACACACACACACACACACACACACACACACACACACACACACACACACACACACACACACACACACACACACACACACACACACACACACACACACACACACACACACACACACACACACACACACACACACACACACACACACACACACACACACACACACACACACACACACTGAGATAGTTAGTGTTGGGAAACGACAGCAGCTGTAAAAGCAGACACATGTCGTGGTGGTTTGGGAGAGATCAAGGGACAGCTATAACGCTATAGGGGACACCACCACCGACCACCTTACTCAGGACCCCCATAGTGAACATTTCAGCAATGGTCTGAGAAAGCTGTGTTTTCATCACGCTTGAAATACGAACACAACAAATCTTCCAGATACTCTATCTGAAAGGGAAGGGTACCACCATCTTTTTCTTATTTCTTACTCAGGCTTTCTGCTTACTTCGATAAGTCTGGAGTCCTAACTTAAGTTTGCACGTGTAGCCCGAGTTTTTGTACGCATCTCACATTGACCTCAATGCATGATTTACATAAAAGTGATCCTATCTTAGTTAGGACAAATAAAATGTATTGTTGTTTACTCCGCTGTACAGCTGTAAACATCTAAATGGGAGAGGGAGGATGAAGCAATGTGAAAATAAGTAAAGGCATTGTGTTTGTGTTGATACCATGGAGAAGATCTGGGTCAAGTCTGTTGACTGACCACACACACACAAACACACGATGTTGACTGAAAACACTGTAGACCACAGCATGTGCAGCTGACTGACTGGGAGATAAGGGACAATGAACACAAGAGAGGTGAAGGAACACGGTAACATGGTAATGCACACACATTCACACACACACACACGCACACGCACACACACACACACACACACACACACACACACACACACACACACACACACACACACACACACACACACACACACACACACACACACACACACACACACACACACACAACACTTCAATGGAAGAAGGAGAATAGACCTCCGATGCTCTCAAGACACACCTCTCCGGGAGCTTCTGAATGAGAGAAAGATACTGGCATCAAAGAAAGAGACAAGGTGAGAAGTTTTACTCTGCCCAAAATCTGTCCATGAAAAATAAGCCCAAGAATTTAGGAATTTTTCTACAGAGGTCAATGAGAGAGTGTCAAATTTGGTCAACAAAACATAGAATCACTACTTTGCTACGTGAGGCTTATTTTATCTAATATAAGTTTTCTAATGATTAGGTTGTTACGAATGCACTGATATGGAAGTACCTGGAAGCACGTTGCATTTTGACAACTTTAAAAAAACAACTTTATATTGGAGTTGTGCCTGTTGTCATAGAGATAGAAGACTCATCATGGTTATAACCCATTTTAACATGGACATTGCCATTGAGGGCTTCCACCATTTTAAAGTAATCAACTGGGTGGGAATTCCTATGAATTACGAGCAATCAGTTAACGAAGAAGAACAAAATTGACTACAGTAAAATGGAGATAGACACTATTGTGGTGAAGCTGTGGGACAGCTTGTAAGGAAAGATGTTGCCAAATCATGAACTACTTGCCTGCTCCTGCTTGCAAAACTCTGCCCGGGACTCTTAGAAACTGATATAAGGCAGGGCCGAGAGCTAGAGCTCTACTTCCCGACCCGAGCCCGACGGGTTAGGGCCGGGTAGGGTCTGGTCTTTAGGTTAGGGTCTTTAGGTTAGGGTCTTTAGGGTAGGGTCTTTAGGTTAGGGCCGGGTAGGGTCTGTATTTTTAATCAATAACTAGGGTACGGGCAGGGCTCGGGTATCACTAAATTGATCACTAACATTTTGAAGCTGAGCCATTTGCATGTGCTCTGCTGTCCAGTACAGTCATATCTGACTAAGATCATAACATGGTGTCAGAGGTGCTTCAACCTCGTCAAATATAAGACGAGAGATTATTTCACAGAAAATAATAATGTTCCTTGAATTTTGTCTGAGCGAAATATAGCTAACAGCTACATGTAACTGCTCTCTCATGTCTCTTCACTGAGCAGAGCCGTTGCTATGGGCATTCACAGACTCAGAGCCGCCATGAGCTCAGAGCCACCAAGTATAGCCTAGTTGTTGCTCCTGTCCAGTTTATTGTAGCTTATTCAGTGCATCGTAGATACTACTGCCGGTCTGCAACTATCCATGCTGGCTGGTTCAATGATGGAGCACACGCCCAAACCCCATGGGGGAGTCCCGTCAGCTGGAGAAGTGACATTTTTTTAATGAAATGTTAGCAAAAATTTTGCACACACACACACACACACACACACACACACACACACACACACACACACACACACACACACACACACACACACACACACACACACACACACACACACACACACAGTTTTATCACTTTTCTACCCGCCTTGACAATTTCTCGCCGTTCCTCTCCTCCCCAGATTAGAGGGACCTTGGAAGGAGCCTCTTTCCTGTTGTCCTTTGTTCTCTCAACTCTCACATTACTACATAGTAACTCAATGGTCTAGTCACACATATTATGGAACTATGACTCTTAACACATTTCATACAATTATATGATTTCAGGGTGGAATCCTTTAGTCATTACTTTAAACATATACATTCCCTCATCAGTATGACGCTACAAGCTTGGCACACCTGTATTTGGGGAGTTTCTCCCATTCTTCTCTGCAGATCCTCTCAAGCTCTGTCATGTTGGATGGGTTAGTGTCGCTGCACAGCTATTTTCAGGTCTCTTGATCGAGTTTAAGTCCGGGCTCTGGCTGGGCCAATCAAGAACATTCAGAGACTTGTCCCGAAGCTACTCCTGCATTGTCTTGGCTGTGTCCTTCGGGTCTTTGTCCTGTTGGAAGGTGAACCTTCGCCCAAGTCTGAGGTCCTGAGCGCTCTGGAGCAGGTTTTCATCAAGGATCTCTCTGTACTTTGCTCCGTTCATCTTTCCCTCGATCCTGACTAGTCTCCCAGTCTCTGCTGCTGAAAAACATCCCCACAGCATGATGCTGCCAGGTGATGAGTGGTGCCTGGTTTCCAACAGACGTGACGCTTCGCATTCAGGCCAAAAAGTTAAATGTTGGTTTCATCAGACCAGAGAATCTTGTTTCTCATGGTCTGAGAGTCCTTTAGGTGCCTTTTGGTAAACTCCAAGCGGGCTGTCATGTGACTTTTACTGAGGAGTAGCTTCTGTCTGGCCACTCTACCATAAAGGCCTGATTGGTGGAGTGCTGCAGAGATGGTTGTCCTTCTGGAAATTTCTCCCATCTCCACAGAGGAACTCTGGAGCTCTGTCAGAGTGGCCATCGGGTTCTTGGTCACCTCCCTGACCAAGGCCCTCCTTCCCCGATTGTTCAATTTGGCCAGGCGGCCAGATCTAGGAAGAGTCTTGGTGGTTCCAAACTTCTTCCATTTAAGAATGATGGCCACTGTGTTTTTGGGGACCTTTAATGCTGCAGACATTTTTTGGTACCCTTCCCCAGATCTGTGCTTCGAGACAATCCTGTCTCGGAGCTCTAAGGACAATTCCTTTGACCTCATGGCTTGGTTTTTGCTCTGACATGCGCTGTCAACTGTGGGACCTTGTATAGACAGGTGTGTGCCTTTTCAAATAATGCCCAATCAATTGAATTTACCACAGGTGGACTCTAATGAAGTTGTAGAAACATCTCAAGGATGATCACATTCAATTAACTGTATGGTCCCTCAGTCGAGCAGGGAATTTCAAGCACAGATTTAACCACAAAGACCAAGGAGGTTTTCAAATGCCTCACAAAGAAGGGCACCTATTGGTAGATGGGTAAAAATAAAAAAAGCAGACATGGAATATCCCTTTGAGAATGATGAAGTTATTAATTACACTTTGGATGGTGTATCAATACACTCAGTCACTACAAAGATACAGGCGTCCTTCCTAACTCAGTTGACAAAGAGGAAGGAAACCGCTCAGGAATTTCACAATGAGGCCAATGGTGACTTTAAAACAGTTCAATCTGCTTTCCACCAGACACTGGGATATAAATTCACCTTTCAGCAGGACAACAACACAAGACCAAATATACACTGGAGTTGCTTACCAAGAAGACAGTGAATGTTCCTGAGTGGCCGAGTTACAGTTTTGACTTAAATCTACTTGAAAAACTATGGCAAGACCTGAAAATGGTTGTCTAGAATGATCAACAACCAATTTGACAGAGCTTGAAGTATTTTGAAAAGAATAATGGGCAAATGTTGCACAATCCAGGTGTGGAAAGACTGTAATCTGTAATCGCTGCCAAAGGTGCTTCTACAAAGTATTGACTCAGGATTGTGAATACTTACAGTATGTGAATTAGATATTTCTGTATTTCAATTTCAATACATTTGCAAACATTTCAAAAAATATGTTTTCCCTTTGTCATTATGGGGTATTGGTAATCCTTTTTTAATTCAGGCTGAAACACAACAAATGTGGAATAAATCAAGGGGTATGAATACTTTCTGAAGGCACTGTAAGTAGCAGTTAGTATTGCTATTTAGCTGTTTGATGTTTTCCTTTTGCAACCAGGGCAGAAGAGAGCAACATTCACCTTCATAAATACTGTTTACATTGATATCCATACAGAATAAAGCACTTAAGGGACCTCATGGGCACCCTTAACTTTATCACTTAATTTAAGGGGGAAATTCACCTTAATGTTTTATGCAACCGGGCCAAGGTCTCTATCTATATCTATGGCCTGTTGTTCACACAAGTATCTGCCCTCTCATTGGATAGAATGGTCCTACCTGATCTCCTGATCTCCTCCCGCCTACCTTCCATCTTTGAGGACATGTATTTTCATTGTTAGAGGGGTCAGTCAACTATCTTGTCAATATAATAGACAATCTTTGCAGACATCTAACTTGATAGAGTCCGTAGTTACTTGGCATTCTAACAATGGGTGTTAGAGCCCCGCCCCTTTGATTACAGGGTGACACAACTGGAAATGTATAGTAGCAACACACTGATGTATACACACCATAGGAGGCTGCTGAGGGGAGGACGGCTCATAATAATGGCTGGAACGGAGCTAATTGAATGGCATCAATGTACACTATATATACAACATTTTGTGGACACTCCTTCAAAGTAGTGGATTAGGCCATTTCAGCCACACCTGTTACTGACAGGCATATAAAATCGAGCACACAGCCATGCCATCTCCATAGACAAACATTGGCAGTAGAATGGCCTTGCTGAAGAGCACAGTGACTTTCAATATAGGATGTCACCTTTCCAACAAGTCAGTTCTTTACATTTCTGCTCTGCTAGAGCTGCCCCGGTCAACTGTAAGTGCTTTTATTTTGAAGTGGAAACGTCTAGGAGCAACAATGGCTCAGCCCCGAAGTGGTAGGCCACACAAGCTCACAGAATGGGACTGCTGAGTGCTGAAGCGCATAGTGCGTAAACATTGTCTGTCCTCGGTTGCAACACTCACTACAGAGTTCCAAACTGCCTCTGGAGGCAACGTCAGTATAAGAACTGTTCCTTAGAGAGCTTCATGAAATGGGTTTCCATGGCCGAGCACAAGCCTAAGATCACCATGCACAATGCCAAGAGTCGGCTGGAGTGGTGTAAAGCTCGCCGTCATTGGACTCTGGAGCAGTGGAAACGTGTTATCTGGAGTGGTGAATCACGCTTCACCATCTGGCAGTCCGACGGACAAATCTGGGTTTGGCGGATTCCTGGAGAACGCTACCTGCCCCAATGCAAAGTGCCTACTGGAAAGTTTGGTGGACCACGAATAATGGTCTGGGGCTGTTTTTCATGGTTCGGGCTAGGCCCCTTAGTTCCAATGAAGGGAAATGTTAATGCTACAACATACAATGACATTCTAGACGATTCTGTGCTTCCAACTTAGTTTAGTTTATTAATTTGACCATTTGCAAAAAATCAAGCACACATAAAAGTTGAAAAAGCCATACATGCAAATGAGTCAAATCATTGTGGATAACACACAATAAAGTCTGGGACTTATTTCCATTGTGGTCCTCTTGAAACAAGATGGCTAGTCAAGATCGAACACGGTTGAACACAGTATGACAGCGAGATAATAAAACAAAAAACAAAGAAGAAGAATATCTACCTCAACATTGCATTTACATCATAGGGGTCATTCATATGGGCACAGAAGACATCAACCCGTTTTTTACTTTATTTTTAAAGCTGCCCAGAGAGGATCTCGTTTTTATGGGCAAAGGCAACTCATTCCACTCTGAGGCTCCAGTATACAAGAAAGTACCTTTCCCAGCATTACTCCTGAACCTGTATAAGAACACATTAGCAACACCTGATCTGGTGCTGTGATTGTGTGCATCCCTAACATGGGAAAAGTAAACAGTTAGATATCTGGGCGCAGAACCATAAATAGTCCTGTAAACCAAACCCATTGTAATCTGGGATACCCTAGCCTCAACAGGCAGCCAGTTGAGTTCCTGAAAGCAGCTCCTGCCTATGTGAGTACGTTGACTCACATTCTACCCTGATCAGCTTATTCTGGGCTATCTGGAGCTTCCCTTCATAAGCTTAGATAAGCCCCCAAACCAGGAAGTACTAGGTGCTTAACTTTGTGGCAACAGTTTGGGGAAGGCCCTTTCCTGTTTCGGCATGAAAATGCCCCTGTGCACAAAGCGAAGTCCATACAGAAATGGTTTGTCGAGATCGGTGTGGATGAACTTGACTTGCCTGCACAGGCCCCTGACCTCAACCCCATCGAACACCTTTGGGATGAATTGGAACGCGAGCCAGGCCTAATCGCCCATAATTAGTGCCCGACCTCACTAATGCTCTTGTGGCTGAATAGAAGCAAGTCCCTGCAGCAATGTTCCAACATCGAGTGGAATGCCTTCCCCTTAAGAGTGGAGGCTATTATAGAAGCAAAGGGGGGACCAAATCCATATTAATTACCATGATTTTGGAATGTTAGACAAGCAGGTGTACACATACTTTTAGTCATGTAGTGTATATGATACCATTCTACTAATCCCGCTCTAGCCATTACCACGAGCCCGTCCACCCCAATTAACGGGCCACCAACCTCCTGTATTACACACCCATGTTACATCACGTTGATGTCAGTGCTTCAAACTTTATATTTTGTAACTTATGAGTAACATACCGGTATCCAAAAATATTCTGTATGCAACCCAGACTGGTACAGAATACGGCCGGATGGTTCATCCCAACCCAAATATGATAATGCTGGTTCAGCTGTTTATTAAATCACCAAAGGTTTCTCATCATTTGGTCTCTATAGGCTGGTGTTTTTTATGAGAGGTCTGGGTTTTGCACAGTCACACTCTGTTTAGACTTTACAGCCTCAGGGAAACTGCTTATGTTACAGGTTAGAGTTCAGAGGTCTGGGAAGAAAGACGCTAGGAGGTCATTAAGAACAGGTCGTGAAAGGCCATATGTTGTTTTCAGTTAAGCCAATATTTCAATATTTGGGCAAGCAACAAATATTGATGAAAGCAACAAATAGTCTCTCTCTTTCTTCTTTACAGTAAATCTAATCTGTGGTGATAATGCTAGTAGGGATGTCTAATGTCTTCCATACAGGCTGCCCTATGCTCCTTTAAAAGGCTGCTGCCGCCACTGGAGGTTGTAAACATCTATTTCCCTCAACTGTGGATGGTGAAAGTTGACAGGTTGTACTTCTTCTGTTTCTGCTCCTCCACCATCTCCACCTCTTCCTCCTCCTCCACTATCTCCATATTTTCCTCCATCTCCACCTCTTCTTCCTCCTCCACCATCTCCCCCTCTTCTTCCGCCATCTCCCCCTCTTCCTCCTCCTCCACCACAATCTCCACCTCTTCCTCCTCCTCCACCATCTCCACCTCTTCCTCCTCCTCCGCCATCTCCCCCTCTTCCTCCTCCTCCACCACAATCTCCACCTCTTCCTCCTCCTCCACCATCTCCACATCTTCATCCTCCTCCACCATCTCCACCTCTTCCTCCTCCATCTCCACATCTTCCTCCACCACCTCTTCCTCCTCCACCATCTCCACCTCTTCCTCCTCCATCTACACCTTTTCATCCTCCTCCACCATCTCCACCTCTTCCTCCACCATCTCCACCTCCTCCTCCTCCTCCACCATCTCCACCTCTTCCTACTCCACCTCCTCCTCCTCCACCATCTCCACCTCTTCCTCCTCCACCTCCTCCTCCTCCACCATCTCCACCTCTTCCTCCTCCACCATCTCCACCTCTTCCTCCTCCTCCTCCACCATCTCCACCTCTACCTCCTCCACCATCTCCACCTCTTTCTCCTCCACCTCTTCCTCCTCCATCTACACCTCTTCTTCCTCTTCTCCTTCTCCTGTACCTCCCCTTTTCCAGGCAGTTTTTTTTTCTTCCATCCTGTTTTTCTGTAAAACCCCCTGGTGTCAGATTGCTCACCCTCAATGGGAACAAAATGTTCTCACTCATGCATTTGTGTAACTGTTCCCCTTGCAACTGAACGCCTATGAGTTTTCTGGATTGCAACATTGTGTCGGATCTTTGTGAGCCTTACATATACACTGAGTGTACAAAACATTAGGAACACCTTCCTATTACTGAGTTGCACCCCTTTGGCCCTCAGAACATCCTCAATTTGTCAGGGCATGGTGTCGAAAGCGTCCCATGAGGATACTGGCCAATGTTAACTCCAATGCTTCCCACAGTTGTGTCAAGTTGGCTGGATGTCCTTTGGGTGGCGGACCATTCTTGATACACACGGGAAACTGTTGAGCGTTAAAAACCCAACAGCGTCGCAGTTCTTGATACACTCAACTTAATTTTTTTACCTTTATTTAACTAGGCAAGTCAGTTAAGAACAAACTATTATTTACAATGATGGCCTACCGGGGAACAGTGGGTTAACTGCCTTGTTCAGGGGCAGAACAACATTTTTTTTTTCTTACCTTGTCAGCTCAGGGATTCAATCCAGCAACCTTTCGGTTACTGGCCCAACTCTCTAACCACTAGGCTACCTGTCACCCCTCATACTGGGACGCCTGGCACCTACTGTTCAAAGGCACTTAAATCTTTTGTCTTACCCATTCACCTTCTGAATGGCACATACACAATCCTTTTCTCCATTGTCTCAAGGCTTAAAAATACTTCTTTAACCTGTCTCCTCTCCTTCATCTACTTTGATTGAAATGGATTTAACAGATAACATCAATAACATATTATAGCTTTTATTTGGATGTTGTTTTGGACACTCGGGCGGCAGTTAAGAGCTTTGAGCCAGTAACCGGAAGGTCACTGGTTGGAATACCCGAGCCGGCTAAGTGAAATCTGTTTATGTGCCCTTGAGCAAAGGCACTTAACCCTAATTGCTCCTGTAAATTGCTCTGGATAAGAGCTTCTGCTAAATGACAAAAATGTAAATGTAAAAATGTGTATAAAGGCGGGCATAGAGAGGGTATGTGGGCTAAACATACACGACCGTGAGTTCAAATCAAATTAAATTGTATTTGTCACGTGCCAAATACAACAGGTGTAGATTTTACCATGAAGTGCTTATTTTACGAGCCCTTTCACAACAATGCAGAGTTAAAAAGTAAGAAAAATGTGCTCAAAAGGAAATACTAACACAATAATGAGACTATATACAGGGAGGACCGGTAACAGTCAATGTGCAGGGTACGAGGTAGTTGAGGTAATTGAGGTAGTATGTATATGTAGGTAGGGGTAAAAGTGACTAGGCAATCAGGATAGATAATAAACAGAGTAACATCAGCATATGTGGACATCTTCTGCTTCTGCTCCTCAACCATCTCCACCTCTTCCTCCTCCTCCACCATCTCCAATCATACATAGTGTGTCTATGTATGATTGTGTATGATTGTGTTGGAGTGTCTGTGTCAGTATGTGTGAGTGTGTGGGTAGAGTCCAGTGAGTGTGCATAGAGCAGGTGCAAGAGAGTCAGTGCAAATACAAAGGGGGTCAATGAAAGTAGTCAGGGTATCCATTTCAATAACTGTTAAGCAGTCTTATGGCTTGGGAGTAGAATCTGTTCAGAAGCCTTCCTTAGTGTGTAAATATATCATGGCTTATGTGTGTCACACACACTGAAATAGTGTCACCCTTCTAGTTTTTGACACAAAAGAGATCAGGCCTATGTTGACTGTCTGTTTGTCTCTCTTCCTGTATCTTTGTAATAACTGCAGACAGAAATGTTCATAATTTCACTGATGAGTATTGACACCACTCTCAATGCTAAAAACAACCTGAGATCTCCAGTATTTTTCCACTTGCCTTAACTTGTTTTCCTGGTGGATTTTAAAGACAGCCCATCCCCCATTTTACACCTCCCCCTTCATCCTCCTCCTGCTTCCTGGCACCATCCCCTAATTTACTACCAACCCCCCCCCCCACCCACCCCTCTGCCTTGGAGCATGGTCTGCAGATGGCTCAGAGCCGGCTGGAAGGCAGTTTGATTGGCTGGCTGGTTCTTTTTTTTCCTTACTATGGAGTGCAGCTGCAGTGAAAGAACAGCAGACCTCTCAGTTTCAGTTGAGTTAATGAAAGCAGTGCAGAGGTGGAAAATGGCTAGGTAACTGCTGTTTGATTTGACAGGAAACTAAACTAGAGTTTTTAATCCCGGTGCTGAGCTACTGTGTAGCAGTATTGTTGTAGGCTATGGCATGTATTTATTCCAGAATGTTATGTATGTCCCTTAGTAGGCTGTCATTGTAAATGGCAATTTGTTCTTAACTGACTTGCCTAGTTAAATAAAGGTTCAATTAAACATGTAGGTGAGGTGAATGAAGCTACAGCTGTCAAGTTATTTTAAGGTCTCCCGAGTGGCGCAGCGGTCTAAGACACTGCATGTCAGTGCTAGAGGTGTCACTACAGACCCTGGTTTGAATCCAGGCTGTATTTTATTTCACCTTTATTTAACCAGGTAGGCTAGTTGAGAACAAGTTCTCATTTGCAACTGTAACCTGGCCAAGATAAAGCAAAGCAGTTCGACACATACAACAACACAGAGTTACACATGGAACAAACAAACATACAAAAAATAATACAGTAGAAAAATCTATATACAGCATGTGCAAATGAGGTAGGATAAGAGAGGTAAGGCTATAGGCTATGGTGGCAAATTATTTACAATATAGCAATTAAACACTGGAATGGTAGGATGTGCAGAAGATGAATGTGCAAGTTGAGATACTGGGGTGCAAAGGAGCAAGATAAATACATAAATACAGTATGGGGATGAGGAAGATTGGATGGGCTATTTACAGATGAGCTATGTACAGGTGCAGTGATCTGTGAGCTGCTCTGACAGCTGGTGCTTAAAGCTAGTGAGTTAGGTAAGAGTCTCCAGCTTCAGAGATTTTTGCAGTTCGTTTCAGTCATTGGCAGCAGAGAACTGGAAGGAGAGGCGGCCAAAGGAAGAATTGGCTTTGGAGGTGACCAGTGAGATATACCTGCTGGAGCGCGTGCTACGAGGGGTGCTGCTATGGTGACCAGTGAGCTGAGATAAGGCAGGGCT
Source organism: Salvelinus alpinus (assembly GCF_045679555.1). NCBI lineage: Eukaryota > Metazoa > Chordata > Actinopteri > Salmoniformes > Salmonidae > Salvelinus > Salvelinus alpinus. The sequence goes on along the minus strand of NC_092101.1, from coordinate 33,139,561 downwards.
TTACCTAGCAGAGACTTGTAGATGACCTGGAGCCAGTGGGTTTGGTGACGAGTATGAAGCGAGGGCCAGCAAACAAGAGCATACAGGTCGCAGTGGTGGGTAATATATGGGGCTTTGGTGACAAAACGGATGGCACTGTGATAGACTGCATCCAATTTGTTGAGTAGAGTGTTGGAGGCTATTTTGTAAATGACATCGCCGAAGTCGAGGATCGGTAGGATGGTCAGTTTTACGAGGGTATGTTTGGCAGCATAAGTGAAGGATGCTTTGTTGAGAAATAGGAAGCCGATTCTAGATTTAATTTTGGATTGGAGATGTTTAATGTGAGTCTAGAAGGAGAGTTTACAGTCTAACCAGACACCTAGGTATTTGTAGTTGTCCACATTTTCTAAGTCAGAACCGTCCAGAGTAGTGATGCTGGATGGGCAGGCAGGTGCGGGCAGATGCGGGCAGCGATCGGTTGAAGAGCATGCATTTCGTTTTACTTGCATTTAAGAGCAGTCGGAGGCCACGGAAGGAGAGTTGTATGGCATTGAAGCTCATCTGGAGGTCAGTTAACACAGTGTCCAACGAAGGGCCAGAGGTATACAAAATGGTGTCGTCTGCATAGAGGTGGATCAAATAATCACCAGCAGCGAGAGCGACATCATTGATGTATACAGAGAAGAGAGGCGGCCCGAGAATTTAACCCTGTGGCACTCCCATAGAGACTGCCAGAGGTCCGGACAACAGGCCCTCAGATTTGACATACTGAACTCTATCGGAGAAGTAGTTGGTGAACCAAGCGAGGCAATCATTTGATAAACCAAGGCTGTTGAGCCTGCCAATAAGAATGTTGTGATTGACAGAGTCGAAAACCTTAGCCAGGTTGATGAATACGGCTGCACAGTCACTTATCGATGGCGGTTATGATATCATTTAGGACCTTGAGCGTGGCTGAGGTGCACCCATGACCAGCTCTGAAACCAGATTGCATAGCGGAGAAGGTACGGTGAGATTCGAAATGGTCGGTAATCTGTTTGTTAACTTGGCTTTCAAAGACCTTAGAAAGGCAGGGTAGAATAGATATAGGTCTGTAGCAGTTTGGGTCTAGAGTGTCTCCCATTTTGAAGAGGGGGATGACCGCAGCAGCTTTCCAATCTATGGGAATTTCAGATGATACGAAAGAGAGGTTGAACAGGCTAGTAATAGAGGTTGCAATAATTTCGGCAGATCATTTTAGAAAGAGAGGGTCCACATTGTCTAGCCCGGCTGATTTGTAGGGGTCCAGATTTTGCAGCTCTTTTAGAACATCAGCTATCTGGATTTGGGTGAAGGAGAAGTGGGGAGGTTTGGAAGAGTTGCTGTGGGGAGCGCAGGGCTGTTGACCGGGGTAGGGGTAGCCAGGTGGAAAGCATGGCCAGCCGTAGAAAAATGCTTATTGAAATTCTCAATTATTGTGGATTTATCGGTAGTGACAGTGTTTCCTAGCCTCAGTGCAGTGGGCAGCTGGGAGGAGGTGCTCTTATTCTCCATGGACTTTACAGTGTCCCAGAACTTTTTTGAGTTTGTACTACAGGATGCAAATTTCTGTTTGAAAAAGCTAGCCTTAGCTTTCCTAACTGCCTGTGTATATTGGTTCCTAACTTCCCTGAAAAGTTGCATATCACGGGGGCTATTCGATGCTAATGCAGAACGCCACAGGGTGTTTTTGTGCTGGTCAAGGGCAGACAGGTCTGGAGTGAACCAAGGGCTATATCTATTCCTAGTTCCATTTTTTTTTAATGGAGCATGCTTATTTAAGATGGTGAGGAAGACACTTTTAAAGAATTACCAGGAATCCTCTACTGACGGGATGAGGTCAATGTCATTCCAGGATACCCCGGCCAGGTCGATTAGAAAGGCCTGTTCGCTGAAGTATTTTAGGGAGCGTTTGACAGTGATGAGGGGTGGTCGTTTGACCGCAGACCCATTACGGATGCAGGCAATGAGGCAGTGATCGCTGAGATCTTGGTTGAAAACAGCAGAGGTGTATTTGGAGGGCGAGTTAGTTAGGATGATATCTATGAGGGTGCCCGTGTTTACGGATTTGGGGTTGTACCTGGTAGGTTCATTGATAATTTGTGTGAGATTGAGGACATCAAGCTTAGATTGTAGGATGGCCGGCGTGTTAAGCATGTCCCAGTTTAGGTCACCTAGCAGCACGAGCTCAGAGATAGATGGGGCAATCAATTCACATATGTTGTTCAGGGCACAGTTGGGGGCAGAGGGTAGTCTATAGCAAGCGGCAACGGTGAGAGACTTGTTTCTGGAATTTTTAGTAGAAGCTCGAATTGTTTTGGTACAGACCTGGATATTAAGACAGAACTCTGCAGGCTATCTCTGCAGTAGATTGCAACACCGCCCCCTTTGGCAGTTCTATCTTGGCGGAAAATGTTATAGTTATGGATGGAAATTTCAGGGGTTTTGGTGGTTTTCCTAAACCAGGATTCAGACACGGCTAAGACATCCGGGTTGGCAGAATGTGATAAAGCAGTGAATATAGCAAACTTAGGGAGTAGGCTTCTAATGTTAACATGCATGAAACCAAGGCTTTTACGGTTACAGAAGTCAACAAATGAGAGCACCCGGGGAGTAGGAGTGGAGCTAGGCACTGCAGGTCCTGGATTAACCTCTACATCACCAGAAGAACAGAGGAGAAGTAGGATAAGGGTGCGGCTAAAGGCTAGAAGAGCACGTTCGGAACAGAGAGTAAAGGGAGCAGGATTCTGGGCACGATAGCATAGCTTCAAGGTATAATGTACAGACAAAGGTATGGTAGGAAGAGAGTACATTGGAGGTAAACCTAGGCATTGAGTAATGATGAGAGAGATATAGTCTCTAGAGACGTTTAAACCAGGTGATGTCATCGCATATGAGGGAGGTGGAACAACATGGTTGGCTAAGGCATATTGAGCATATTGAGTATCACAAACAGCCGTGATTGGGAGTCCCATAGGGCAGCGCACAACTGGCCCAGCGTTGTCTGGTATCCTGGCATGTCTTCAAGTGAAGACAGCATATGGAGTCCTACTCTTACATAACCATGCTCACACCATGACTGTACCTTCATTTTGATTACAGCATAACTCCGGCCAAACCCGGACAACGCTGGGCCAATTGTGCGCCGCCGTATGGAACTCTCAATCACATCCGGTCATGATTAGGAGTCCCATAGGGCAGCACACAATTGGCCCAGCATCGTCCAGGTTGGCCGGGGTAGGCCGTCATTGTAAATAAGAATTTGTTCTTAACTGACTTGCCTAGTTAAATAAAAGGGGCAGAAAGAATTACAATGGGATGCTAAAAGTCAAGAACTCCGTATGTCGTACTTGAATACAGAAAGTATTTACTTCAAGCACATTAATAAACCTGCTGCTGAGTCTTGCTGTGGCAGCATTTTCCCAAGGTCTACACTCTACGTGATGGCAACATGCTGATAAACCTCTCTTGGGCAAATTCCAGCTCGCCCTGAGGAGCTGGCACATAGGCAGCAGACTTCCAGTGAAACGTCATGTCTGGGACAGCCCATGAGAACAGATGACGCAGGCAGGTGATGCAGGTACCGGCTAAAACAACACATAAGCTCACAGAACTCAGGTGTGTACCAGGACTCTGGTGTGACTGACAGCCTCCGCCAGCAGTTCCTGTTCCTGATGGAGCTAATCAAATCAGGAACACAGACAGACAGAACAGTACAGACCACCACTGACTGACTGATCAATGTGGTTTCAGGTAAATTCATATTATTCTGTATGTAAATCTGTGAACTCCATGTAGTATGATATTTATGTAATGTAGGTTACATTATGAATGGAATAGCGGTCGTACAATATAATATGATTTAGAGGACATATAATGTCATTCGTCTTACCCAGTCGTACAATAGCATATGAATTGGATGGCGTAACTTATCACACGTCTTGGAGGACGTATAGTATTGCACGTCTTTATCTGAGACCAGGTTCCTTGTTACACTGTAACAACAAAGAAGAATTACAGGGAGAATTTACGTTGGCGGCTAATTCCCTTCCAATTGCATAACTACATAAAACCTGTCTAATTTGATATCCTGGCTTGGCTTCAAGTGAAGACAGAATCTGATGTGCAATGTCCTACTCTTACATAATCATGCTCACACCATGACTGTACCTTCATTTTGATTACAGCATCCCTGTGAAAAGACATGGGAGAAAGGTACACTGTGACAGATTTCCATAGAAATATGCTACATTGCAGCAGAAGTCAATTATAATTTTTCTCGAATATGATAATAATCTACAGTATGTTAATAAGACTCCCAACATCTTCTATAAATATATACATTTATGAAATGACAAGGAAGAAGATTACACCCCTATGTCAAATGGGAAAGATGACGTCTGGTCTCCTTAGATGATGCGGAAGGTGGGCTAAAAGCCTTTTGAGAAGGAGAATAATCCTAGATCTAAGAAGACGTACTCTCTTGTTCCCATGACGTCATAGTGACCTGACCTCACAGGCTTTTCTCTCTCTCCTCATCCTCTCTCTGCCTGTCTCTCTCCTCTCTCTGCCTGTCTCTCTCCTCTCCCTGCCTCTGTCTCTCTTTAGTCTCCCTAGACATCCGCTTTGCCTCCCTCAATTTTCAAATGCTCTCTACTAGCTATGTTTACCTCGGCTGAGGACCTTTTCTAGTCTACACAGTGGTTATGTCTCAAATGGCACCCTATTCCGTAAATAGTGCACTACTTTTGACCCTATGGAGCCTGGTTAAAAGTAGTGCACTACATAGGGAATAGGGTACCATTTGGGATACAAAGAGTGTCTTCAGCTTTAGTGAACTGTAGCCATAGCCAGTTACATAACTATTCCTCCCACTCTGTGGTTGTGGCGTTGCCAACAGTGGAGGCTGCTGAGGGGAGGACGGCTCATAATAACGTCTGGAACGGAGCAAATGGAATGCCCTCAAACACATGGAAACCATGTTGTATTTGATATCATTCCACACATTCCACTCCAGCCATTACCACAAGCCCGTCCTCCCCAATTAAAGTGCCACCAACCTCCTGTGGTTGCCAACTATCCTCCGCCTTGCTCCACGTGAGACTGATGATGGTTCACGCCTCAGAGGCGTCCTGATAAGACACGGGATTCGTCCAAAATGGAATCCTATTCCCTATCTAGTGCATTAATTTTGACCAGGGCCCATAGCGTAGTGCACTATGTACTATAGGGAATATTGTGCCAGATGGGACACAACCAGGGAGCAGGAGAGTGCCACGTTTTTGTTCTCCGTCTCTGTCCCATGCGCCATCGCCTGTGAACATCAAGATTAGACTGCCCTCAGGCCACAATGATCAGCAGCCTCTCTGCGCAAACACTGTGTTATACTTCTGTCTTAGATCAATATGGAATCTTTGGCACATGACCTTAGGGGGTACAGAGGTTAACCTCTTGACGCTAGGGGTCATATATACAGTATATATTTTTTTAAGTAACGTTCCCAAGGTAAACGGACTATTTCTCAGGTCCAGATCGTAGAATATGCATATAATTTACAGATTAGGATAGAAAACACTCCAAAGTTTCCAAGACTGTCAAAATATTGTCTGTGAGTATAACAAAACTGATTCTGCAGGCGAAAACCTGAGAAAATCTGACCCGGAGGTGATTTTTTTTTTTTATCTGTGTTTCCTGGCCCGTCTTTCTTCCATTTAAAGGGGTATCAACCAGATTCCTTTTCTAATGGCTTCCTCAGGCTGTGACCAGGCTTCAGACATAGTTTCAGGCTTTTATTTAGAAAAATTTGCGCGATTTTTCAAAACTAGTCAGGTGTCCTCTGATTAGTTCCTGCGCACGAGAGGTAGCTCTCCATTTTCGTTTTCTCTCTTATTGAATAGGTTACGGTCCGGTTGAAGTATTATCGATTATGTTTGTTAAAAACAACCTGAGGATTGATTATAAAAAACATTTGACATGTTTCTACGACCATTACGGATACTTTTTGGAATTTTTGTCGAACGGAACGAGGCTTTGGTTTTCTGAACATAACGCACAACCCAAATGGCGTTTTTTTGTTATAAAAGTAATATTTATCGAACAAAAATAACATTTGCTGTGTAACTGGGAGTCTCGTGAGTGCAAACATCCGAAGATTATCAAAGGTAAGCGATTAATTTTATTGCTTTTCTGACTTTCGTGACCAAGCTAACCAAGCTAATATAAGGCTAACTGTTCTAGCATTGATTGATACACTCTCAAAAGCTTGGATTTCTTTCGCTGTAAAGCATATTTTCAAAATCTGACACGATAGGTGGATTAACAACAAGCTAAGCTGTGTTTTGGTATATTTCAATTGTGATTGCATGATTATAAATATTTTTTGTAATATTTTGCGCCCTGCAATTCAGAAAATGATCCCGTAAAAGGGATCCGTAGCGCAGAGAAGTTAACTAACAGCAACTTGTTTTTGTCTTTCACTCTCATGTACAATAACCACTGAATGCCTTTTACTATCATGTCCAATAGCCATTGAAATAATTTCTTTGAGCACTCTGTTTTGCTTTTAGATCTACATGATAATTGTAAGGATGATGGAAAACATCTTGGCCAACATGTTGACACTCATTGGATGCATCCTAAATGGCACTCTATTGTCAATATAGTGAACTGCTTTTTGCAATAGCCTAACCATAGGGCTCTGGTCAAATGTAGTGCACTATATTGTCAATAGGGTGCCATTTGGGACACAGTCTCATTGTCTAAAGCACAGAGAACTCTATCCTCAAGACATTAGTTGGGGGATAGAAGCATGCCTAACCTATCCATTCCAATGTCTTGTCTTGCATCAACTCTCAATGATACTAACCACCTATTCAAGTTACAGCATTGTTGTTTGGTGGAAGTTTGTGAAACTTGCATGGATTTCGACATAAAGCGTGGGTTGCCAATTCGAGAGAATGTTGTGTCTTGATGAATACAAAATTCAATGTTGTGTGTGTGTGTATTTATTAGTATGCAGGCATGTTGCGCAACCATTAGGCCAACACTGTTGGAGAAAAACATAATTTCAAGATTGGAGGAGATTGTCAGTATAGAGTTGTGTGGTCAACTGGTCATAGTACTTTATATTTCACTTATACCTTAATGTAATCTATTTCTGGTTTTAAATGGTATAGTATTAGGAAGACAAGTGACAGTGTGTGTAGATGTAGGTCAAGGGTTTACGTAACTGCATGTTTTGGTCATTTATTCTGTAATGTACCCCGTAACCACCAATTTCTAAACTGCTCTTGCAGAAGTGGAGAACTGTGGAAAATTCCATTTCCAGGACAGGGTATGTTCTCAATTAAGGCCCAGTCTCCTTGACTGCATAATTCAAGAACCAGCCCTAGCTAGGATGACTTTGCACTTTTTGGTGAGCAATATATTCCAGTATAGCTACTCATTTATGTTTCTTAGACTCTTTCTAACCCTATTTCACATAAACTTCAAGTTAAGAAATGTTTGTATCATTACAAGATGCTTCTAAACCTGAAATTCAACTCACCTTATTCTGTTACAATACATGCACAATGAAAACAAGTCTATACGTAGCTTTAGTCTTGGTATCAAAAATCTAGACAGGTACATTTAAAAATAAAAAAACATTTTAGTCATTTAGCAGACACTCTTATCCAGAGCGACTTACAGTAGTGAGTGCATACATACAGGTGCAGTACATGCAAACCAGTCTGACCAAAACAGCTAGCTGGACCAAACAAACCTGACCAAAACAGCTAGCTGGACCAAACACACCTGACCAAAACAGATAGCTGGACCAAACAAGCCTGACCAAAACAGCTAGCTGGACCAAACAAGCTGACAAAACAGATAGCTGGACCAAACAAGCCTGACCAAAACAGATAGCTGGACCAAACAAGCCTGACCAAAACAGATAGCTGGACCAAACAAGCATGACCAAAACAGATAGCTGGACCAAACAAGCCTGACCAAAACAGATAACTGGACCAAACAAGCCTGACCAAAACAGCTAGCTGGACCAAACAAGCCTGACCAAAACAGCTAGTTGAACCAAAACAACTAGGATCAAAACAAACTCACCTAAGGGTGAACTTTTACTTGACTATCGGACCATGTACAACCTCTACATTCCCAGCTGGCTGTAAAATGATCCTAAGATCTACTAGAAACAGAAACACTCAGTACACTAACACTCATCCATTGGATCTATCAAAACAACCGGGACCTCCTCAATGAAACATATGAGATTTTCTTTCCTGGGCTGCATCCCAAATGGGACCCTATTCCCTTTTTAGTGCACTACTTTTCAAAAGCATGTATGTAGGGAATAGTTTTCCATTTGGGATGCATACCCAGTTGTTAGTTCAGCTTGGACAACTTGCTGAGCTGTGCTTATAGCTGACCAATATGACCACAGAGTCACAGCCCCCTTCTGACAGCTTTGTTTACACAGCTTCCTAATGACATATTCAGCATTGTGGAAAAATGAATATTCTACCTCTTTATCCCTGTTTTTTTATTAATTTTTTATTTAACCTTTATTTAACCAGGTAAGCCAGTTGAAAACAAGTTCTCATTTACAACTGTGACCTGGCCAAGATAACGCAAAGCAGTGTGACACAAACACAGAGTTACACATGGAATAAACAGACGTACAGTCAATAACACAATAGAAAAGTCTATATACAGTGTGTGCAAATGAAGTAAGATTTGGGAAGTAAGGCAATAAATTGGCCATAGTGGCGAAATAATTACAATTTCGCAAAAAAACACTGGAGTGATAGATGTGCAGAAGATGAATGTGCAAGTAGAGATACTTGGGTGCAAAGGACAAAAAATATATATATGCACTGCTCAAAAAAATAAAGGGAACACTTAAACAACACAATGTAACTCCAAGTCAATCACACTTCTGTGAAATCAAACTGTCTACTTAGGAAGCAACACTGATTGACAATAAATTTCACATGCTGTTGTGCAAATGGAATAAACAAAAGGTGGAAATTATAGGCAATTAGCAAGACACCCCCAATAAAGGAGTGATTCTGCAGGTGGTGACCACAGACCACTTCTCAGTTCCTATGCTTCCTGGCTGATGTTTTGGTCACTTTTGAATGCTGGCGGTGCTTTCACTCTAGTGGTAGCATGAGACGGAGTCTACAACCCACACAAGTGGCTCAGGTAGTGCAGCTCATCCAGGATGGCACATCAATGCGAGCTGTGGCAAGAAGGTTTGCTGTGTCTGTCAGCGTAGTGTCCAGAGCATGGAGGCGCTACCAGGAGACAGGCCAGTACATCAGGAGACGTGGAGGAGGCCGTAGGTGAGAAACATCCCAGCAGCAGGACCGCTACCTCCGCCTTTGTGCAAGGAGGGGCACTGCCAGAGCCCTGCAAAATGACCTCCAGCAGGCCACAAATGTGCATTGTGTTACATTGTGTTGTTTAAGTGTTCCCTTTAATTTTTTGAGCAGTGTATATAAATAAAATAAATAACAATATGGGGATGAGGTAGTTGGATGGGCTATTGGGCTATGTACAGGTGCAATGATCTGTAAGCTGCTCTGATAGCTGATGCTTAAAGTTAGTGAGGGAGATATAAGTCTCCAGCTTCAGTGATTTTTGCAATTCGTTCCAGTCATTGGCAGCAGAGAACTGGAAGGAAAGGCGGCCAAAGGAGGAATTGGGGGTGACCAGTGAAATATACACCAGTGAAATATTTGAACTTACATTCACTCCCAGAGTGAAGCACACCACAGACAGACAAGGATTTTGTCCCAAATGGCACTGTATTCCCTTTATAGTGCACTACTTGTGCAAAATATAGAAAATAGGGTGCCATTTGGGATACAACCAATGTGGTTGGTTAAGCTTAAAGTCATTGTCAGTAGATGCTGTGATGAGAATAGTTTAATCTTAATGGTCTAATTGGATTAAGGCAAAGGGCCTAATTGTCATGACATCATCAAAGGAGACAAAGACGCACTTCATTCTCCCCGCTTCAGGTGTTGAGCAACCTGATCTTGCATGGGAAGGGACGTTTCTGGGTAAGTGGTAGCAGTATTGCGAAACAGGGAATCCTTTCTTCAAAGGATGAAAATGTTTTCATCAACCTGTTTGACATGGGCCCTGGTAAAAAATAATGCACTATATAGGGAATTGGGTGCAATTTGGGAAGCATACAATCCATTGGAAAGAGCTTGACAAAGAACACAGTCCTGCTCTCCTCCCTTAAGCTTTAATTGAGTTGTAATTGAGTAGCCTTGTCTCTCTGTCTCTCTCACGGAAAGTTAAATTACTTAACAGGGCCTCCTCCTTGTCTGTGTCCTAAATGCCACCTTATTCCCTATTTAGTGTATTACTTCTGGCCAGGACCTATATGTGATAAGGGCAAGGGTATTTAAGGGTATTTATATACAGGCTCCTTGTGGGGAATAGGTTAGTCTAGTTCCAGATCCGTTCATGATGTCTTGTCAACGCTTGGTCATTGTCACACCAAATGCTATCACGTTTCAGGTAAGACCCAAATGCAGACTGTGTCGAAGTAACAATGTTTATTACAGCAACAGTGGCAGGCAAACGACTGGTCCCAGACAAACCATGAAAAACAGAAACAATAGGCAAGACAGGAGCAGGAGGAAAACCGCTGGTGGGTTTGATGAACAAAAAGAACTGGCAACAGACAAACAGAGAACACAGGTATAAATACACAGGGGATAATGGGAAATGCCCGACAGGTGCTTGGCTCTCCATTGAAGCATTCCGGGGGAGGTAAGCGGGGCTTCCGAGAAGGTGGAGAGACCGATGAGATGGTGCAGCTGAGTTATTGAGGGGCTGTGGGGTTACCACCGTGGTAGGCTGCCTCCCAGACAACCCATGGAATTGCTCCAGCAAACTGTCCAACGCCCGGTCATGCCGTTCAGCCAACGTTTGGACCCCCTTCATAAGGTCACGAAGCAATTCCTTGTGCCTACCGATGTTGGCTCCTTGGGAGGAGATGGCGTCGCACAGCTGGCCCGGGTCTGCTGGGTCAGTCATGGCCAGTTCGCACTATCACGTTTCAAGTAAGACCCAAATGCAGACTGTGTAGAAGTAACAATGTTTATTACAGCAACAGGGACAGGCAAACGACAGGTCAAGGCAGGCAGGGGTCAAAAATCCAGAGTAGTGGGGCAAAGGTACAGGACGGCAGGCAGGCTCAGGGCGGGCAGAAAGGTCAAAACAGGGCAAGACAGGCTCAAGGGGAAAACTGCTGGTTGGTTTGATGAACAAAACAAACTGGCAACAGACAAACAGAGAACACAGGTATAAATACACAGGGGATAATGGGATGATGGGCGTCACTTGGAGGGGGGTGGAGACAATCACAAAGACAGGTGAAACAGATCAGGGTGTGACAAATGCTGCATAACAATAGGAGTTGACTACACAGCACAAAGTGATCTGGAACCAGGCTAAAATCAATTGTGCTTTTTCATGAATAAACTGTTCAATTAATGAATAGTTAAAGATTCTATTTTTCATTCATTCTGAGCTGTCCCTAGGTCTTCAGAAAACAAAATTATAAAAGCCAGATATATTGAAACAGTGAGTCCTCTAGTGGTTATGAGTGGTACTGCATGTTGTTTTCCTCGCCTGTTGGAAGATCCAGAGCGCTTCTGGACTATAACCAAAGTAGGAAACTGTGGATATTCAGAACGGGTGAAACTGTACGGAATGTTCTCTCCATATGGCACAATTCTAGTCTACTGACACCCCTCCTCCTTCCTCATGTTGGTTATACTGTGGTGTAACATTGTTTCTCAATTTATAAAACACATACTGTACCTATGCTAATTTAAAACAGAGACTCTGAATAGCAACCTTGTGGATATAATGTAAATGAATGTCCGAATGCTATGAAATGCGTTGGTCTCATTCTGACATATTGCGAACTGCATTGATTTCTCTATCTTTTTGGTGTGATTAAAAAGAAGGGAAATGAAAATGTATTTCTGTCACTAATAGTTTTGCATATCTTAGTGCAAAACCAGCATGGGAACATCAGCTATGAAGATGCAATGTGTGCCAGAAATCTGTTTTTAAGGCAATTATGTTTTAAGTGAATGATTTATTTATTTATTTATTAAGTAAGTGACTTATTACTGGAATATCTCAAAGGGTTCTCAAAAAGTTTGACTGTTGACACTTTATTTTTTTATAATACATGCTGTTGACCAATTGTGTATTTTTTTAATGTAGATTATAAACAATTCCGCTGTGTAATCCAGATTTTTTCTCCGGAAATGTCTTTATGAAATAAATCCACATGGTGGCAGTCTGTTCTAAGGATGGGCTGCAAGTGTTGTTTTCTTGGCTGAATGTCTCCCTGTCCTCATTAGTAGCTGTAGTACGACAACACATGAGGAGCAGTGACCGCAGTCAGGAATATGCATTACACTGCAACCTTCTAGTTACATGAGCCTGTGAGCCTGTGACATGTCTTCCGCTTTTGGACGTAACAAGGAAACTCCATCTTAACTCCTCCACATTTACTGAATTTGTTGAACAATGCAGAAGAGAACCTCCCCTGAGAGGTTTTTTCTTCTCATATTTTTGATTTACATTGAGTTGAGTTGTCAAATAAAGTGAAATTAACATGAAATCAACAAAACATTTCAGCACGACTTTGGATTTAGATAAAAAATTTGTTGAAAAATGTATTACTAATTAAATAATAATTGTGGCTCCTTCTCTCTGTCAGATAGGATTTGTGGCGTATCATATAGAGCCCCATAGTAGAGGTGTCATAATACCCATAAAACCTAGCGGCCAAATATATTGATAAATGAATGGTGGAAAAACAATTGAAACCATTTCTGCGTTTGACCGCTAGGTTTATGGGTATTATGAAACCTTTACTGTGGGGCTCTATATGATACAACACAAATCCCATCTGAAAGAGAGAAGGAGCCACAATTATTATTTAATTAGTCACACCCTCACATGAAGTCTATGAAGCGAGCACAGCTTCTGCACTGCAAGCCGTACCGGTGCATCATGTCTGACAACAACAGGCTCTTGAACAGCTTTTATCTCCAAGCAATAAATAGCTAACAAAATAGCTACATGGACTATCTAAGTTAACCTTTATTTATTATCTTATTTTTATTTTTGCAGTCTCTATTCACACTCACAAGGCCCTACACACACACTGTCACTTCAACACACACACACACACACGCACACGCACGCACGCACACACACACACACACACACACACACACACACACACACACACACACACACACACACACACACACACACACACACACACACACGCACACACACACGCACACACACACACACACGCACACACACACACACTCCATCATCTGCTCACTCACACATAATATGCACATACATTTATACTGACTCTACACACATGCACACCCACTCACATACAAGTTGCTGCTACTCTGTTTATCTTGTATCCTGTTGCCTAGTCCCCTTACCCCTGTACATATCTACCTCCATCACTCCAGCATCCCTGCACATGTAAATATGGTATTGGAACTGACCCTGTATGTTACTTACTTATTGTGTTCTTCTAATTTCTTGTGTGTTTTTTCTAGTATTAGGCTACATTGTTATTGATTATTGCATTGTTGGGTTTTGAGTTGGTAAGAAAGGCCTTTCACTGTACTTGTGAACATGACATTAAAACTTTCATCTTTAAATAAAGAAAATACTATAAGGTTGACTATTTAGGTCTACATAGTACACTTTGTGATGATTAGGCTATGTAGGCCTAACTGTGTAACAAGCAACATTCATTAATCTGTCTCACTTCTAGGCTATGTATAAATAAAACAATTAACGAAATTGCTGTGAATACGATATATAGAGAGTCTATATACAGTATGTATAAGTTAATACAACCTATAATAAAGTCAATCACTGTAAAAATACGGACAAATGACGGGAGAGACCGCAGTGTCAATATGTCTTCATCAAATATGGGTCAGTGGGTCACATAAATACCCTGGTATAGGCATACAGATCATGAACTAGGATCATGACTTAATGTTGGTGTCGGCTTGCAAGAGTCTAATGGTGCATTCAGGACAACTGGGAACTCGGGGAAAATGAGGTCAAATAATGACGTCAGTGATCTTCACGTCGGAAAGGAGGAGCTCTGGAAAGATTCCGAGTTTCCGAATTGTAATTCCGAGTTGGATGAACGTTCACATGGTTTTTTCCAGAGTTCCTAGTTGTCTTGAACGCTCTAAAGTCGACTTCCAAGTTCCAAATTGTTTTGAACGCGGCATAAAACTGCTTACTAAAGGCGTAAGTGACACTGCTGTCCCCACGTTCTTTCACTTTGACTCCGCCCACTCCGAGTGGGCATCTCTAAATGACTATGGTTCGCACGCCGACAGGAGGATGCTTATGGTTTGCCTACGGGGAGATAGGAGGACGTTGTCGAGGTAAGCGGCAGAATGCAGCCTATGACTGAATGAATGGACAGATCAAGCTCTGATGACTAAACGTTGTAGTGAGAAAGAGATGGCATGTATGCTGACAGTTTATGAAATGGCCTGTAGGCGCTGAGCTTCTTATTTATTATAGTCTTATATAGATTTTAAGGATCACCAGTGCATGTATTATTTATTAGGATCCCCTCCACCCCCATTACTAGGATACCCCTCATCAGCGGTTAAACATAACTTGCCCATAACTTGCCCGGTCTCTCCCGTCATCAGCGCATTTGACTGCTGTCATTATTGTCGTTTATATCTAAGTAGCGTATAAGCAAACAGTAGCCTTTTATTGAGAAATTTTACATACGGAATTAATATTAGCCTACAATAGAGTAAAATCGGATGAAACTTATTAACATCATAGACGTTGCATTATATAGAGTTCATCGCATGGGGTCCCCACCAAATAAGAGTTGGGCAACCTGTTGGTTTACTGTAATTTAAGATATTTATTGTCCAAATGTGATTTATTTCTGCACTGCATTTGACTTAAAGTATGTTATAAATTCTAATTATGCACATTATGTCTACATTGTGTTAGAAATGCGTTGTATGCATTGCATGACTTTGGGCCAGTGCCACAGAAGCTTTGGGAACTGTATGAGGTTACTGTTAACCTCCTAGTCAAAAAATCTAGCCCTGTTAAGAATAATGGCGCTATTATTCCTTACGTCCTAGTCATTGCCATTGACGTCCTGCTCGTGTAACCCTGCGACCATTTCGTACATAAAACATCCTCCATTCAGGCTGTAAAGGTTGGTTTCCTCCTTAACTTGATTTATTAATGGCCCACAGGACTAAAACAAATGGGGGAAATATGCGTAGGGGAGAGTGGGGTATTTTGCACAATTTTTTACATTTTTACATTTAATTTTTTACATCTTTCTAACAAATATATGTACATATATTTCAGGATGTTGTGTATCCCTTGAAATAATCTGAATTAATATAAACATAACAGTTTTGAAAACATAGCTAGTCCCAAAAAAGTGGTCTCTTGGCACAACTTGGTGTATGTATGGTGTAAATTAAGCATAGGGACAGGGTAAATTGAGCCACCTTGGGGTAAGTGGGTAATGTTGTCCTGTGATGCTGCTAGTAGGCCAAAGTTAATTAATGGAATGGCATTATGGTGTATTGCATATATTAAATATATGCCTACGTTCAGATATACAGTGCCTTCGGAAAGTATTCAGACCCCTTGACTTTTTCCACATTTTGTTATGTTACAACCTTATTCAAAAATGTATTAAATATTTTTGCCCTCATCATTCTACACACAATACCTCATAATGACAAAGCAAAAACAGTTTTTTAGAAATATTTGCTAATTTATTAAACATAAATACTGAAATATCACATTTACAAAAGTATTCAGACCCTTTACTCGGTACTTTGTTGAAGCACCCTTGGCAGCGATTACAGCCTTGAGTCTTCTTGGGTATGACTCTACAAGCTTGGCACACCTGTATTTGGCGAGTTTCTCCCATTCTTCTCTGCCGATCCTCTCAAGCTCTGTCAGGCTGGATTGGGAGCGTAGCTTTACAGGTCTCTCCAGAGATGTTCAATTGGATTCAAGTTCAGGCTCTGGCTGGGCCACTTAATGACATTCAAAGACTTGTCCCGAAGCCACTCCTGAGGTGTCTTGGCTGTGTGCTTAGGGTCGTTGTCCTGTTGGAAGGTGAACCTGTGCCCCAGTCTGAGGTCCTGAGCGCTCTGAAGCATTTTTTCATCAATGATTTCTTTTTACTTTTCTCTGTTCATCTTTGCCCCGATCCTGACTCGTCTCCCAGTCCCTGCCGCTGAAAAACATCCCCACAGCATGATGCTGCCACCACAATGCTTCACCGTAGGGATGGTGCCAGGTTTCCTCCTGACGTGGCGCTTGGCATTCAGGCCAAAGAGTTCAATCTTGGTTTCATCAGGCTTTCTCATGGTCTGAGAGTCTTTAGGTGCCTTTTGGCAAACTCCAAGCGGGCTTTCATGTGCCTTTTACTGAGGAGTGGCAAGTGTCTTGCACTGACCAGCTGGCAAGTGTCTTCACTGACATTTTCAAACTCTCCCTGACCCAGTCTGTAATACCTACATGTTTCAAGCAGACAACCAGAGTCCATGTGCCCAAGAACGCCAAGGTAACCTGTCTAAATTACTATCGCCCCGTAGAAGTCACATCTGTAGCCAAGCAATGCTTTGAAAGGCTGGTCATGGCTCACATCAACACCATAATCCCAGACACCATGGATCCACTCCAATTCGCAAACCGCCCCAACAGATCCACAGATAACGCAATCTCTATTGCACTCCACACTGCCCTTTCCCAACTGGACAAAAGGCACACCTACATGAGAATGCTGTTCTTTGACTACAGCTCAGCGTTCAACACCATAGTGCCCTCCAAACACATCACTAAACAAAGTACCCTGGGATGGGCCCTCAGATCCTCAAAAAGTTCTACAGCTGCACCATTGAGAGCATCTTGACTGGCTGCATCACCGCTTGGTATGGCAACTGCTTGGCATCCGACCACAAGGCACTACAGAGGGTAGTGCGTACGGCCCAGAACATCACTGAGGCCGAACTCCCTGCCATCCAGGACCTCTATACTAGGCGGTGTCAGAAGAAGGTCCTAAAAATTGTCAAATACTCCAGCCACCCATGTCATATACTGTTCTTTCTGCTACCGATGCACCAAGTCTGGAACCAAAAGGAACCTGAACAGCTTATACACCCATGCCATAAGACTGCTAAATAGTTAACCAATAGCTACCCAAACTATCTGCATTGAACCTTTTTGCACTAACTCTTTTCACTCATCAGATACGCTGCTGTTACTGTTTATTATCTATCCTGTTGCCTAATCACTTTATCCCTACGTATATGTATATATCTACCTCAATTATCTTGTACATCGGCACATCGACTCGGTACTGGTACCCCGTGTATATAGCCAAGTTATTGTCACTCATTGTGTATTTATTCCTCATTGTAACGTCTGCTTCCAACTCACACCCTCAAACACGTAGATCCCCTGAACGCAGCTCACTTTCCAGCTCACACTCTCAAACACCTCGATCCCCTGAACGCAGCTGAATTACATGAATTACCTGAATTATAATCACCTGTTCACACACCTGTATGTCATTATCACACACAATTTAGTTCAGTTCTTTGCACCCCATCACTGTGAGGTATTGTTTGTTTTGTGACACACGGCTTTCGGAGTTCTGTGGTTTCCCTTGATTTACTCCTCCCGTGTATGATAGTTTTTGCCTGCCTCACTAACGACACCTTTTGCCTATTCCCTGCCTGTACTTTAGCCTATCGGATTTCCTGTTATCTACCTATTGCCTGATCTCCCGGACTACGTTACTAGCCTTTTCCTTGCCTGCACTGTTGCCCTTTTGGACCCCATGTGTATGACCTTCTGCCTGCCCCTCGACCCAGCTACCTGCCTCCTCCGGTGGTCCTTTGCAATAAAAACCAGGGGTCTGGTCCCCCTTGAGGTTCTTGAGAGAGCAGTCAAGGAAGTCAAATCAAATTGTATTTGTCACATGCTTCGTAAACAACAGGTGTAGACTAACAGTGAAATGCTTACTTACCCTTCCTAATTGGAGTTTTACTTATAAGGTTAAGGTTAAGGCCCTTCCTAACAATGCAGTGAGAAATAATATAAAAATAATAACATGAGCGTAATGAACACGAGGGGAGACAGAGAGCTGGTTTCAAGCACAGGGCGATTGGGTAGCTGCGCTTGAAACCAGCTCTCTGTCTCCCCTGCTTGTTTCGTTTATGGGGCATGATAGCTGATCTGTAACAATAAAAAAAAGCACTATCTTGAGTTCATAAAAATTACATATTGCTAAAATACTATGCATATTATGCATAAAACGGATTTTGTTTATCATCATTTGAATGGGTATGGTGGCCATTGGCTCAACTTACCCCATGGCCAAGTGCTCAATATACCCCAAGGCAAACATTTTGACTATATTAGCCCACACAGCTACAAGGATGCACTTTCATGCTAGGTTTAGGACCTCATATTGTAGCTTATAGAGACCCCAACTGATGTATAAAACAATCTTAAAACAATCTACTTTGGTTTAGATACAAGGATCGTGAAACCTATAACACAATAAATTCATTTGACTTTGTACAAATAATTTTGGGGGAACGAACTTGCTTACCACTTTTTCCATGTTTCTTCCATCACAGATTCCATGAAATTATGACCTTTTCCAGAATATTTGGTCAAATTATAAATGTTTTGTATGGTTTCCTAGGAACAATGGGTGGCTCAACTAATCCCTTGGCTCTCCAACTCTCCCTTACTTTCTTATCCCACTCTCCCCTACTTTCTTCAAGTTACAATATGTACATTTTTGGGCGATCCTCCAAATTCACATAGAAATATGAGTTATAGATCTGTCATTATCATTGAAAGCAGGTCTAAGAAGTGGTAGATCAGTCCTATGTGCACTCTTATGTGTCTTTTACTTTCAGTTTTGTACACCAGATTCAAAAAGCTGAAAATACAATATTTGGGGTTATTGAAAATATATGTTTCAGCGGTTTAGATGGTACAATGATTCTGTACACTATACATTGCTTGTTTTGGCCCATAAACTGAAATTAGGCAAACTATTAGAATTTTAGCAACCAGGAAATGGCGAATCAATTTCTGCATATTGCAACTTTAATTTAAAAAAAATGCTACTTCCTGATGTTGCGCACCTTGTTCAGCCAGGGGTAAACAAGACTGCTGCAACTGAATGTCTGAACGTGATATACAACATAAGGAAGCTGGCAGAAAATTCGAAAGCGGTGGTGGAAAATGTTGCATATTTTCTGTTTTTTTGACCAGCGAGCAATTAAATCGAGTTAAGCAGGAAACAGACGCATTTGCAACCCGAATGGAGGATGTTTTATGTATGAACCGGTAGACAGGGGACACGAGTGTATTACCAGCTGGAGGGCAATGACAATGCCATACTAGCCTAACATATGGAATTGTTTTTATTGCAATTTGTTGTACATTTATGCAACGTTTTACTCCTGAATCTATTTAGGCCTTCCATAACAAATGGGTTGAATACTTATTGAATCAAGATAAATAATTACTAGACATATAACGTTGACAAATAATTAGTCAAAAACAACTTTGCCATCATTATGTGGTCAAGTTTACTTTAGAGAGACGGCTATGTTACCATGAGCTAGCAAAGTTCGTCAAAAATAGCTAGCAATCCTAACGTTAGCTAGCTAAAATGTCGGTGCTCTCCCCTTAATCTTAGCCAGCTAGCTAAAGTTATACTGCATCTTCAATCAATCTGGAGACATCACAATGATGACTAAAGCTTGTCCTACTAATTATTTGCCTCCTTTTGAAATGACATCGTGTTTCCAAGCCACAGTAATGCACTTTAGATAAAATCTTCATCAGCATCAATTGATACGGCATTGAGTAGAATGCTCAGCTGGGCATCAGTCCCAAAACTAACGTTCAAACTAAATTGTGACGAAATGTGCAATACATGAATAGATAGTTAATTAATTCCGGATTCCGGAGCCACAGAGACAGCTAGAGCCATAGGCTAATGTGCATATATACTTAAAGTAGCTAGACTGTTATGTATTTAGAAACATATGGAGCAAAATGCCAGCTTTTGGCTTAAGTGACATGTGGGCAGTATTGTTTTGAAATCTGTCAATAAGCACTGTGTAATAAAGTCATTGGTTTTGTTTCAGTTCAGGTAAATTGTGCCCCTTATTTATTTTTATTTCATATGCAGTACGAGTCAAAAGTTTGGACACACCTACTCATTCCAGAGTTTTTCTTTATTTTTTACTATTTTCTACATTGTAGAATAATAGTGAAGACTTCAAAACTATGAAATAACACATATGGAATCATGTAGTAATCAAAAAAGTTAACAAATCAAAATATATTTTCTATTTGATATTCTTCAAAGTAGCCACCCTTTGCCTTGATAACAGCTTTGCACACGCTTGGCATTCTCTCAACCAGCTTCATGAGGTAGTCCTCTGGAATGCATTTCAATTAACAGCTATACCTTGTTAAAAGTTAATTTGCGGAATTTCTTTCCTTCTTAATGTCATGCTGGTATGAATGATTCAGGAGACAGGTGCATGAATGCGTAATAGGCTTTTTTATTTCTTACCCAAATTACGGCGTGCCGTGTAAAGGCACGGGAACGAAGACCAAACAAACACATATACAACACACAGGGGTGAAACCCAAACAAAAGTGCGAGGAGTACCTCAAATAAATAACACTAGCGCACAACACGGGACGAGACCCATTATCATCTGCGCAATCCACAATGGCACGAAAGCCAAAACACACAGTACAGGTACTCACGCACCAACGGACATTGCAACAATAATCGACAGGACACTGGCAGGGAAGTCAGACGCAGGAGAGCAGAACTTGGTAATAGCCGGAGCAGTTTAATAGCAAAACCCACGGCATAAAAATAACAAGAATAATTGGGTACAAAAACCCGTCGCGCACCAAACAACACGTGCACATGCACTTACAATAAACAAATCCACACAAAGACATGGGGGGAACGGAGGGTTAAATACACAACAAATGATTGAGGGAATTGAAACCAGGTGTGAGGAAAAACAAGAAAAAACACATGGAAAATGAAAAGTGTATCGATGATGGTGACACCGACCGCCAAACGCTGCCCGAACAAGGAGAGGACCCGACTTCGGCGGAAGTCGTGACACTTATACAATTTCTAATCACTGGGAATAGGGGTCAGGTGTGCGTAATTCAAGTTTCTGAGGGATCTGTGACACTTAATGTGTTCGAGCCAATCGGTTGTGTTGTGACAAGGTAGGGGTGGTTTTACAGGCAACATCTGCATCGAGCTAAAGGCTAGAGCTGCCGCTTTCAAGGAGCGAGACACTAATCCGGACGCCTATAAGAAATCCCACTATGCCCTCAGACGAACCATCAAACAAGCAAAGCGTCAATACCGGATTAAGATTGAATCCTACTACACCGGCTTTGACGCTCTTTGTATTGTAGCAGGTCATGAAAACTATTACGGACTACAAAGGGAAATCCAGAAAGGTCAAACTTTAAACAGGTCAACATTCACAAAGCCGCGGGGCCAGATGGATTACCAGGACGTGTACTCAAAGCATGCGTGGACCAATTGGCAAGTGTCTTCAGTGACATTTTCAACCTCTCACTGACTGAGTCTGTAATACCTACAGTTGAAGTCGGAAGTTTACATACACTTAGGTTGGAGTCATTAAAACTCGTTTTTCAACCATTCCACAAATTTCTTGTTAACAAACTATAGTTTTGGCAAGTCTGTTAGGACATCTACTTTGTGCATGACACAAGTAATTTTTTTGACAATTGTTTACAGACAGATTATTTCACTTATAATTCACTGCATCACAATTCCAGTAGGCCCGAAGTTTACATACACTAAGTTGACTGTGCCTTTAAACAGCTTGGAAAATTGGATGTATTTCAAGGCCTACCTTCAAACTCAGTGCCTCTTTGCTTGACATCATGGGAAAATCAGAAGAAATCAGCCAAGACCTCAGAAAAAAAAAGTGTAGACCTCCACAAGTCTGGTTCATCCTTTGGAGCAATTTCGAAATGCCTGAAGGTACCACGTTCATTTGTACAAACAATAGTACGCAAGTATTAACACCATGGGACCACGCAGCCGTCATACCACTCAGGAAGGAGACGCGTTCTGTCTCCTAGAGATGAACGTACTTTGGTGCGAAAAGTGGAAATCAATCCCATAACAACAGCAAAGGACCTTGTGAAGATGCTGGAGGAAACAGGTACAAAAGTATCTATATCCACAGTAAAACGAGTCCTATATCGACATAACTTGAAAGGCCGCTCAGCAAGGACGAAGCCACTGCTCCAAAACCGGCATAAAAAAACCATACTACGGTTTGCAACTGCACATGGGGACAAAGATCAAACTTTTTGGGAGAAATGTCCTCTGGTCTGATGAAACAAAAATAGAACTGTTTGGCCATAATGACCATTGTTATGTTTGGAGGAAAAAGGGGGAGGCTTGCAAGCTGAAGAACACCATCCCAACCGTGAAGAACAAGAGCGGCAGCATCATATTGTGGGCGTGCTTTGCTGCAGGAGGGACTGGTGCACTTCACAAAATAGATGGCGTCATGAGGTAGGAAAATTATGTGGATATATTGAAGCAACATCTCAAGACATCAGTCAGGAAGTTAAAGCTTGGTCGCAAATGGGTCTTCCAAATGGACAATGACCCCAAGCATACTTCCAAAGTTGTGGCAAAATGGCTGAAAGACAACAAAGTAAATGTATTGTAATGGCCATCACAAGCCCTGACCTCAATCCTATAGGAGATTTGTGGGCAGAACTGAAAAAGCGTGTGCGAGCAAGGAGGCCTACAAACCTGACTCAGTTACACCAGCTCTGTCAGGAGGAATGGGACAAAATTCATGTTTCAAGCAGACTACCATAGTCCCTGTGCCCAAAGAAGCCAAGGTAACCTGCCTAAGTGATTACCGTTCCGTAGCACTCACATCAGTCGTCATGAAGTGCTTTGAAAGGCTGGTCATGGTTCACATCAACAGAATCCTCCCGGATACCCTAGACCCACTCCAATTCGCATACCGCCCCAACAGATCCACAGATGATGCAATCTCAATTGCACTCCACTCTGCTCTTTCTCACCTGGACAAAAGGAACACCTATGTGAGAATGCTGTTAATTGACTACAGCTCAGCGTTCAACACCATAGTGCCCATGAAGCTCATCACTAAGCTAAGGACTCTGGGACTAAACACCTCCCTCTGCAACTGGATCCTGGACTTCCTGACGGGCCGCCCCCAGGTTGTAAGGGTAGGCAACAACACGTCTGCCGCGCTGATCCTCAACACTGGGGCCCCTCAGGGGTGTGTACTTAGTCCCCTCATGTACTCCCTGTTCACCCATGACTGCGTGGCCAAACACGACTCTTACACCCTCATTAACAGTGGTAGGCCTTACTACCGACAACGATGAGACAGCCTATAGGGAGGAGGTCAGAGAACTGGCAGTGTGGTGCCAGGACAACAATCTCTCCCTCAATGTGAGCAAGACAAAGGAGCTGATTGTGGACTACAGGAAAAGGCGGGCCGAACAGGCCCCCATTAACATCGACGGGGCTGTAGTGGAGAGGGTCGAAAGTTTCAAGTTCCTTGTTGTCCAGATCACCAACAATCTATCATGGTCCAAACACACCAAGACAGTCGTGAACAGGGCACGACAAAACCTTTTCCCCCTCAGGAGACCGAAAAGATTTGGCATGGGTCCCCAGATCCTCAAGAAGTCATACAGCTGCACCATCGAGAGCATCCTGACTGGTTGCATCACCACCTGGTATGGCAACTGCTCGGCATCTGACCATAAGGCGCTACAGAGGGTAGTGCGTACGGCCCAGTACATCACTGGGGCCAAACTTCCTGCAATCCAGGACCTATATAATAGGCGGTGTCAGAGGAAAGCCCATAAAATTGTCAGAGACTCCAGTCACCCAAGTCATAGACTGTTTTACATTTACATTTAAGTCATTTAGCAGACGCTCTTATCCAGAGCGACTTACAAATTGGAAAGTTCATACATATTCATCCTGGTCCCCCCGTGGGAAATGAACCAACAACCCTGGCGTTGCAAGCGCCATGCTCTACCAACTGAGCCACACGGGACCACTGCTACCTCACGGCAAATGGTACCGGGGTACCAAGTCTAGTACCAAAAGCTCCTTAACAGCTTCTATCCCCTAGCCATAAGACTGCTGAACAATTAATCAACCCCCCCTCCATTTGTTTTGTACACTGCTGCTACTCGCTGTTTATTATCTATGCATAGTCACTTCACCCCTACCTACATGTACAAATTACCTCTAACCTGTACCCCCGCACACTGACTCGGTACCGGTACCCCCTGTATATAGCCTCGTTATTGTTATGTTATTGTGTTACTTTTTATAATTTTTTACTTTAGTTAATTTGGTAAATATTTTCTTAACTCATCTTGTACTGCACTGTTGGTTAAGGGCTTGTAAGTAAGCATTTCACGGTAAAGTATACACTGTATTTGGCACATGGGGACAAAGATCAAACTTTTTTGGAGAAATGTCCTCTGGTCTGATGAAACAAAAATAGAACTGTTTGGCCATAATGACCATCGTTATGTTTGGAGGAAAAAGGGGGAGGCTTGCAAGCTGAAGAACACCATCCCAACCGTGAAGAACAAGAGCGGCAGCATCATATTGTGGGCGTGCTTTGCTGCAGGAGGGACTGGTGCACTTCACAAAATAGATGGCGTCATGAGGTAGGAAAATTATGTGGATATATTGAAGCAACATCTCAAGACATCAGTCAGGAAGTTAAAGCTTGGTCGCAAATGGGTCTTCCAAATGGACAATGACCCCAAGCATACTTCCAAAGTTGTGGCAAAATGGCTGAAGGACAACAAAGTAAATGTATTGTAATGGCCATCACAAGCCCTGACCTCAATCCTATAGGAGATTTGTGGGCAGAACTGAAAAAGCGTGTGCGAGCAAGGAGGCCTACAAACCTGACTCAGTTACACCAGCTCTGTCAGGAGGAATGGGACAAAATTCATGTTTCAAGCAGACCACCATAGTCCCTGTGCCCAAAGAAGCCAAGGTAACCTGCCTAAGCCTAACTCTAACATGTGACAAATAAAGTTTGATTTGATCTGATTTGAAATGAATATAGCATATTATGTTATGGTTGAGTGAATGCCAAGAGTGTGCAAAGCTGTCATCAAGGCAAAGGGTGGCTACTTTTGATTTGTTTAACACTTTCTTGGTTACTACATGATTACATATGTGTTATTTCATAGTTTTGATGTCTTCACTATTATTCTACAATGTAGTAACAATAAAGAAAACCCCTTGAATGAGTAGGTGTGTCCAATATTCTGTACATTTAATTGATTTCATAAAGTCATCTATATTTTATTACATATTTCATTTCTCTTCTATTTTGAACCACCACATCCACATCTTCTTCGGCCGACACTTGGTTATTTCACGACAAACAGCACCAGTTATTGGAATTCATATGCTTCATATGAGCCTGTTATGAGCTGCACACAGACAGCTTGTCTCTTCTTAGGCCGTTTGGTATAGTGGCAGTTTTCGCAGAGCACTAAAACTTTAATAAACCCTTCATAGATGCGTTACAAACATTCATAGATGCTTCATAACACTTACTAAACTCATATTTTGCATGTGTGATGAACTCAATAACATTACTACTTATTGTGAAACCTTTGGTCATATAGCATTACAATTTTTATCCTCACTGTGGTGGATAGTTAACTGTATTTGTTTTTGTGTTTTTCTTCCAGGCACTGCCAAGGAGGTGAGTTCAGGGAAAATCCCTTTTCAGCCTCAAGCCACGTTCACCACCTCTATAATATCCAGTATGGCTGAAGAAATGCCTTCATGGACCTCAGAAAGGTTTGTTGATAAAGTGTACATTTCAAAGAGAAGTATCAGGAAAAACTTAATAAACAAAATGCACTACGTTTCCCACGTGCCCTCAGAGAGTGTAAAAGTCAACACTGCTCACAAAGTGGAAAGTGACTCTAACCCATCTGATAATGACGATACTGACTCCCTCTCAGGTAGTAGCTACACTGGGATGATTTATTTAAACCCACAAACACCTACATGGACTCTGGCTGAGAAGTTTGCTGGGCTCAACTCTGGAAAAGACAAGAGACTGTCTCCCAATCAGGACCTCTGTAGTCCTCCAGGTTCACCCGCAGCCATTGAACATAATGTTGCCAATAGGAGAGGTTCTACAGGTCTGGAGGGGGTCTACTCAGACTCGTCACAACAGGAGGAAGGCAACATCAAGAATGGTACTAAAAGACTTCTGCAGAGGAAAGTGTGTAGCGGTGATCCTTCTGATCTGAAGCTGCGTCTGGTGAGAGAGATCAGGCCCAAAACCAAGGAGGTTCTGTCTGATGTTCGTCATGATGTGCGCGATGTACGTGGGAACAAGGGGAATTGGAAGGGTGGAGAACCGCTAGTCATTCCCCCTCCACTAAACAAGGCTATGGCCATGATTGATGCCTGTGAGTATAAGGTGCCTATAGTGTTTGCTGCCATGAAGAAACGTGGAGTGGAGGGAGACACAGAGAACCGGCCCTACAAGTGCACTCACTGCAACTGGGCCTTTAAGAAGTCCAGCAATCTGCAGAGTCATCTGGATACTCATAGTGGCCTGAAGCCTCATATATGTGACCTGTGTGGCAAAGCCTATTCTCACCAAGGCACACTGCAGCAGCACAAGCGCCTGCACACTGGAGAGAGACCGTACCACTGCCCCTTCTGTGAAAAGACGTACATCTGGTCCTCTGATTACCGCAAGCACATTCGCACGCACACCGGAGAGAAACCGTACGTTTGCGAGACCTGCAGCAAGGACTTTGTGCGCTCCTCGGACCTGCGGAAGCATGAGCGCAACATGCACACCAATGAAAAACCCTTCCCGTGCACGCAGTGCGGCAAGACCTTCAACAAGCCACTGTCCCTGCTCCGCCATGAGCGCACTCACCTGGGCGAGCGGCCCTTCTGCTGTCCCATCTGCGGGAAAGCCTTTGCCGTGGCCAGCCGCATGGCAGAGCACCAGAAGGTGCACACCGGGGTGAGACCCTACACCTGCCTGGTCTGCACCAAGTCCTTCACCAAGTCCTCCAACCTGCTGGAGCACCAGGCCGTACACAGCGGCATCCGCCCCCACAAGTGTCCTCAGTGCGGGGTGGCATTCGCCATGGTGTCCCGCCTGGTCCGTCACCAGCGTGTCCATACCGGAGAGAGGCCCTACGACTGCACAGGCTGCAGCATGTCCTTCAGCCGCACGGCTGCTCTGAAGCGCCACCAAGAGCAGACGTGTGCCGGGAGGATCTTTGTCTGTGTGGAGTGTGACAAGGCTTTCCAGTGTGCCTCTCAGCTCACAGAGCACATGGTGAGCCATGAATGACCCTACTGCTGCTGCTGCTACTGCTGCTGCTGCTTCTGTTGTTGAAAACACTGAAGACTTATTTATGCTGTTTGGGAGCTACCCTCTCATACAGTACAAACAGTTGGTCTAATCAACCTTACTGATCTCTACATGCTACGCTCTCAGAAAAAAGTGTTCCCAAAGGGTTCTTCGGCTGTCCCCATAGGATAACCCTTTTTGGTTCCAGGTAGATAGCACCTTTTTTGAAGGAAAACATCCTGCTAGGCTGCTAAGCCTTAAAATACAGTGCCTTCAGAAAGTATTCACACCCCTTTCCTTTTTCACAAGTGCCCTCAGCCGGTATGATGCATTTTGCATCAAATTATGTTGCAATTTGCATCATATGATGCTCAATGCATCATACACGTTGTGTTTCTGTATTTTATCTTGAAGTTGTATATCTTGAAAACTTGATTGCTGACATGGAAAACATTTTGGGACTGTATAAAAAATGGACTAATGAAACAAATACCAAAAGATGGTTTTGGGGTGGAACTTTCCTTTTATGGCTGTGATAGGAGAAAACTGAGGATGGATCAAGAACATTGTAGTTACTCCACAATACTAACCTAAATGACAGATTGAAAAGAAGGAAGCCTGTACAGAATAAAAATATTCCAAATCATGCATCCTGTTTGCAATAAGGCACTAAAGTAAAACTGCAAAAAATGTGGCAAAGCAATTCACTTTTTGTCCTGAATACAAAGCATTATGTTTGGGGCAAATCCAACACAACACATCACTGAGTACCACTCTTCATATTTTCAAGCATGGTGGTGGCTGCATCATGTTATGTGTATGCTTGTTATCGGCAAGGACAAGGGAATGGAATAGAGCTAAGCACAGGAAAACCTGGTCCAGTCTGCTTTCCAACAGACACTGGGAGACAAATGTACCTTTCAGCAGGACAAAAACCTAAAACACAAGGCCAATAACCTAAAACACAAGGCCTTGCAAAAGTATTCACCCCCTTGGCATTTTTCGTATTTTGTTGCATTACAACCTGTAATTTGAATGGGTTTTTATTTGGATTTCATGTAATGGACATACACAAAATAGTCAAAATTGGTGAAGTGAAATGAAAATAATAACTTGTTTCAAAAAACTCAAAAACAGAAAAGTGGTGCGTGCATATGTATTTACCCCTTTTGCTATGAAGCCCCTAAATAAGATCTGGTCCAACCAATTACCTTCAGATGTCACATAATTAGTTAAATAAAGTCCACCTGTGTGCAATCTAAGTGTCACATGATCTGTCACATGATCTCAGTATATACAGTAATCCCTCGTTTATCGCGGGGGTTACGTTCCGAAAATGACCCGCGATAAGTGAAATCCGCGAAATAGAAAACTTTTTTTTTTTTTACAATTAGCAACTATTACATGTATACAAATACAGTGACTCACGTGTAGGCCGTTTCGTCGACATTATGGGTTTAGGAGATGTTCGAAATTACAAGATAATTTGGCCAACTTAATGTAAATTTGCCAAGCTGTTTTATGTACGTACACATAACTGCACGAGACGACAAAATGATAGCACAATTCGTAGCATGTTTTGATACAAGAAGCGGGAGTGAGTTTTTAGCGAATCAGAATGCAGAGCACAATGCACCAAAAAAAAAAAAAAAATGCATTATGAAAATCCGCGAAATAGCGAATCCGCGATAAGTGAACCGCGAAGTGGCGAGGGATCACTGTATACGTATTCTGAAAGGCCCCAGAGTCTGCAACACCACTAAGCAAGGGACACCACCAAGCAAGTTGCACCATGAAGACCAAAGAGGTCTCCAAACAGGTCAGGGACAAAGTTGTGGAGAAGTACAGATCAGGGTTGGGTTATAAAAAAATATCAGAAACTTTGAACATCCCACAGAGCGCCATTAAATTCATTATTTAAAAATGGAAAGACTATGGCACCACAACAAACCTGCCAAGAGAGGGCCGCCCACCAAAACTCACGGACCGGGCAAGGAGGGCATTAATCAGAGAGGCAACAAAGAGACCAAAGATAACCCTGAAGGAGCTGCAAAGCTTCAGAGCAGAGATTGGAGTATCTGTCCATAGGACCACTTTAAGCCGTACACTCCACAGAGCTGGGCTTTATGGAAGAGTGGCCAGAAATAAGTAAACATGTTTGGTGTTCGCCAAAAGGCATGTGGGAGACTCCCCAAACATATGGAAGAAGGTACTCTGGTCAGATGAGACTAAAATTGAGCTTTTGGCCATCAAGGAAGATGTTATGTCTGGTGCAAACCCAACACCTCTCATCACCTCGAGAACATCATCCCCACAGTGAAGCATGGTGGTGGCAGCATCATGCTGTTGGGATGTTTTTCATTGGCAGGGACTGGGAAACTGGTCAGAATTGAAGGAATGATGGATGGCGCTAAATACAGGGAAATTCTTGAGGTAAACCTGTTTCAGTCTTCCGGATTTGAGACTGTGACAGAGGTTCACCTTCCAGCAGGACAATGACCCTAAGCATACTGCTATAGCAACACTTGAGTGGTTTAAGGGGAAACATTTAAATGTCTTGGAATGGCCCAGTCAAAGCCCAGACCTCAATCCAATTGAGAATCTGTTGGATTGAGATTGCTGTACACCATCGGAACTCATCCAACTTGAAGGAGCTGGAGCAGTTTTGCCTTGAGGAATGGGCAAAAATCCCAGTGACTAGATGTGCCAAGCTTATAGAGACATACCCCAAGAGACCTGCAGCTGTAATTGCTGCAAAAGGTGGCTCTACAAAGTATTGACTTTGGGGGGGTGAATAGTTATGCACGCTCAAGTTTTCAGTTTTTTTGTCTTATTTCTTGTTTGTTTCACAAGAAAAAATATTTTGCATCTTCAAGGTGGTAGGCATGTTGTGTAAATCAAATGATACAAACCCCCCAAAAATCTATTTTAATTCTAGGTTGTAAGGCAACAAAATAGGAAAAATGCCAAGGGGGGGTGAATACTTTCGCAAGCCACTGTATACAATGGAGTTGCATACCAAGACGACATTGAGTGTTCCTGAGTGGCCTAGTTACAGTTTTGACTTATATCGGCTTGAAAATCTATGGCAACTTGAAAATGGCTGTCTAGCAATGATCAACAACTTAACCGAATTTTAAAAAGAATAATATGCAAATACTGTACAATCCAGTTGTTTAACGCTCTTAGAGACTTACCCAGAAAGACACAGCTGTAATCACTGCCTAAGGTGCTTCTACAAAGTATTGAATCAGGGATGTGAATACTTATGTAAATGAGTACATTTGCAAAAAAATCTAAAAAGATGTTTTCACTTTGCCGTTATGGGGTATTGTGTGTAGGTAGATGGGTGAGAATAAAATCTATTTAATACATTTTCAATTCAGGCTGTAACACAACAAGATGTGGAATAAGTCAAGGAGAAAGATTTTTATGAAATACGACCTGTAATTAATTACAATATGAGTGAAAAGGTTTTCCTTCCAAAAAATGCTAATTTTAAAAAGCAGTTTTTCTGTGTTAGAATGGTGTGGGCGTACCCCAACAACAGAGCGGTGTGGGTGTATACCAGTCATAAAAAATATTCATGCAAGTAGACTCATTCCCTATAAGGAAATAACAAGCATTTTTTAAATGGTCTGTTTGAGATACAAGTCTGAGGTGTAGTTTAAAAAATATATTTTTTAATTTTTATGCTTTGGCCACAAATACGAGTATAGGATGAGTCAACAACATCATTTGGGTATGAGTTAACAGAATATGAACGTTTAAAAGGGAGATTTTCACTGGACAGTTACTTAAGCATCCTCTGAAAATATTCTAAAATCTATATTAAAAAACTTCTGCTAATGCAAGCATGAGTTTGTCTGAAAAAAGCTAAATTGTTAAGGAAGATGTATGATGTTCAGGAATTATATGCCGCTTTCTATAATATTTGTGATCTCTTATATAAGAAATGTGGTAAAATACCCACAAAAATCAACTGTCATCTGTCATCCTCAATGATGGAGAGTATTGGATTTAGTTTACTACACTGTGGTTACATAGTTTATTTATTCTGTGTGAACTTGACAAAGACTGTCTGAAAAATATATACTACCAGGAATTACTTTGCCCTGAATGACAGTTGAGTGTATCAATATGTTTGAAATGTACTTTGTTTTTTACCTGTTCTTATAAAATAGATCACTCTAGTTAATTGACACAAGCAACAGCTTGTTTTCATCAATTTATTTTTTAAAGTATGTCAGTTTGTTCTTGTTTTCATCATTTGAGCATGCCTTCTTTCTGGTGACCCATAGTTCTATTCAAATCTCTATTATTCTGCAATACAGTATTTGACTTGGAATGGAGTAGACTAGAATACAATACAATTCATCTTTATTGTCCCCAAAAAGCAATTCAGTTGCATCAAAATTGGACAGTTTAGTAGTTTGACAGCATGTAGCTTATGGTAGGTTAGTGAAGGCTAAACTTTAGAGGAGTGATTATACAATCGTGGCCAAAAGTTTTGAGAATGACACAAATATTAATTTCCACAAAGTTTGCTGCTTCAGTGTCTTTAGATATTTTTGTCAGATGTTACTACGGAATACTGAAGTATAATTACATGCATTTCATAAGTGTCAAAGGCTTTTATTGACAATTACATGAAGTTGATGCAAAGAGTCAATATTTGCAGTGTTGACCCTTCTTTTTAAAGACCTCTGCAATCCGCCCTGGCATGCTGTCAATTAACTTCTGGGCCACATCCTGTCTGATGGCAGCCCATTCTTGCATAATCAATGCTTGGAGTTTTTCAGAATTTGTGGGTTTTTGTTTGTCCACCCGACTTTTGAGGATTGACCACAAGTTCTCAATGGGATTAAGGTCTGGGGAGATTCCTGGCCATGGACCCAAAATATCGATGT
Organism: Salvelinus alpinus; assembly: GCF_045679555.1. NCBI lineage: Eukaryota > Metazoa > Chordata > Actinopteri > Salmoniformes > Salmonidae > Salvelinus > Salvelinus alpinus. The sequence continues at coordinate 33,107,049 of NC_092101.1, read as the reverse complement.
TTTGTTCCCCGAGCCACTTAGTTATCACTTTTGCCTTATAGCAAGGTGCTCCATCATGCTGGAAAAGGCATTGTTCGTCACCAAACTGTTCCTGGATGGTTGGGAGAAGTTGCTCTCGGAGGATGTGTTGGTACCATTCTTTATTCATGGTTGTGTTCTTAGGCAAAATTGTGAGTGAGCCCACTCCCTTGGTTGAGAAGCAACCCCACACATGAATGGTCTCAGGATGCTTTACTGTTGGCATGACACAGGACTGATGGTAGCGCTCACCTTGTCTTCTCCGGACAAGCTTTCCGGATGCACCAAACAATTGGAAAGGGGATTCATCAGAGAAAATGACTTTACCCCAGTCCTCAACAGTCCAATCCCTGTACCTTTTGCAGAATATCAGTCTGTCCCTGATGTTTTTCCTGGAGAAAATTGGCTTCTTTGCTGCCCTTCTTGACACCAGGCCATCCTCCAAAAGTCTTCGCCTCACTGTGCGTGCAGATGCACTCACACCTGCCTGCTGCCATTCCTGAGCAAGCTCTGTACTGGTGGTGCCCCGATCCCGCAGCTGAATCAACTTTAGGAGACGGTCCTGGCGCTTGCTGGACTTTCTTGGGCGCCCTGAAGCCTTCTTCACAACAATTGAACCGCTCTCCTTGAAGTTCTTGATGATCTGATAAATGGTTGATTTAGGTGCAATCTTACTGGCAGCAATATCCTTGCCTGTGAAGCCCTTTTTGCGCAAAGCAATGATGACGGCACGTTTTTCCTTGCAGGTAACCATGGTTGACAGAGGAAGAACAATGATTCCAAGCACCACCCTCCTTTTGAACCTTCCAGTCTGTTATTCGAACTCAATCAGCATGACAGAGTGATCTCCAGCCTTGTCCTCGTCAACACTCACACCTGTGTTAATGAGAGAATCACTGACATGATGTCAGCTGGTCCTTTTGTGGCAGGGCTGAAATGCAGTGGAAATGTTTTTGGGGGGGATTCAGTTAATTTGCATGGCAAAGAGGGACTTTGCAATTAATTGCAATTCATCTGATCACTCTTCACAACATTCTGGAGTATATGCAAATTGCCATCATACAAACTGAGGCAGCAGACTTTGTGAAAATTAATATTTGTGTCATTCTCAAAACTTTTGGCCACGACTGTACACATGAGCACCTCTAAGAAGAACACCTAGTAGCCTATCAAGTGCAGTGTGCATCCCAAATGGCACCTTTAGGTCCTGGTCAAAAATAATGTACTATATAGGAAATAGGTTGCCTTTTGGCAAGCACACCTAGTAGCATATGAAGTGGAGATCAGTAATGAGGGTGCAGTTCTAAGGTTAATCGTATGGGAACAATCTGAATCTTTGAAAGTACAATATGGAATGTAATTTATAACATTTTTGTTTGTTATGGATTTGGCAGGTTTTGTTTTTGTATTTTTTACCTGTGTTTTTGGTGTTCTTTGATGAAGAGTATGGACACCTTGATTGCAAAGGAGTGCAGAATAACATAATGCAGAAAGCGCCATCCTTTTCTGAAAATCTAGACCAGCAAGATTGAATTCAATGGACGTCCTTTGAAGCACTTTAAAGCTCACAGCAGGGACCTTAAGTGGGTTTGAAAGTCCAGTAATTTGTCTTACTAAGACCTGGTGATCCGTTGTGAAAATTGGTCCCCCAATACCTCTGTAGCACAGGAGGCTGCTAACGGGAGAACGGCTCATAATAATGGCTGGAATGGAGTGAATGGAATGGTTTGATGTGTTCGATACCATTCCATTTATTCCCTTCCAGCTATTACTATGAGCACGTCCTCCCCAATTAAGGTGCCACTCGCTGCCTGTGCTCTGTAGTTAACCTTAAGTCTTACTACAATCCACAACTTACTCAATAATACAGTTTTGATACCATCAGATACCATCAGTGCCATCCAGGCACATGAGAATATACAGTAAGAGACTCACTCACTATTTCTATGCAATAATCAAGAGATTGGGTTGAATGAAAACCAGAGCGGCGTCATTCAGAGCTGCTGTCCGACTAATGGTCATTAGGAGTTCATGTGATACTACAAAAGTGCTGTTAATACCTGGTGCTAACAAGCCCCCTTTGTCCTGATTGTGTCCACATCCTGATTGTACCCACATTTGTAGACGATCAAAAGACACATTGTGATCTGATTGTGATCTTCCTGACCACCTCCAGAGGTAGACAGGCACATAGCCGTGGGAAGTAGGGGTGCTGAGGGTGCCGCAGCACCCCCTCATTTTTTCTCCACAAAAGTAGTGCACTGGGCCTTTACTAGTACGATATTAACGGACTTATATAGCCGTCTGTAGTGCAGCACCCCCACCCTCAAACATCTTCCTACGGCCTGCATTGTGTCTGGATATCTTACAAATGTAGACATATCTAGACAGTGAAACCATTTGAATCAAAATTATCCCACCTTCTAAAATCATTGACAGGTGGCACCCTTGACTTTAGACATCAATTTTTGTTTTAAAATAAATACATTTATATTATTTTGAAAGAAAATTAATCAAATAATTGGATGCATGTTAGCGCCCGGTATAAACAAGGCTCTGGTCACTAGTGTGTTCACTTCCTAGTGTGTTCACTTCCTAGTGTGTTCACTTCCTAGTGTGTTCACTTCCTAGTGTAGATACATTAGTGAGAAAAAATCTTGACACGAGGCATCCTTGCCCTCTTGCCCAGGGTGGCACATTTTATGTTTGTTTATATGTGTCAAGAAATATTGTGTGAATATTTGCTAGATGTCAGAAAAATGTTGGATCTTATTTCAGGTGTCAAGTTGATATTCTATTTGAAGACCAAAGGTCTACCGAATATTGCGGGAATGAAAAAAATATATAATTTGTACTGTACAAGCTGCAAGCTGATTTCTGTAGCTGTCTGCTGCAGTAACACATAGATGTTATGTGTATAATTGGATTTGAGTAAAAGAGAACAAGAATTTAAATAAAAGAGAATGCGAATAACAATCAATTGTTTGTGTTTTTTGAGAATGTTTAATGTAAACATTATAGTACATTTTATTTTTAAAGCGCTGAAATGTTCATTAACAGTACAAGCAGAAATCTCTAAGCATAAATCATGATAAGTTATTGATTCAGTGGAATAATTTTTGGTTTTGAGAATTCTCGTTCAACTATGACACACAGTTACATTGGCAATGGAGCTTGTATTACTTATAAGTTATATTGGACAAGACGTTTGACAGGAGTTGGGAATTTGAACCCCAGCAACCCACCAGAATCAGAACTAATCTTAATTTAGTTTTTTCTCTTGCTGATGATCCTTGTTAGTGACAGGTTTCATTTCTCAAACTACATTAGCACATATCCATTACCACAGACATACTTTCAATGTACACACATACATTTATACAGTTCAAGAGTCACTGCAGAGTAGACATTACAGAATCTATGGAACTGGTGACATGCACAACATACATTTCCCCCTATAAGACCCTGAAAATAAAATGAGGGGGGAAGGGTTCTAATCTCATATATTGAATCCTTTAAAAAAAAGGTCATACCATGGATCATTTAGCTATTTGATTTGGAATTTTAGGACCCCTTTAGGTAAAAAAAGTTAATTATTGTCACGTTCTGACCTTAGTTTCTTTTTTATGTCTTTGTGTTAGGTTGGTCAGGGCGTGAGTTGGGGTGGGCAGTCTATGTTCTTTTTTCTAGGTTATTTGTTTTCTATGTGTTTGGCCTGGTGTGGTTCCCAATCAGAGGCAGCTGTTTATCGTTGTCTATGATTGGGAGCCATATTTAGGTAGCCTGTTTTTCATTGTGTGGTGTGGGTGATTGTTTCCTATTTTCCGTTTCAGTGTTTGCACCATTCGGGACTGTTTCGGTTTTCATTTTGATTCTCTTGTTCTTTTTGTATTTTGTATTCATTCTAATTAAAAGATATTATGGATACGAACCACGCTGCATTTTGGTCCTCCTCACCTTCCACCAACGAAAGCCGTTACAATTATTTGATAAAATATTGAATTTGACCTTTACTACTGGCCCATGAATAACACATTCATGAATGGCAAAACAGACAATCAAAAAATGTATCATAAGGAATAAGGTTTTGAATTGTCTGTCCTATATCTTGGAGATATAAGAAAGATCAGGAATTTTATATTTTTTTTTACACATATTTAACCCCTTATTTTTGTTGGCACAAAACTACCTCCATACTTACATTCGTTGTATGGGTTACCTTTAGATGAGTCTAAAGGCCAAGCCGTTCGGATGCTACAAATGTTTTTGTGAGAAGACAGATTTTCGAAATGCCTCCTGGTCTGACAAATAGCGCTGTAGCTCTGCCACTTGTCACCGCAGATGTGGAAGGGCGACATAGGCGGATGTGGTGGATTGAGAAGCAGCCCATTAAAAAAAACTGATACTGTATCTCTAGCTTAAACTGATGGATTTTGATGGGGATTTTTTTATTATGTTACTTAGATTTATGCATCGGTGCGTCAATAGACTAGGGGTTTAAATGGAAGCTTCTCTAATGTTAAACATGTAAAGTGTGGTGTATCGCAGGGCAGCCCTCTTGGCCCTCTACTTTTCTATGTTTTACCAATGACCTGCCACTGGCATTAAACAAAGCCTGTGTGTCCATGTACTGTATGCTGGTGATTCATGCCAGTCTCTCTTGGCTAAGAGTTGAGTAAAGACTGACTGCATTGCTTCTTGTTTTTCTAAGAAACATTGTGTTGGAAATTACAAATTGTTTGTATAGTCAACTTACACACAGCACTGACACACACTTACCCCACCAGACATTCCACCAGGGGCCTTTTACAGTCCCCAGGTCCAGAACAAATTCAAGGAAACATACAGTATTATACAGAGCCATGGAACTTCCTTCCATCTCATATAGCTCAAGTAAACAGCAACCTGGTTTCAAAAAACAAACAAAGCAACACCTCACGGCCCAATGCCTCTCCACCATGTGACGTACTTGTTGTGTATGTACTGACATGTATGTGGAACTGATAGATGCACACACACATACTACATGTTAAGGTTTTACATGTATGTCAGTTGTAATGTTTGTTATGTGTTGGACCCCAGTAAGACTAGCTGTCGCCATTGGCGTCGGCTAATGGGGATCCTAATATCCCCATTACGTCAATTAGCTCGTACCCCTGCACATTGACTATCTAACAGTACTCCTTGTATATAGTCTCGTTATTTTTGTTTTATTGTGTGACTATTTACTTTTTTATTTGTACCAAATATTTAGTACTTTTTAACTCAGCATTGTTGGGATAGGGCTTGTAGGTAAGCATTTCATGGTAAACACTTGTTGTATTTGGCGCATGTGACAAATAAAATTAGATTTGATTAATAAAATCTAATTATTTTTATTTTATTTGTTCACCCATAAAACACTCTCACATGACAACACAGGATTGCATATAGCAATATGCCTTTTTATAAATTATTTATGTACATTTTGTTCATAAGTGTGTTATACCGTTTCCATTGTGGAACTTACTTTAGAATTATCGGCACCATTGCCATCTTATTTGTTTACCAATGAAATACTCTCACCTGACAACACAGGATTGCATTTAGTCAGTGTCCGCCCTTTTGGCACATGGAAATAAGCCAAATCTTACTAGTGGCTGTCTCTCCAGCTCTAGGGCTGAGAATAGTGACCCAGTGTCAAGCAAATGTGTCCTACACTGGCAGCCTCAGTAGACTTGTACGAGCCTTGGTTTGAGATCTCAGTGACTTGGAAAGAAGGGATTGCCAGAAGTGGAATGGCCACCCCTCAGAGCCTGGTTCCTCTGTAGGTTTCTTCCTAGGTTCCTGCCTTTCTAGAGAGTTTTTCCTAGCCACTGTGCTTCTACATCTGCATTGCTTGCTGTTTGGGGTTTTAAGATGGGTTTCTGTATAACACTTTGTGACATCTGCTGATGTAAAAAGGGCTTTATAAATACATGTGATTGGATTTGATTGCATTTATTCAGTATCCCCCCTTTAACACATGGATAAATGTCAAATGGTACACTATCTCCTACATCATCCAGCATATTGTGGGCCACTTTATATGTATATTTAAAAAGCCAAGTTTTGTCACGCCTTCTTTAGGGTGATGCAAAACAACAAAATCAGGAATGAGGGATAGTTTTCACTGTTGAGATGTGGTCCAAACCGGTGACTTGGCTGGGAATCTTACTAGCAGCTGTCTCTCCTGTCTCTCTGGCTCTAGGGCTGAGAATAGTGACCCAGTGTCCAGCCATGTGTCCTGGCCCCCACCCATTACACTGGCAGCCTGAGTAGCCTAGCACGAGCCTTGGTTTGTGCGGGCCGGAACTGGTCATAGGAACAGGCGCCTATCTCTTGTTTCTGTAGCGTGAGGCAGCTTGATGTACAAGTACACCCACTGGACAGGACACTGTCTATCCACAATCTATCTAATTAAAGGAAAACTCCACAAAAAAACTATCTTTTGGTATTTGTTTCATTAGTCCATTGGTGACATAGTCCCAAAATGTTTGGCTTGTCAGCAATCAAGTTTTCAAGATTTGTAACTTTCAAAATACATAAATCATCCCCTTATGATGCATTTTGCATTATATGATGCATAACGCATGATATGAGGAAAAATGCATCATACAGGGATGATTTATGTATTTTGAAGACTTTATATCTGACAAGCAAAACATTTTGGGACTAAGTCAACAATGGAGTTTTCGTTTAATGCTGAGTGCCAGGCAGAGACACATCTGGTCTAATATTTACAGTTTTTGGTATGACTCAGCTGGGGATCAAACTCCCAACATCAGGGTGGACACTAACCACAAGGCCACTGAGTTAGTGTGTCTCAGGCTGTGTCACAAATGGCACTCTTTTCCCTACATAGAGCACTACTAAAGTAGCACTGAAGTAGAAAAATACCATTACCACACATATACTTTAAATGTACACACGTTCATTTTCAGTTCAAGAGTCACAGTACAGTAGACATTACAGAATTTATGGAACTGGTGACAGGCACAACATACAGGTAACTGCCAAAATAAAGGAAACACTTGATTAAATGAGGGATGCAAAGTGTATTGAAAGCAGGTAATTCCACACAGGTGTTGCTCCTGAGTTAATTAATTGCTTAGGATCATGTATAAAAATGCCCAGTTGCCCATTATTTTGACTACCATGGCTAGAAGAAGAGATCTCAGTGTCTCTGAAAGAGGGGTCTCAAAGAGGATGTGTAGGTGTGGGGGGGTGTGTCTGCGTGCGTGCGTGCCAGTCACCAGATCTCAACCCAATTGAACACTTATAGGAGATTCTGGAACCACACCTGATAAAGCAATTTCTACCACCATCAACAAAACACCAAATTCTGACATTTTTCATGGAAGAATGGTGTCTTATCCTTCAAATAGAATTCCAGACACTTGTAGAATCTATGACAATGTGCATTGAAGCTGTTCTGGCAGCTCATGGTGTCCTTGGCCCAGCACCCTATTAAAGGCCCTATTAAACATAATTTTTCTGTCTTTTATATATATATATATATATTTCCACATTATGAGGTTGGAATAATACTGTGAAATTGTGAACATTATGATAATGCCCCTTTAGTGTAAGAGCTATTCGAAAAGACTGCTTGAAATTACAGCTTGCTTTGGTGGGATGGAGTTTTGGCCTGCCTAGTAACATTGCCAGGTGGTAAATTAGTTAATAGACCATTAAGCTAGTTTTCAGTTTTCCCCCTCCCACTCAGACCACTCCCAGACAGTCCTAGCAACATTCTTGCTTGAGAAATTTATCTTAGCTAAAAACCTATTTTTGTTTCTTTTTGACTATTTTAATTGAAAACAATCACAGTAAGGTACTTAATTGTTACCCAGAAATGATTAGATATTTAAATAAAAACAGCTGCATTTGTCACGTTCCTGACCTGTTTTATGTTATTTTTGTATGTGTTTAGTTGGTCAGGGCGTGAGTTGGGGTGGGCATTCTATGTTTTGTGTTTCTATGTTTAGGTCACTTGTAATTAGCCTTATATGGTTCTCAATCAGAGACAGGTGTTTGACGTTTTCCTCTGATTGAGAACCATATATAGGTTGGCTGTTCACACTGTTTGTTTGTGGGTGATTGTCTTCCGTGTCTGTGTCTGCGCACCACACGGGACTGTTTCGGTTGTTCGTTCGTTTGATGTAGTCTGTTCCTGTTCGTGAGTTCTTCGTGTAGTTATGTAAGTTCCATGTTCAGGTCTGTCTACGTCGTTTTGTTATTTTGTAATTTTCCAAGTGTTTTTCGTGTTCGTCTTCGTCTTTAAATAAATTTCAATATGTCATCACACCTCGCTGCATTTTGGTCGAATCCTTGCTCCTCCTCTTCGGATGAAGAGGAGGAGGAGAACCGTTACAGCATTGGACCTTTAAGACACTTAATTGTTGGCATGTGTTTATTTCAGCTGTTACCTGTACATTTATTTCACCCTACAAGACCCTGAAAATAAAGATGAAAGAAAAAAGAAAGAATCATATAACAATAGGCCTTTTTATAAGTGTGTTATACATTTTCCATTGTGGAACTTACTTTATAATTACCAGCACCGTTGCCATCTTATTTGTTTATCCATGAAATACTCCCACGTGACATCAGAGGATTGCATTTAGTCAGTGTCCCCCCCCCCTTTAAAACATGGAGACAACACTACATCATCCAGCCCATGTAGGCTACTTTATATCAGTCTATTTAAAAAGTCACATTTCGCCACGCCTTCTTTAGGGTGATGCGAAACAACACAATCAGGAATGAGGGATAGTTTTCACTGTTGAGATGTGGTCCAGACCAGTGACATGGCTGGGAATCTTACTAGCAGCTGTCTTTCCTATCTCTAGTGCTGAGAATAGTGACCCAGTGTCCAGCCAACGTGTCCTGGAATCCATTACACTGGCAGCCTCAGTAGCCTAGCACGAACCTTGGTTTGTGCCAGCCGAAACAGCTCATAGGAGCAGGTCCCTGTCTCCTGTTTCTGTAGCGTGAGGCAGCTTGATGTGCACAAAACATTAGGAACAACTGCTCTTTCCATGACATAGACTGACCAGGTGAAAGCTATGATCTCTTATTGATGTCGCTTGTTAAATCCACTTCAATCAGTGTAGATGAAGGGGAGGAGACAAGTTAACCCTTTACTGCAGTGGGCTAGTTAAAATCTACTTTGAAACAAAGTCACCTCACACATGGTTATGGGCTTAAAAAAAAGAAGACACCTGTACCGTGTCAGATATAGAGTTGAAATGTATTCAATGTTGAGTTTGCACTTACTGTACATCACAAAAGACTGAAATATAGCAAAACCGTTTTTTATATATAATGTTTATTGATGCTTAAATTATGAAAAATTTGAACAACATTCCACCAATGAGGGAACTAGAGGGCGTTTTGGTCATTTGACTGCAGGAAAGGGCTACGGATTTTTAAGCATTGAGACAATTGAGACATGGATTGCGTATAATGTGCCATTCAGAGGGTGAATGGGCAAGACAAAATATTTAAGTGCCTTTGAAGAGGGTATGGTAGAGTGTGTTAAAAACTGCACCGCTGCTGGGTTTTTCACGCTCAACAGTTTCTCGTGTGCATCAAGAATGGTCCCCCACCCAAAGGACATCCAGCCAGTTTGACACAACTGTTGGAAGCATTGTAGTCAACATGGGACAGCATCCGTGTGGAACGCTTTCAACACCTTGTAGAGTCCATGCCCCAATGAAGTGAGGCTGTTCTAAGGGGGGTGTGCAACTCAATATTAGGAAGGTGTTCCTAATGTTTTGTACAATCAGTGTATAGTGCACTACTAAAGTAGCATTGGAGTAGAAAAATGGGAATAGTGTTCATTTTGGACACATCCTGAGGCTGCCAGTGTAACGGGTGGGGGCCTGAACACGTTGGCTGGACACTGGGTCACTATTCCCAGCCCTAGAGCCAGGAGTGTTGACTAATGGTAAAAGGAGATGGGACCAGGCATAATTTGAAATTCTTCACTCCTGCTTGAAAGGCATCATATGACATTTAATTTATGGACTTGCTATTCCCATGTAAATTAACATTTTCACAAGATTCAGTTTCACTGGGCCTTAACTGCAATATATTTCTGTAAAACACAGTGGTAAATAATTGTCTATCATAAATAGATATAGTAACATGATTGAATAACACTTCTAAGTATATCAAACCAAAGTTAAAACACTTGTCAATTAATATTTCTTGTAAAACATAACCAAGAGATTTAATGAATAAGGTTCTGTATTAAGCAAACCATATACAAATTACTATGGCCATAAATGACTTACCTAAAATATAATACATGTTTGCACATTGGTTTCTGGGCCTATACTTGTCTGATTAAATTAAATAAAAAACATTGATAAGACCCTGAAGGAAATTCCTTACATTTACAAATACAATGACAAGGCATTGTTTTCTGAGAGAAATACAATGAAAATAATCATACATATTGCATATCCCTTCTAGTGATAGGCTAGTTTAGATTACCTCTATGGAATAATATCCTGTTAATGGTACCTGTTTTGTAGGCCATGTGGTCAGGGCCAGACTGTTCCACATGCGTATGTGTATCTGTGTCACAGAATACAGTTTATAGTGTGTGACTTTCTTCATTTTTATATACAGTACCAGTCCAAAGTTTAAACACACCTACTTATTCCAGGGCTGTTCTTTATTTGTACTATTTTCTACATTGTAGAATAATAGTGAAGAAATCAAAACTATGAAACAACACATATGGAATCATGTAGTAACCAAAAAAGTGTTAAACAAATCAAAAGTATATATTTTAGATTTCAGATTCTCCATACTTTTGACTGGTACTGTAGATTATTCTCCGTTAGTCAGCACCTTTACAAATATTTTGGGGTGTGTCAGCTCATGCTTTTTATAGAATACAGTTTCCCCTCAATCCTAACATGTGCCATACTGTCTCAGAGCCAGATTTATATTTTGGCTGATACTGTGGCACATACCCCTAAGGAAAAGTTTGCCCTTGTGGTCCTGGCTGTTTGGCCTCATTATACAGGCTCCGGTTGATCAATAGGGTTTGGATGGTGTCCTGATTGAGGCACAGTATATCCAAACCCTGTACTACTCCCACTACTACGCACCATCCAATGTCACCAAAGGGAAATCTTCTCTGACGTCACGTCACCACTCCTGACATAACCAGAACATTTCTCAGGGGGGCCCTGACCTAAGCCTTAGTGTGAGTTATAAACAAACTAAATAAAAATGTTCAGTCCTATACACAATACCTAGGGTATCTATCCTGTAACCAGGATTACAACAGACATGTAAAATAACAGAACTGATGCTGAGGTAAAGCTGAGGTGGCTGTTATTACACATCACAGGCTCTTTCTCTTTCACTATCGTTTTTTCCCCTATAAACTCTGTCCTCTCCTCAACTCCATTGCACTAATCTGAAAGAACTGACCAGGTGAAAAGAGACAGCCTGCCTAATTATGAACTTTCACCTGTCAAGACTTTTCCATTTATGTATGTTGGCCTGTGTCTGTTTAACTGTTTATTCCATGTCCCTGTTTAGTTGTGAATGTAACGCATTGCATTATCTGTACGAAAAGTACATTTCTGTGAACGTTTACATATTTGTCATATAGCAGGCCCTCATCCAGATTGATTTACAGTAATGCACTCATCTTAACAACAAGACAATAGGGTATATCTAATAATGTAATATACTATACAGTAATCAGTGCAGATGAAGGAGGACAGCTTTTTTGACAATTGAGAAACAACCATAGACCATGGTCTATTAAAATCAGTCTCAATCTTGATGTCTAGGGGAAAAACATCCACCTATACAGAACCTGCTGAAAAGAAGTTCCTGTATAGATCTATTTTCAACCAGCAACTATCATAGAATCACACTGATCATATTTTTTATACTATAGCGTGTTAGCATCATCAGCTATTTACTTTTAATTAAACTTCAAATTATAATTTGCAGCTAGGCAGCAACTACAGTGCACAAATCTTTCAGCCAATAACCAACATAAAGGCCTTTCAAGGTCAAGATATCAGAATAATTCATGCAACCGTCGACACCTAAGATAATATGGTCCTACTGAATAAAAATATACAGTGCCTTCGGAAAGTATTCAGACCACTTGAACTTTTCACATTTTGTTAACCTTATTCCAAAATGTATGAAATAGTTTTTTCCCTCATCAATCTACGCACAATACCCCGTTTGGAGAGTTTCTCCCATTCTTCTCTGCAGATCCTCACAAGCTCTGTCAGGTTGGATGGGGAGTGTTGCTGCACAGCTACTTTCAGGTCTCTCCAGTGATATTCGATCAGGTTCAAGTTCGGGCTCTGGCTGGGCCACTCAAGGACATTCAGAGACTTGTCTCGAAGCCACTCCTGCGTTGTCTTGGCTGTGTGCTTAGGGTCGTTGTCCTGTTGGAAGGTAAACCTTCGCCCCAGTGTGAGGTCCTGAGCACTCTGGAGCAGGTTTTCATCAAGGATCTCTCTGTACTTTGCTCCGTTCATCTTTCTCTCGATTCTGACTAGTCTCCCAGTCCCTGCCGCTGAAAAACACCCCCACAGCATGATGCTGGCACCACCATGTTTCACCGTCGGGATGGTGCCAGATTTCCTCCAGACGTGGCGCTTGGCATTCAGGCCAAAGAGTTCAATCTTGGTTTCATCAGACCAGAGAATCTTGTTTCTCATGGTCTGAGTCTTTAGGTGCCTTTTGGCAAACTCCAAGCGGGCTGTCATGTGCCTTTTACTGAGGAGTAGCTTCCGTCTGGCCACTCTACCATAAAGGCCTGATTGGTGGAGTGCTGCAGAGATGGTTGTCCTTCTGGAAGGTTCTCTCATCTCCACAGAGGAACTCTAGAGCGCTGTCAGAGTGACCATCGGGTTCTTGGTCACCTCCCCAATTGCTCAGTTTGGCTGGGCGGCCAGCTCTAGGATGAGTCTTGGTGGTTCTAAACTTCTTCCATTTAAGAATGATGGAGGCCACGGTGTTTTGGGGACCTTCAATGCTGCAGACATTTTTTGGTCCCCTTCCCCAGATCTGTGCCTCAACCCAATCCTGTCTCAGAGCTCTACGGACAATTCCTTCGACCTCATGGCTTTGTTTTTGCTCTGACATGCACTGTCAACTGTGGGACCTTATATAGACTGCTGTGTGCCTTTCCAATCATGTCCAATCAATTGAATTTACCACAGGTGGACTCCTATCAAGTTGTAGAAACATCTCAAGGATGATCAATGGAAACAGAATGCACCTGAGCTCAAGTTCGAGTCTCATAGCAAAGGGTCTGAAACTTATGTAAATAAGGTATTTCTGTTTTTTATTTGAAATAAAATTTGCAACAATTTCTAAAAACCTGCGTTCACTTTGTCATTATGGGGTATTGTGTGTAGATTGCTGAGGATTTGTTTTTATTGAATCCATGTTAAAATAACGTAACAAAGTGTGGAAAAAGCCAAGGGGTCTGAATACTTTCCGAAGGCACTGTATACAGCTAGAAATTGATAGCTTGACTTATCACACAGCAGGATTTACAAGCTTGCATTGGAGTTTGTCGTAAAAGTGTTATTTTATGTATAAAATGCATTGGCAACTACACATGAGTTAACGCAAATGTCTAGAAGATACTGAATTACCAAGAACTTGAGACTTGGGGCATAAAACGTTAGGACTTGCACTTGCCTTGATTTGAGCTTACAATTCACAACTTGAGACTTTTTCTACATAACTTTTCTTGGACTTTAGGACTTGAAATTAACTTGTGACTCGAAATCAATGATTAGACAAAGATAGGTCTATCTAAACATGAGTCATTGTTGCATATAGCTGCAAAATATGACCAATGAGACCTGAGACTTGCTCCAAAAATAACTTTTCTTGGATCCTTTACTTATGACTTGAGATTTTAGGTGAGATTTACTTGACCAGCTTTACTACTTTCACTACTTTGCAGCGTCCGATGCTGGCCATTTCCCCATCTGTCAGCTCAGGGGAACCAGATCTCAGCTGTTAAGTTATCTCAGTGAACACTGAGCCCTTAAAAGCCCACTCACTCCCCCTGCCTGCCTGCGTAGCCTACCAACTCAACACATGATGTCAAAATACTGTCCGGCTGAAAGGGCATCTGAGAATAGATATGTGGGTTGTGGCCTGGTTGGCATTGGGGTCCTGCACAGTGTTCATACATTCATACAATCCCAGTTCAGACATTTAAGGGGTCAGTATGCTGGCCTTCTGTAGATTTTGTTGTGCTTCTCTTCCGGTTCAGGGTTATTCCTGAGTGATATTGAGCTCTATTGTATATGAGATGTATACACTAGCGTTCAAAAGTTTGGGGTCACTTAGAAATGTAATTGTTTTTGAAAGAAAAGCACTTTTTTGGTCCATTAAAATAACATCAAATTGATCCGAAATACAGTGTAGACATGGTTAATGTTGTAAATGACTATTGTAGCTGGAAACGGCAGATTTTTTTATGGAATATCTACATAGGCGTACAGAGGCCCATTATCAGCAACCATCACTCCTGTGTTCCAATGGCACGTTGTGTTAGCTAATCCAAGTTTATCATTTTAAAAGGCTAATTGATCATTAGAAAACACTTTTGTAATTATGTTAGCACAGCTGCAAACTGTTGTTCTGATTAAAGAAGCAATAAAATTGGCCTTCTTTAGACTAGTTGAGTATCTGGAGCATCAGCATTTGTGGGTTCACTTACAGGCTCAAAATGGCAAAGATCTTTCTTCTGAATTCTTCTGAGAAATGAAGGCTATTCCATGCGAGAAATTGCCAAGAAACTGAAGATCTCGTACAATGCTGTGTACTACTCCCTTCACAGAACAGCGCAAACTGTCTCTAACCAGAATATAAAGAGAAATGGAAGGCCCTGTCGCACAACTGAGCAAGAAGACAAGTACATTAGAGTGTCTAGTTTGAAAAACAGACGCTTAACAAGTCATCAACTGGCAGCTTCATTAAATAGTACCCGCAAAACACCAGTCTCAACATCAACAGTGAAGAGGCGACTCCGGGATGCTGGCCTTCCAGGCAGAGTTGCAAAGAAAAAGCCATATCTCAGACTGGCCAATAAAAATAAAAGATTAAGATGGGCAAAAGAACACAGACACTGGACAGAGGAACACTGCCTAGAAGGCCAGCATCCCGGAATCGCCTCTTCACTGTTGATGTTGAGACTGGTGTTTTGCGGGTACTATTTAATGAAGCTGCCAGTTAAGGACTTGTTAGTCGTCTGTTTTTCAAACTACACACTCTAATGTACTTGTCCTCTTGCTCAGTTGTGCACCGGGGCCTCCCACTCCTCTTTCTATTCTGGTTAGAGACAGTTCTCTGTTCTGTGAAGGGAGTAGTACACAGCATTGTACGAGATCTTCAGTTTCTTGGCAATTTCTCACATGGAATAGCCTTAATTTCTCAGGACATGAATAGACTGACGAGTTTCAGAAGAAAGAGCTTTGTTTCTGGCCATTTTGAGCCTGTAATCAAACCCACAAACGCTGATGCTCCAGATACTCAACTAGTCTAAAGAAGGCCAATTTTATTGATTCTTTAAATCAGAACAACAGTTTGCAGCTGTGCTAACATAATTTCAAAATGGTTTTCTAATGATCAATTAGCCTTTTAAAATGATAAACTTGGATTAGCTAACACAACGTGACATTGGAACACAGGAGTGATGGTTGCTGATAATGGGCCTCTGTACACCTATGTAGATATTCCATAAAAAATCTGCCGTTTTCCAGCTACAATAGTCATTTACAACATTAACAATGTCTACACTGTATTTCTGATCAATTTTATGTTATTTTAACGGACAAAAAATGTGCTTTTCTTTCAAAAACAAGGACATTTCTAAGTGACCCCAAACTTTTGAACGGTAGTGTATGTGTGTGTAGAGTGTGTGTGCTGGCGTGTGTGTGCGTATGTGTGTGTGAATATCACACTCATGTTGGACATAGGAAAAACATTTCCTTGGCTGCAACTTATCTAGATTAATGACAGAATGTATGGTACTTAAAAAGTATTATTAGATTGGTTAAAGTTTTTTTTTACAGTATGTGTTGCAGAGTTTGTCAGGGTTATGCAGGGTAGTGCAATGGTTGAAATGCATACTTTGCTCCAGATTCAAAGCTCAAAGGGCAGCAATGATTTAGCAACAAGTTGTATACAACTTGTTTGTGAATAATATGACAATTATAATCCATAGTTTAAACAAGTTAACCATATTCATCTATAGTTTAGATAATGATAAAAGGGAGGGATACTCATAGAAATCAAGGTTATGTCTCATATACAATAGTATTCAGGTCAAATAGCACATGAGCACTGTTTTCTGATTGAGAAAAATATATTCACAAAAAAGCATTGTTATAAACCATTTGTATTTCTCTGTTGTACTCATTCTGTTGTTTAAAAACTACTGAAAGGATTCTACAGCAGACCAAAGTTCAGACAATCACTCAATGGCACTAACACTCGAAGCACTAACACTATCAATGGAAGCACTATCACTATATGGCAGAGCATGTTGGGTATTTCATTACAAAAGAAGCACCAGTCAAAATTCCTCACTTCATGTTAGCCAAGACAAGCATACAGTTGTCATTCAGCATGAATATGTCTGGTTCAAGAGCAGCCCGACAGGAAACAATATATCGGGAGCACTACAAGTATCCCACAAAAACATCCACCATCGCTCTGGAGTGGGGAATTAAAAATCTGAAAAACAGGAAAAATCCAACAAAAGAGTGTAAAATTGTTTGACGAGTCTAAGTTCCAGGCACTCCAGATGGGTTTTACATTTTAAAAGCCTTTATCTACAGGGCATAGAGCAGTTCAAAAAATGTAAAGTCCCCAACATGTTTCAGCATAGAGCCTTCATCAAAGTGTAGGTGAAAGAGAAATAGAAAACCAGCCCAAATTCGCTTCCGGGAGAATTAGATACAGTGATAAGTGAGCTTTGCAGCCTCCTGTCCACAACTCTGGACAGTATTGGACACTGTTCTGCACATTATTAATGCATTTCTGCAGTTCCAACATCCAGTAATCCATTAAATATCAATATCAATTGTCACCACAAATATTTTATTATCATTAATGATTTGTGTATGTGTACAGGTGTATGATGTATGGTGGGTGGTTGCAGAAAAACATAAAAACTTTAGTCTATGTGTTGTCCAATGCATTCCGGCCTGTTATTCACCCGCTTTCCGAGAAAAGGCGTTGATACCAGTAGATGCAGGCTGGGTAGGAAAATTGGTTGCAGGGATGTTGGTAGTGGAAGGGAAAGAAAATAGGGAAGTGGGAGGCGTCTCCTGAGGAAATACACATAAATGATGTTACATTAACGCCCAAGACCCACTGACCTAGTATTGCACAATGACGTAACCGACGAATACATACCGAGGGGCACTAAGGATGCAGATGTAGGATCTTAATTTGACCAGTATTGTCATAGCAAAATAATCCTGCAGCAACAGGATTTGAACGTTTAGTCCATAATGTTGCTTGATCGGTGGTTAGGCTATTAGCTGGACAAAAGTAGGCTACATGAAAAGTGGAATACTGTTGATTTAACCTGTGTTTTCAATTAATTTATATAAGTCACGAAGCTCATCTGCAACAAAAGAGTGATCAAATTAAGATCCTTCAGCTGTACTAAGGGGTCATCACTCGGAAAGTCAGCCACCTTACACTAAATTCATTTAACGGCACTATGATGCGTTAGGTTTGCTTATCTCTCAGAACCTCCAGTTTAAGGGGCATACATAGACTCAATAGCTTCTCCATGGTGAGTTTTGAGAGTTTACTGTCATTGACATAAGGAAAGCTACTTGTTTCTGATTATGTAATCATGTATTTAAGATGTTTCTGAAAAGCTTTACTTTGACAATTGGTAGGTTATATTTGCATTGTTAAAAACTATGTTTAACTTACAACAATTTATCAGCCCGTTAGTCTCAAACATTTTAATATACTGTTATCACTTAATAACAAAAAACAATCAAATCCTTCAAATTACTTGTGACTTGACTTATTGGCATATTTAGAGCAAGTTTTAAAAATCACTGTTTTAATCTAAATTGCATGATACAATGCTCTCAGGAAAGTAGTAGTTAAACCTCTACCATTTATGACACAAATAGTTATTGTATCATTGTAGCTTATGCTTTATCATTGTAACTTATGGATCGTAGCTGTACAATTCAGATGCTATGGACAACAAAATAGCTAAACTACCGTATTTATGCAGAATGTGTTGCAAACATTGCCATTGAACTGGAAAGAGTTGGTTGACCGACAGCAAATACCATACCCTACTTAGAGCTAGTGCTTAAAGGACAGCAAATACCATACCCTACTTAGAGCTAGTGCTTAAAGGACAGCAAATACCATACCCTACTTAGAGCTAGTACTTAAACGACAGCAAATACCATACCCTACTTAGAGCTAGTACTTAAACGACAGCAAATACCATACCCTACTTAGAGCTAGTACTTAAACGACAGCAAATACCATACCCTACTTAGAGCTAGTACTTAAACGACAGCAAATACCATACCCTACTTAGAGCTAGTGCTTAAAGGACAGCAAATACCATACCCTACTTAGAGCTAGTACTTAAACGACAGCAAATACCATACCCTACTTAGAGCTAGTACTTAAACGACAGCAAATACCATACCCTACTTAGAGCTAGTACTTAAACGACAGCAAATACCATACCCTACTTAGAGCTAGTACTTAAACGACAGCAAATACCATACCCTACTTAGAGCTAGTACTTAAATGACAGCAAATACCATACCCTACTTAGAGCTAGTACTTAAACGACAGCAAATACCATACCCTACTTAGAGCTAGTGCTTAAAGGACAGCAAATACCATACCCTACTTAGAGCTAGTACTTAAACGACAGCAAATACCATACCCTACTTAGAGCTAGTACCTAAACGACAGCAAATACCATACCCTACTTAGAGCTAGTACTTAAACGACAGCAAATACCATACCCTACTTAGAGCTAGTACTTAAACGACAGCAAATACCATACCCTACTTAGAGCTAGTACTTAAACGACAGCAAATACAATACCCTACTTAGAGCTAGTACTTAAACGACAGCAAATACCATACCCTACTTAGAGCTAGTACTTAAACGACAGCAAATACCATACCCTACTTAGAGCTAGTACTTAAACGACTGCAAATACCATACCCTACTTAGAGCTAGTACTTAAACGACAGCAAATACCATTCCCTACTTAGAGCTAGTACTTAAACGACAGCAAATACCATACCCTACTTAGAGCTAGTACTTAAACGACAGCAAATACCATACCCTACTTAGAGCTAGTGCTTAAAGGACAGCAAATACCATACCCTACTTAGAGCTAGTACTTAAACGACAGCAAATACCATACCCTACTTAGAGCTAGTACTTAAACGACAGCAAATACCATACCCTACTTAGAGCTAGTACTTAAACGACAGCAAATACCATACCCTACTTAGAGCTAGTACTTAAACGACAGCAAATACCATACCCTACTTAGAGCTAGTACTTAAACGACAGCAAATACCATACCCTACTTAGAGCTAGTACTTAAACGACAGCAAATACCATACCCTACTTAGAGCTAGTGCTTAAAGGACAGCAAATACCATACCCTACTTAGAGCTAGTGGCTAACCTTCATTAAAAAGGTTCAATGGGTCTACATTCAAACTAAACATCGTCACCACCTCCAATGGGTCTTATGAGAGGTACAAGGAGATCAAATTATCTGAATATCATAATAATAATAATAGCCAAAACTGCCTTAGTGGTTAATTTGAAGAATCCTTTTCATTTTAAAAGATTGTTTTCAACTAAGTTCATAATTTTCTTGCCCATCATCATCAAAATAGTATTATGTCCATCGACATCATTTGTTGGACTGTAAACTACAAAACCTAAACTTGAGATCACTGACTTGACAGCGCACGCTGTTATGTCCCCCATCTAACAGCTAGCTAAGAGTTAACAGTAGGTCTGCTTGACCCTTACCATAGTGGGAACTGGGTCAGCTGAGTCTGCATCCTGAGACGCCTCACTTTGCTCCTCTTTGGGTTTGTGTTTGAACCAGCCGCTAAACCACCCCGACTTGATGCTCTGATCAGACACAGACACAGAGAGAGACAGAGAGAGAGACAGAGAGAGAGACACAGAGAGAGAGAGAGAGAGAGATGGACACACAGAGATACACAGAGAGAGAGAGAGAGAGGAGATGGACACAGAGAGAGAGAGAGAGAGAGAGAGAGAGAGAGAGAGAGAGAGAGAGAGAGAGAGAGAGAGAGAGAGAGAGAGAGAGAGAGAGAGAGAGAGAGAAAAGAGAGAGAGAGAGAGAGAGAGAGGCTTATTAAAACAAATTCTGGTTCTTATCTGATGCTGTCGACATGACGACAGGCATCAGGCTCCACCCACCTGTTTTGGTTGGATTTTGTCCAGCTCTGAGTCCTTGCCCTCCTGCCTGATGGTGGCCTGGTGCCCTCCCTGCTGCCATGCCTGCTGATCTCCATAATCATACTCCTGGCCATAGTGCTGACCATACTGCTGACCATACTCTGCCACTGGCATCATGCCAGCATTTATATGGACCCCTATCTGCATAGGAGAGACAGATATACAGACTGTCATTTGACATCTCGATGGACACAAACAAGACACATGACCTCATCTGAGTCTCACAAATACATTTATCAAACGATTTCACATGCTTGATCCGTTTTTTGAAAGTTTTTATTTGTTTATTTATTTATGTTTTACATATAAAATACAGCACCACTGACAGAAACAGCAGGTGCTCAGGAATAAATCACTGGAAATCTTTACAGAGATTAAATTTGTATGCCCCAATAGGGGGTATGTTCGTGTATATACATGTAATGTATGTTTGGTAGCCAATAAAACTCTCCTGAGCACTCACCATGCCTGGGCCAGCAGAAGGATCAGCCCCTAGAACAATACAATGAAATCAAAGCATGAGGTCCTCATATCACAGTTAACAGAAACATGTAAGAAGATTCATAAAATGAGTAAAAAGGAGTTACATTAAATGAGCATGTTTCATTGTAAACCACCAGAAACAGGGTTGAATCACTAGTATGTTTGATCAATCAAAACCAGGGCCTTCATCCATTTTCTCACCTTCCCCTGCTGAAGGAGGACAGTCCAGTGTAGGATGCTGAGGTGAAGGCTGAGGTGGAGGCTGTGCAGTGTCTGTGTAGTAGTAACTGTGGTCCTGGCCTCCCACCACAGGTGACACTGCAGGCTGAGTGTTAGAAGCCATGACCGGCAGCGGAGGCTGGGTGTTGATCTGCTGTGGCTGCACGTGCTGTTGTTGTTGCTCTTCTGCTGCTTTGTGGGAGAGGAATTTAGCATCCAGTCCCTGGTCATCTCCCCTTGCAGAAAGATCACCAGTGTCTGATTCTACAGCGAAACCAAAGGAGTGAAGACAAAAATTACAACACTGGAGTGCGTCCCAAATAGCACCCCATTCCCTATCAAATCACTACTTTCGACCTGGGACATGGTTCAAACACTGTGCAACTGGTTGATAGGAGGAGCCCTCTGATGAGTCATCATGCAACTCTGATACATGAGACACTCCCCCCAGGTGGAATAAGAGGGTACCACACCATACAGACACAGACACAGAGCAGAGAAATACTGGATGTGGCACAAATGGTGGCCATACATCACCCAAGTGGATGAAGTGAGTTCCCCCTTACTATGTAACCTCTTTGAGCATCAGGAAAAGTGCTATATGAGTCCAATAAATTGTTATTAATTGTCCATTGAAATAATGATCTGGGACTGTAGGTTTACCTGAATACACTCTGCTCTCCTCATGGGCCAATGCACTCCCGTCTGCTGGTGACTGGTATGTATCACTACAACCACTGCTCCCCATCTAAGCAAATAGATACGTTTTAACCATAGCATCATAATGTGTAGAGAATGTTTTGGAAGAGACAAAAAATACACAATTAAGATCATATGAGCCAATTGAAGAATTTCAAACGGTCTGGTATTGTTTGAAATATATAATTTAAATGGTACAAAGGGATTCTAATGTAGTAATACAAATGTTACCAGTGTCTATGTAAGGTCAACCATTGTGCTGACTGAGGCAAGTTAAAAACCTGAGTCTAGTCTTGCCAGCTGGACTATAGTAAGTACTTACCACCTAAGCAACCTTGACAAAAGTGCCAACTGACATAATTTCACTCACTTGACAACCTACCAGTACCAGTGGATTATAGGCTAATACCAATTTAGGTGAATCTTAAGATCCAACTACAGTGAGTCCCATTTACTACCATTATTCAATCAACTCTATACAAGGATGTTTATACCCAGTAAATACAGTGGGGCAAAAAAGTATTTAGTCAGCCACCAATTGTGCAAGTTCTCCCACTTAAAAATATGAGAGAGGCCTGTAATTTTCATCATAGGTACACTTCAACTATGACAGACAAAATGAGGGGGAAAAAATCCAGAAAATCACATTGTAGGATTTTTTATGAATTTATTTGCAAATTATGGTGGAAAATAAGTATTTGGTCAATAACAAAAGTTTATCTCAATACTTTGTTATATACCCTTTGTTGGCAATGACAGAGGTCAAACGTTTTCTGTAAGTCTTCACAAGGTTTTCACACACTGTTGCTGGTATTTTGGCCCATTCCTCCATGCAGATCTCCTCTAGAGCAGTGATGTTTTGGGGCTGTTGCTGGGCAACACGGACTTTCAACTCCCTCCAAAGATTTTCTATGGGGTTGAGATCTGGAGACTGGCTAGGCCACTCCAGGACCTTGAAATGCTTCTTACGAAGCCACTCCTTCGTTGCCCGGGCGGTGTGTTTGGGATCATTGTCATGCTGAAAGACCCAGACACGTTTCATCTTCATTGCCCTTGCTGATGGAAGGAGGTTTTCACTCAAAATCTCACGATACATGGCCCCATTCATTCTTTCCTTTACACGGATCAGTCATCCTGGTTCCTTTGCAGAAAAACAGCCCCAAAGCATGATGTTTCCACCCCCATGCTTCACAGTAGGTATGGTGTTCTTTGGATGCAACTTAGCATTCTTTGTCCTCCAAACACGACGAGTTGAGTTTTTACCAAAAAAGTTCTATTTTGGTTTCATCTGACCATATGACATTCTCCCAATCTTCTTCTGGATCATCCAAATGCTCTCTAGCAAACTTCAGACGGGCCTGGACATGTACTGGCTTAAGCAGGGGGACACGTCTGGCACTGCAGGATTTGAGTCCCTGGCGGCGTAGTGTGTTACTGATGGTAGGCTTTGTTACTTTGGTCCCAGCTCTCTGCAGGTCATTCACTAGGTCCCCCCCGTGTGGTTCTGGGATTTTTGCTCACCGTTCTTGTGATCATTTTGACCCCACGGGGTGAGATCTTGCGTGGAGCCCCAGATCGAGGGAGATTATCAGTGGTCTTGTGTGTCTTCCATTTCCTAATAATTGCTCCCACAGTTGATTTCTTCAAACCAAGCTGCTTACCTATTGCAGATTCAGTCTTCCCAGCCTGGTGCAGGTCTACAATTTTGTTTCTGGTGTCCTTTGACAGCTCTTTGGTCTTGGCCATAGTGGAGTTTGGAGTGTGACTGTTTGAGGTTGTGGACAGGTGTCTTTTATACTGATAACAAGTTCAAACAGGTGCCATTAATACAGGTAACGAGTGGAGGACAGAGGAGCCTCTTAAAGAAGAAGTTACAGGTCTGTGAGAGCCAGAAATCTTGCTTGTTTGTAGGTGACCAAATACTTATTTTCCACCATAATTTGCAAATAAATTCATTAAAAATCCTACAATGTGATTTTCTGGATTTCTTTTCTCACTTTGTCTGTCATAGTTGAAGTGTACCTATGATGAAAATTACAGGCCTCTCTCATCTTTTTAAGTGGGAGAACTTGCACAATTGGTGGCTGACTAAATACTTTTTTGCCCCACTGTAGGTAATCATCTCCAACACAAACAGAGGAACATGTGAAAATGTGACAGAGAGAGACATGACGAGTACAATGGTGATGCATTGTGGTGTGGTCACCTGTATGCCCTGCTGTCTGTATCTCAGCTGCTGTAGCCAGTCAGGCTCCTGTCCAGGCCTGTCGTCAGCTGTGTCACTGAGCTGTCCCATTCCCTCACACTGCTTCAGCCGCTCTGCCAGCTGGGAGGGGTGGACACACACACAAACAGGGAAAGTGCTGAGCTAACACACACACACACACAGTGTTTTTAAGACACTACTGTACATTAGTGCCTAATCTGGTACCCTCTGGAACAGGTCATTTTTGTATTTTTTTATTGAACCTTTATTTAACTAGGCAAGTCGGTTAAGAACAAATTCTTATTTACAATGGCCGGCCTGCCCCGGCCAAACCCAGACAACTCTGGGGCAATTGTGCGCCGCCCTACGGGACTCCCAATCATAGCCGGATGCGATTCAGCCTCGATTCAAACCAAGGACTGAAGTGACACCTCTTGCACTGGGATGCAGTGCCTTAGAACACTGTGCCACTCGGGAGCTCAGGTCGTTCCTGTCCATGTAATGGTATTCATTATGACCTAAAATTGAAAACTGATCCTAGATCAGCATTCCTACTCTGAGATGCTTTATGAATACAGGCCCTGAAGTGTACTACTAGGAATGCTAGTAATACAGTAGTAATATTAGTATTGTTATTGCAATACTATTAGTATTAGTATTGCATTCCTAGTAATATTACTAGGAATGCAATATGGCATTTTGTTGCCAACCTTACTTTGCTACCTTACTTTGCTACCTGACAACTTTACAGTTTTTACTTTTTAATTACCGTTTATATTTTTAGTTTTTCCCTCACTCAACTTTTTCACTCCGTACGTTTTATCTGGAAATGGTTCGTCAGGACTTCCAACAGCCGAAGCTAAGTAGTAACGTAAACTCACTCACTTTTGTACATCGCCTTGGTCCGTACAATTGACCTTATTTTAGCACCCCAAAAACGTAATACTTCCAGATCAACTGTAATGTCAATACCATTGTAAAGCACAATTTCTTCCCTTTCCAACAGAATCAATTACATGACCTAAACGCTGCCCGTTTCTGCATGATTCAAGAAGGCAATGAGCCCTGTCTGGTCTTTAAAAAAAATAAAGGGTGGGGAAGCGAAAATAATGCGTGATAGTGAGAAGGAGAGATGTTGTGTGGGAAAATTGCTTTTTCTCACTCGATCTGTCCAACTGATCACCTTATCGCCTCTAAAATGTAAATAAAACACTATAAAGAGTTTATATAATGTGTCATTATATACCTATTTGAAGGTTTGTGTCGAATTTGAATCGGGTTTTTAGGGTGGTGCCAAAGTGATCTTAGAAGTAAACAGCGGCTTTGAGAATGATGATCGCATGCAATGATGACACAAAAAATGACTAGGTATCTCCCCCTTACCCCCGTCACTGTCCATTTCTTGTTTTTAAACGATGAGAGAAGTGCTACACCTGGTGGAGAGAGATTGTAAGACAGAAATAGTTGCTTTATGCGTGCTGTACGTTACGACATGACACGTCACGATGTAACGGAGGGTCCGTTTTTTCAACTTTTCTCCAATACTATAGAGCCATGTCGATCAACGCTTGAATAGAAATGTAGTTCACACGCCCGATTTTGAAGTCAACACAGTCGCTACAGTCCCATTAGTTTTCTTTGTAGCCTCGTTTGAATGTTGCGGTTGTGCACATTTGTACGGAATGGGGTGAGTTTACGTTAACATTAACATGATGCCTTCTAATTGCAGTCGCTGTACTCATAATATACAGGAGAATGATCGCCTTACGG
Source organism: Salvelinus alpinus (assembly GCF_045679555.1). Lineage (NCBI taxonomy): Eukaryota > Metazoa > Chordata > Actinopteri > Salmoniformes > Salmonidae > Salvelinus > Salvelinus alpinus. Next base: position 33,081,084 of record NC_092101.1, on the reverse strand, counting down.
CGAGGATAGCTGTGCTGCAAGCCCAGCTTCAGACGCAATCGTTAGGCAAGGGTAATTTCAGTGTAAGAAAGGATGAAACAGCGTCTGTGCCACCAGTAAGTACAGATAGTAACGTTAGTATAAATCCCCTCGCACGGTCCCCGCAGCCGGACAAATTTCTCATGACTTCTGGGGGAAATGCTGTAGGAATGCTCAACCGGTGTCGCTCATTCAGCAGACAGAAACTTTCAACCGGTTCTCCCCATTGAGCAGTGAGTCGGAATCAGAGGCCGAGCCTTCTTTGGTCTCTACTCCTCACGTTACGGGGTTTGAGACGCCGAAGGCTCCCACCATTAGCTCTGACAAATTGAAAACCCTAGTCATTGGCGACTCCATTACCCGCAGTATTAGACTTCAAACGAATCATCCAGCGATCATACACTGTTTACCAGGGGGCAGGGCTACCGACGTTAAGGCTAATCTGAAGATGGTGCTGGCTAAAGCTAAAACGGCGAGTGTAGAGAGTATAGAGATATTGTTATCCACGTCGGCACCAACGATGTTAGGATGAAACAGTCAGAGGTCACCAAGCGCAACATAGCTTCAGCGTGTAAATCAGCTAGAAAGATGTGTCGGCATCGAGTAATTGTCTCTGGCCCCCTCCCAGTTAGGGGGAGTGATGAGCTCTACAGCAGTCTCACAACTCAATCGCTGGTTGAAAACTGTTTTCTGCCCCTCCCAAAAGATAGAATTTGTAGATAATTGGCCCTCTTTCTGGGACTCACCCACAAACAGGACCAAGCCTGGCCTGTTGAGGAGTGACTGACTCCATCCTAGCTGGAGGGGTGCTCTCATCTTATCTACGAACATAGACAGGGCTCTAACTCCCCTAGCTCCACAATGAAATAGGGTGCTGGCCAGGCAGCAGGCTGTTAGCCAGCCTGCCAGCTTAGTGGATTCTGCCACTAGCACAGTCAGTGTAGTCAGCTCAGCTATCCCCATTGAGACCGAGTCTGTGCCTCGACCTAGGTTGGGCAAAACTAAACATGGCGGTGTTCGCCTTAGCAATCTCACTAGAATAAAGACCTCCTCCATTCTTGCCATTATTTTTTTTTTTTTATAATATGTTTATTATTTTCCAATAAAAATAAAGTAAAAAAGACAGCAATACAAACAATGACATTCATTGTACTGTTGAATGGGATGGCCAGTTTAGAGGACAAAACAAAAGTTAACTCACACATACACAAAATAAAACAAAATCCTATTAGGTGGTACATGTATAAGAAGACAGCATATAGTCATTACAAGCAGTGTAGTTCAGCCAAAAATAAATATTGAGTGGAGTACAGCACAGAGTAGCAGCAGATCGTCAGCCCAGTTATGAAGCGGGGCTAGACCATTTATCCAGTATCGGCTGCCATATTTTGTAAAACAATGGACTTCTATTGGAGGTGTTGTATCGAATCTTTTCCATATGTATTACATTCCCTAAATCCCGTAACCACATTTCAAAGGTAGGTACAGTCTCCAATTTCCAAAATTGCAATATGAGCCTTTTGGCTAATAGAGTACACAGAGAGACAGCTTTCCCTTCCTGGTTATTCCCATCAACTGTACCAAACAGAGCGATCAATGGGTCTGGGGCTAGAACTCTATCAAAGGCCTTAGATAAGTAATCAAAAATGAGAGCCCAGTAAGCATGTAATTTAGGGCATGTCCAGAATAAGTGGGTCAACGTCCCCTCATCCTGCTTGCACCTCTCACACAGTGGTGAGGTGTCCGGGAATATTTTATGCAGTTTTACTTTTGAGTAGTGTAACCTGTGTATCACCTTAAACTGTACAAGGTTGTGTCTGGCATTCACTGAACTGTGGTTTATATTCCTGAGAGCTTCTATCCAGTCCTCATTTGAGATTTCTGAACCAAGTTCTTGTTCCCAAGCCCTTTTAATGGTGTCTGTGGATACCTCTATGTGGGCCTGTAGCACATCATACAGTCTAGAGACCGACCCTTTTGAATGGGGTTTGACAAGTATCAAGCTATCTAATGTAGGACTATTGGGCTTAATGCCATACTGTGGGATATGTGTCCTTAAGAAATTCCTGATTTGGAGGTATCTGAAAAAATGTGTTGTTGGCATGTTGAACTTTGCCTGTAATTGTTGAAATGAAGCTAACTGACCATCTATGTATAAATTACCAATTGTTGTGAGCCCCTTCTCCCTCCACTGTGAAAACACCACATCATCCAATGCAGGGTGGAAAGCATGATTCAGGCTAATCGGGCTGTCTATGTAAACAGTGGGTATGTTAAGAAAATCCCTAATCTGTTTCCAGATCCTAAGCGTATGACAAATGACTGGATTGGAGTCATAAGTGGGTTTTTTCACATATGATGGGCTATTAACAAGTGCAGGGAGTGAGGAACGTTGACAGGAGGCCTGCTCGATCAAAAGCCATGAAGGCATATCCTTCTGTCTCATCGCAGGTAAACTTTCCCTCCAGAAAGACACAATGTTCAGATTAGCAGCCCAATAATACAGTTTGAAGTGAGGAAGGCCAAAGCCCCCCTCTATCTTGTACTTGCATAAATGCTTCTTTGAAATTCTGGCTGCCTTGTTATCCCATAAAAATGGAGTTACTATTGAATCCAGTTTCTTAAAATAGCTTTGTGGTATGAAATTGGGTAGACATTGGAAGAGGTAAAGAAACCTGGGTAGGACAACCATTTTAATAGCGTTTATACGACCAACCAAGGAAATAGGCAGAGTTTTCCAGAAATCTATATTTTGTTTAAGCTGATATATTTTCATGTCCCAATTCACTTTCAATAGCTGGTCAAGGTCTCTTGTCACTACAATGCCAAGGCTTGTGAACTTGTCCCTCACTGTTCTAAACGGGGTAGATTGCAGAAATTGCATATCCACAGGCCGTGATATTGGCATCAACTCACTTTTTTGCCAGTTTATCTTGTAGCCAGAGAAGGAGCCGAATGTGTTTATCAAGTTAAGTAATGGTGGAATAGAAGTTTTAGGCTTAGACAAAAACAAAAGAACATCGTCTGCATATAGGGAAATTTTGTGCTGTGTGTCTTTTATTTTAACAGAAGCTATATCGGCACATGCCCGAATGCGAGTAGCAAGGGGTTCCATGGCTATAGCGAAGAGAGCAGGCGAAATAGGGCACCCCTGTCGGCACCCCTTGAACAGGCGGAATGACTGCGACATTTCCTGATTGGTCACAACGGACGCCATTGGGTGTGCATAAATAATTCTTATCCAATTAATAAATTCCTTTCCAAATCCGAAATGCTCCAGAACCGACATCATATACTTCCACTCAATCTGATCAAACGCCTTCTCTGCATCAAGAGCTATTACCACTGCCTCAACTTTATGATCATGATACATTACGTTGAAAAGGCGTCTCAAATTGTAGTATATATGTCGGCCCGGGATAAAACCTGTCTGGTCAGGGTGTATGATGTCGGAAATATATTTTTTCAATCGGTTTGCCAATATCTTTGTCAACACCTTGTTTTCTATGGGGAGTAACGACACGGGGCGATACGACGACATCTCCATGGAATCTCTATCTTTTTTCAAGATCAGGGCTATTGTAGCCTCATACAGTGTTTGCGGGAGTTTGGTATTTTCTTTGGATTGTTGAAACATTCGCAGCATAAGTGGAGATAGACTAGCGCAGTACTTCTTATAGAATTCTATTACATATCCATCGGGCCCAGGGGCCTTGCTGTTTGGAAATTGTGCTATCGCTGTGTTAATTTCATCTAAGGTTATCCCTGCATCGAGTGCGGCAGCTGCCCCCCTGTCTAGTTTAGGAAGTTCACATTCAGCGAGAAAGCGTTCCATAGTTTGTGGATCAGTAGCATCGCATTTTGATTGGTATAGCTCTGAGTAAAACTGCGCAAAGCATTTATTAATGTCCTGCGGATCTGTTACTATTTTACCCTTCTTGTCTTTTATTTTGTGAATAGCTCTAGATGCTTGTACATGCCTTAGCTGTCTTGCTAATAATTTATGTGGTTTGTCCCCCAGTTCAAAATAACTTTGTTGCGTTCTAGCAAGTAAAGAGCCCACCCGTTTCGAAAGGATGGTATTGTATTCATACTTTAACTTTGTGATCTTCTCAAGGACTGTATACGAGGAATTTGTCCTAAAAACGTTCTCCTGTTCCCCTAACTCTCTTTCAATTTCTCTCAGCCTAGTATTGGCACGTTTCTTCCTCTCTGATGTATAAGAAATAATGTAACCTCTAATCACAGCCTTTAGAGATTCCCAAAGGGTGGAGTCGTCAACATCCCCCGTGTCGTTAGTACTGAGGAAAAAGGCAATCTGCTCCTTCAAATACTGACAAAAAGCCTCATCTTTCAACAGGTATGCGTCTAAGCGCCACGGTCGCCGACCTGTCGACATATTGTCGAGTTTCAGCACCATGGACAGAGGAGAGTGGTCCGTAATTAGAATGGGGTGATAGGTAACCGACTCAGCTGCTGAAATTAGTTTGGAGTCCAACAAAAAATAGTCAATTCTGGAATATGATTTATGAACTGATGAAAAGAAAGAATAATCCCTGTCTGTTGGGTGCGTCAGTCTCCAAATATCGACAATGTTAAGGTTTGTCATCAATGTATTTAGACAGACACTGGCATTTGATTGTTGAAGTGACCTTGATAGCTGTTTATCTAAAAGAGGATCTAACGTACAGTTAAAGTCACCTCCAACAATAACACTTGTATCCGAGATATTTGGTATGGCCTTAAATACCCTTTGAAAAAATAATGGATCATCGAAGTTGGGTCCATATAAATTGACCAAGGTTATTGGTTTTGAATTCAGTGTACCAGCCACAATAATATACCGACCATTAGGATCTGAAATCGAGGTTGAGTAAACAAAAGGAATGTTTTTCCTTATCAGGATTGCTACCCCTCTCGCTTTTGCATCAAAGTTAGACTGGTATATCTGACCGATCCAGCCGACTCGTAGCTTGGCCTGCGCGGAGCGTTTAATATGAGTTTCTTGAAGAAGCACTATGTCAGCACCCAGTGATTTAAGATGAGAAAAAACCTTAGCTCGTTTCACGACATGCCCTAATCCATTACAGTTCCAGCTGACTATCTTTATTCCACCTGGTCTACTCTGTGCTCGGTCACTATGTGGCATTTCTTATTTTAAAGCAAATTGCTGCTGTCAAACAAAACCCTGAAGAAAAACGTCCCGCCGTGCGGGAGCTTGTCATGCCACCTGTACTAATAAACGTGAACATAAAACACAGACCCCATCCCCCCTCCCGTCCCTCCACCCGTCCCTTTACTGAGTGACTTCCCCAAACGAAGCGCTCCTTGACTAACACACAAACCTTAGGGTGTCTAGACATAAAGCTTGAACTAACTCGTCGTCTATAGATGCTCCGCATATAAACTAATATTAAATAACACTTAACTTAACTCTCACGTTAGGGGGTGAGTGGCGTTAAAACATGACATGCCAAACAATGCTATATTAGCCACAACATCTCACCTATCATATAAGTCCCAATTTCTGATCTTCTGATCGAAAAGACATAGGCCGGAAATTCAATTCACACACATTCCTGGCCTGTATTTGGCCATTTAGCCTGCTGGCACAGCCGTTCTGTATCCTCAGCCGGGGAGCTTGCTTGTCAAGAACAGATCGGCCTCTTTTGCGTTGTCAAACGTACGTGTTGATCCCTCGACTGTCACCTTAAACCGGGCTGGGAAGAGGAATCCATATCGGATGTTGGCCGCCCTGCATTTGTTGCGTACCTCATCATACTCTTTCCGTTGGTTCCTCACCTCCAAGGTAAGATCTGGGTAGAAAGACACCCTGGCTCCGTTGTAGTTAAGGGGGAACTTTTGACTAGCCAGCTTGAGGATGAGATCCCTGGTGTGGGGATAGTGCAGCCTTACAATGAATGGCCTTGGTGGCCCGCCCTTGGCCGGCTTCGTTGCCTGTGCTCTGTGTGCGCGGTCGATCAGGATGGCCGTTTTGAAGTGTTCACTCCCCAGCAATGCCGGTATCAGCTCCGAGACAAATTCAGTGGGTTTCCCTTTCTCAGTGTCCTCCTGGATCCCACATATTCGGATGTTCTGGCGTCTTGAATGCGACTCGAGCATTTCCAGTCGGGCCTTCAGGGTTTTGTTGTCATTTTTGAACGTTGCGCACTGTTTCTCTATGTCCTGTAGCCTGGCCTCGTGATCGATTGTCGTCTGCTCAACCTCGTGCACCCTTCCCTTAGTTGCCTTCACAGTTTCGGCCAAAGTCCCAATACTCTTTGAGATATCAGCCAACCTTGTGTCCACCTTCTTGCTTAGTGCGTTTATGGCAGCCAGTATGTCACTTTGAGTAGGTTCTGTGGGGAACTCTTGGAAGCTAGCCTCTTCAGCTAGCTCCTCGTGGGTCGGCGACGTTGAAATTGGTTCGTTGTCTATCTCATTCCAATTATCTTGTTTAGCGCCCCCTTTTTTGTTGCCTTTTCCTTTTGTCATATTTGTTTGAAGTTATAGGTTGTGAGAGGTTAAGATAAATATTAATTTGTTTCAAAATTGAGCGGAGCTCTAGCAATGCACGTCTACTCCATAGCACGCTCTCTAGCGCCCCCCCATTCTTGCCATTATTGAAAGAGATCGTGATACCTCACATCTCAAAATAGGGCTACTTAATGTTAGATACCTCACTTCAAAGGCAGTTATAATCAATGAACTGTAATGAAACAGCAGGGAGCAGGTCTCGAACCCTCGACCTTCTAGCCCGAGTTCCGGCGCACTATCGACTGTGTCGCAAAAGCATTATCGTGCGGCAGAGTCGATTTCCGCGCTTATAATGCCAGTGTCGTAACACTACTCCCTCCTTTCAAAGAGCGCGTCCTCCCGCTAGCTTGCGACTCTACGTCTTACAGGAACGCGCTCACCGGCCAAGCACACGCACTGTCGTGGATGCAAGGTCCGATCACTTCTGACACCAAGGTAATGAAACAGGCAGGGAGCAGGTCTCGAACCCTCGCCCTTCTAGCCCGAGGCCCGGCGCGCTATCGACTGTGCCGCAAAAGCATGCTCGTGCGGCAGAGTCGATTTCCACGCTTATAAACCCAGGGTCGTTACAGAACTAATCACTGATCATAATCTTGATGTGATTGGCCTGACTGAAACATGGCTTAAGCCTGATGAATTGACTGTGTTCAATGAGGCCTCACCTGCTGGTTACACTAGTGACCATATCCCTGGTGCATCCCGCAAAGGCGGTGGTGTTGCTAACATTTACGATAGCAAATTTCAATTTACAACAAAAAAAACTACGTTTTCGTCTTTTGAGCTTCTAGTCATGAAATCTATGCAGCCTACCCAATCACTTTTTTATAGCTACTGTTTTACTGGCCTCCTGGGCCATATACAGCGTTCCTCACTGAGTTCCCTGAATTCCTATCGGACCTTGTAGTCATAGCAGATAATATTCAAATTTTTGGTGACTTTAATATTCACATGGAAAAGTCCACAGACCCACTCCAAAAGGCTTTCGGAGCCATCATCGACTCAGTGGGTTTTGTCCAACATGTCTCTGGACCTACTCACTGACACAGTCATACTCTGGACCTAGTTTTGTCCCATGGAATAAATGTTAGGGATCTTAATGTTTTTCCTCATAACCCTCGACTATCGGATCACCATTTTATTACGTTTGCAATCGCAACAAATAATCTGGTCAGACCCCAACCAAGGAGCATCAAAAGTCGTGCTATAAATTCTCAGACAACCCAAAGATTCCTTGATGCCCTTCCAGACTCCCTCTGCCTACCCAAGGACGTCAGAGGACAAAAATCAGTTAACCACCTAACTGTGGAACTCAATTTAACCTTGCGCAATACCCTAGATGCAGTTGCACCCCTAAAAACTAAAAACATTTGTCATAAGAAACTAGCTCTGGGTGTACAGAAAATACCCGAGCTCTGAAGCAAGCTTCTAGAAAATTGGAACGGAAAGTATCGAAGAGCCCTCACTGCTGCTCGATCATCCTATTTTTCCAACTTAATTGAGGAAAATAAGAACAATCCGAAATGTATTTTTGATACTGTCGCAAAGCTAACTAAAAAGCAGCATTCCCCAAGAGAGGATTGCTTTCACTTCAGCAGTAATAAATTCATGAACTTCTTTGAGGAAAAGATCATGATCATTAGAAAGCAAATTACGGACTCCTCTTTAAATCTGCGTATTCCTCCAAAGCTCAGTTGTCCTGAGTCTGCACAACTCTGCCAGGACCTAGGATCAAGGGAGACACTCAAGGGTTTTAGTACTATATCTCTTGACACAATGATGAAAATAATCATGGCCTCTAAACCTTCAAGCTGCATACTGGACCCTATTTCAACTAAACTACTGAAAGAGCTGCTTCCTGTGCTTAGCCCTCCTATGTTGAACATAAGAAATGGCTCTCTATCCACCTGATGTGTACCAAACTCACTAAAAGTGGCAGTAATAAAGCCTCTCTTGAAAAAGCCAAACCTTGACCCAGAAAATATAAAAAACGATCGGCCTATATCGAATCTTCCATTCCTCTCTAAAATTTTAGAAAAGGCTGTTGCGCAGCAACTCACTGCCTTCCTGAAGACAAACAATGTATACGAAATGATTCAGTCTGGTTTTAGACCCCATCATAGCACTGAGACTGCACTTGTGAAGGTGGTAAATGACCTTTTAATGGCGTCGGACCGAGGTTCTGCATCTGTCCTCGTGCTCCTAGACCTTAGTGCTGCTTTTGATACCATCGATCACCACATTCTTTTGGAGAGATTGGAAACCCAAATTGGTCTACACGGACAGGTTCTGGCCTGGTTTAGATCTTATCTGTCGGAAAGATATAAATTTGTCTCTGTGAATGGTTTGTCCTCTGACAAATCAACTGTATATTTCGGTGTTCCTCAAGGTTCCGTTTTAGGACCACTATTGTTTTCACTATATATTTTACCTCTTGGGGGATGTCATTCGAAAACATAATGTTAACTTTCACTGCTATGCGGAGGACACACAGCTGTACATTTCAATGAAACATGGTGAAGCCCCAGAATTGGCCTCCCTAGAAGCCTGTGTTTCAGACATAAGGAAGTGGATGGCTGCAAACTTTCTACTTTTAAACTCGGACAAAACAGAGATGCTTGTTCTAGGTCCCAAGAAACAAAGCGATCTTCTGTTGAATCTGACAATGAATCTTGATGGTTGTACGGTCATCTCAAATAAAACTGTGAAGGACCTCGGCGTTACTCTGGACCCTGATCTCTCTTTTGACGAACATATCAAGACTGTTTCAAGGACAGCTTTTTTCCATCTATGTAACATTGCAAAAATCAGAAACTTTCTGTCCAAAAATGATGCAGAAAAATGTATCCATGCTTTTGTTACTTCTAGGTTAGACCACTGCAATGCTCTACTTTCCGGCTGCCCGGATAAAGCACTAAATAAACTTCAGTTAGTGCTAAATACGGCTGCTAGAATCCTGACTAGAACCAAAAAATGTGATCATAATTACTCCAGTGCTAGCCTCCCTACACTGGCTTCCTGTTAAGGCAAGGGCTGATTTCAAGGTTTTACTGCTAACCTACAAAGCATTACATGGGCTTGCTCCTACCTATCTTTCCGATTTGGTCCTGCCGTACATACCTACACGTACGTTACGGTCACAAGACACAGGCCTCCTAATTGTATTGTAATTGGCCTCCTAGAATTTCTAAGCAAACAGCTGGAGGCAGGGCTTTCTCCTATAGAGCTCCATTTTTATGGAATGGTCTGCCTACCCATGTGAGAGACGCAGATTCGGTCTCAAACTTTAAGTCTTTACTGAAGACTCATCTCTTCAGTGGGTCATATGATTGAGTGTAGTCTGGCCCAGGAGTGTGAAGGTGAACGGAAAGGCTCTGGAGCAACGAGCCGCCCTTGCTCTTTCTGCCTGGCCGGTTCCCCTCTCTCCACTGGGATTCTCTGCCTCTAACCCTATTACAGGGGCTGAGTCACTCGCTTACTGGTGCTCTTCCATGCCGTCCCTAGGAGGGGTGCGTCATTTGAGTGGGTTGAGTTGCTGACGTGGTCTTCCTGTCTGGGTTGGTGCCCCCCCTTGGGTTGTGCCGTGGCGGAGATCTTTGTGGGCTTTACTCTGCCTTGTCTCAGGATGGTAAGTTGGTGGTTGAAGATATTCCTGCCTGTTTGGCCCTGTCCGGGGGTATCATCGGATGGGGCCACAGTGTCTCCTGACCCCTCCTGTCTCAGCCTCCAGTATTTATGCTGCATTAGTTTGTGTCGGGGGGCTAGGGACAGTCTGTTATATCTGGAGTATTTCTCCTGTCTTATCTGGTGTCCTGTGTGAATTTAAGTATGCTCTCTCTAGTTCTCTCTGTCTTTCTCTCTCTCTCTCGGAGGACCTGAGCCCTAGGACCATGCCTCAGGACTACCTGGCATGATGACTCCTTGCTGTCCCCAGTCCACCTGGCCGTGCTACTGCTCCAGTTTCAACTGTTCTGCCTGCGGCTATGGAACCCTGACCTGTTCACCGGACGTGCTACCTGTCCCAGACCTGCTGTTTTCAACTCTCTAGAGACCGCAGGAGCGGTAGAGATACTCTTAATGATTAGCTATGAAAAGCCAACTGACATTTACTCCTGAGGTGATGACTTGTTGCACCCTCGACAACTACTGTGATTATTATTATTTGACCATGCTGTTCATTTATGAACATTTGAACATCTTGGCCATGTGCTGTTATAATCTCCACCCGGCACAGCCAGAAGAGGACTGGCCACCCCTCATAGCCTGGTTCCTCTCTAGGTTTCTTCCTAGGTTTTGGCCTTTCTAGGGAGTTTTTCATAGCCACCGTACTTCTACACCTGCATTGCTTGTGGTTTGGGGTTTTAGGCTGGGTTTCTGTACAGCACTTTGATATATCAGCTGATGTAAGAAGGGCTATATAAATACATTTGATGATGTGTATTTGTCAGAGTATCATGATAAAGATAAGAGCGTCTGCTAAATGACTTAAATGTAAATGTAAATAAAGTGTTCTACCTTGATAAGCTCCCCCAGCAGCACCATGCTGGGCTCCTGCAGTCTGAGTAAAGACATCCCTATCACCTCACAGTAGTGGAAGGCCTGGGACGCCAGCCCAGCATCCAGCAGACGACACGCATACAGGAACTTATACACCTGGGAATGACACAACAGGTTGTAACAAGACAACAACACAACAGCACAATCTACGGTAGCCACATGGAAAAAGCTAAACATAATTTCACTGTGTCCTGGACTAGAGAAAGCTTAATAACAAAATACCGATGGAATCAAAACTCTGTACTGACTTATGAGTTCCAAATCTGGCAAATTATGGACGAATCATACTAGTCATAAAAAAGCACAAAAGAATTTATATAAACTACCTGGAAGGGGGGGATACAGAAGAATTTATCTCCAAGTCTCTGGCAGTACTCGAATAACTCTGTGCACCGAATGGCAGAATTCTGAGCAAACTCTTTGAATGGCAGACTGTAGGGGAGGAAATACATTCAGTTCTTAGCAGACGTTGTTTTAAACATTAAAAAGTTACCATTGGGACTACTACTACTTGCTACCTACTAGCTTCCCGACTAAGTCTTAAAGTAACTGTCCAGTGAAAATCTCACTTTTAAAAGTCCATATTCTGTTAACTCATACCCAAATAATGTTTTTGACTTGTCCTATATTCGTATTTTTGGCCAAAGCATACAAAAAAAACACTTCAAATATCCCACCTCAAACTTGTCTCAACAACACCGTTTCCTCATAGAACATGTCATTTTAAGAGCCTGTATACACCCACACCATTCTGTTGTTGGGGTACGCCCACACCATTCCAACACAGAAAAGCTGCTTTTTAACATACTTAATTAAAAACGTTTGGAAGGAAAACTATTTCACTCATATTTTTATTAATTATAAGTAATATTTAATAGAAATCTGGAAACACGAGACAGTTACTTTAAAACCGTGTTAATCTCAATATCAAATGATTTCTGGGTAACAATTAACTACCTTACTGTGATTGTTTTTAATTAAAATGCTAAAAACGAACATAAATTGATTATTAGCAAAGAGCAATTTCTCAAGCAAGAATTTTGATATGACTGTCTGGGAGCTGTCTGAGTGGGGAGGGGAAAACTGAACCCTGTTGACAGAAAGGTTTAGAACTCTTATTGGTCTATTAACTCAGGGTTTCCACATTTAGTTATGTTACAGCCTTATTCTAACATTTATTAAATTGTTTTTCCCCCTCATTAATCTACTCACCATACCGCATAATGACAAAGCAAAAACAGTATTATAAATTTTAAAAAACTGAAATACCACATTTACATAACTATTCAGACCCTTTACTCAGAGCTTTGTTGAAGCACCTTTGGAAGCGATTACAGCCTCAAGTCTTCTTGGGTATGATGATAAAAGCTTGGCACACCTGTACTTGGAGAGTCTTCCATTCTTCTCTGCAGATCCTCTCAAGCTTTGTCAGGTTGGATGGGTGTCGCTGCACAGCTATTTTCAGGTCTCTACAGAGATGTTAGATAGGGTTCAAGTCCGGGCTCTGGCTGGGCCACTCAAGGACATTCAGAGGCTTGTTACTCCTGCGTTGTCTTGGCAGTGTGCATAGGGTCATTGTCCTATTGGAAGGTGAACTTTCGCCCCAGTCTGAGGTCCTGAGCACTCTGGAGCAGGTTTTCATTAAGAATCTCTTTGTACTTTGCTCCGTTAAACTTTGCCTCGACCTCCCGGGTGGCGCAGTGGTCTAGGGCACTGCATCGCAGCGCTAGCTGCGCCACCAGAGTTTCTGGGTTCGCGCCCAGGCTCTGTCGCAGCCGGCCGCGACCGGGAGGTCCGTGGGGCGACGCACAATTGGCCTAGCGTCATCCGGGTTAGGGAGGGTTTGGCCGGTAGGGATATCCTTGTCTCATCGCGCTCCAGTGACTCCTGTGGCGGGCCGAGCGCAGTGTGCGCTAACCAAGGGGGCCAGGTGCACGGTGTTTCCTCCGACACATTGGTGCGGCTGGCTGCCGGGTTGGAGGCGCGCTGTGTTAAGAAGCAGTGCGGCTTGGTTGGGTTGTGCTTCGGAGGACGCATGGCTTTCGACCTTCGTCTCTCCCGAGCCCGTACGGGAGTTGTAGCGATGAGACAAGATAGTAATTACTAGCGATTGGATACCACGAAAATTGGGGAGAAAAGGGGGTAAAATGTATTTATTTTAAAAAATTAAAAATTAAAAAATTTAAAATTAAAACTTTGCCTCGATCCTGACTAGTCTCCCAGTCCCTACCGCTGAAAAACATCCCCACAGCAGGATGCTGCCACCACCATGCTTCACCGTCGAGATGGTGCCAGGTTTCCTCCGACGTGACGCTTGGTATTCAGGCAAAAGAGTTCAATCTTTGTCTGAGAGTCTTTAGGTGCCTTTTGGCGAACTCCAAGCGGGCTGTCATGTGCCTTTTACTGAGGAGTGGCTTCTGTCTGGCCAGTCTACCATAAAAGCCTGACTGGTGGAGTGCTGCAGAGATGGTTGTCCTTCTGGAAGGTTCTCCCATCTCCACAGAGGAACTCTACAGCTCTGTCAGAGTGACCATCGGGTTCTTGGTCACCTCACTGACCTAAGCCCTTCTCCCCCGATTGCTCAGGTCACTGTGTTCTTGGGGACCTTCAATGCTGCAGAAATGTTTTGGTACCCTTCCCCCGATCTGTGCCACGACACAATCCTGTCTCGGAACTCTACGCACAATTCCTTTGACCTCATGGGTTAGTTTTTGTTATGACATGGACAGTCAACTGTGGGACCTTATATAGACAGGTGTGTGCCTTTTCAAATCATGTCCAATCAATTGAATTTACCACAGGTGGACTCCAATCAAGTCAAGAAACATCTCAAGGATGATCAATGGAAACAGGATGCACCTGAGCTCAATTTAGAGTCTCATAGCAAAGGATCTGAATACCTATGTAAATAAGGTATTTTTTTTATTTTTAATACAAATCTAAAAACCTGTTTTTGCTTCGTCATTATGGGTTATTGTGAGTAGATTACTGAGTTTTTTATTTTTATTTAATCAATTTTAGAATAACACTAATGTAATAAAATGTGGAAAAAGTCAAGGGGTCTGAATACTTTCCGAAGGCAGTGTATAAAATAGGAAAATCTAGTTTTTGGCTGTGCTGGGCCTTTAAGTAGGACGAAGTAGTTTTCATACCAGTATTGCTACGATAATAGCAGCATTATGTTGTGGCATTAGTTCCCGCAATCAATAGCTATTACTTTCATGCCTATAGGGGCATCCCCCTCACATCGACACCTCCATCGTGTATACCACTAAGAATTGGGTGCATGACGTCCCTATTCTGCTTTTCCAAAATTAGCAGCTCGTTTCCTTTCAGCATGGCAAGACTGTCACTTGTGCTCCCTCTCCGGCCTCTAGGTCACCAGGCTGCTTGTTATGGCGCACATCTGTCACCATCGTTATGCGCACCTGCGCGTCATCAGACTCACCTGGACTCCATCACTTCCCTGATTACTTTCCCTATATACGTCACTCCCTTTGCTTCCTTCCCCAGGCATTATTGTTTCTGTTTCAGTTAACTGTCTGTGAGTTGTTTGTGTTTTGTTCATTTGTTTATTCAATTATGCACTCCCTGAACTTGCTTCCCGACTCCCAGTGTACTCTTTACAGAATAACGCCTCACCAAAGGGAACCATCAGGGGGGCTTTTAATCTGTATTTGTTTTTGTGTTGGAGGTGATGTCGGGTCTGGGTGTCCGAACCGGAGCAACCTGGGAGGCCTCAGCCGGTTTGTCGGCTTCTCCTGCCTCAGCTGGCTCGACGGGTCTCCATACCTCAGCGGGCTCAATAGGCTCCAGTGCCTCGACCGAGGCAACCGGGGAGGTCTCAGCCGGCTCATCAGGCTCTCACGCCTCAGCCGGTTCGTCAGGTTTCTGGCGACCGGTCCACTCCGGATCCCCGGGATTGTCCCTTTGGTTGGCGTCCTGCGTCTGGAGCCGAATGCGCCGGGGAGGGGGTATATGTCAAAGGGGGGGGGGGGGGTATATGTCACTCCCTTTGGTTCCTTCCCCAAGCGTTATTGTTTCAGTTTCCTGTCTGTGCATTGTTCGTGTTTCGTTCATCTGTTTATTAAATTATGCACTCCCTGAGCTTGCTTCCTGACTCCCAGTGCACTCGTTACAAATGCATTGCTGTGCTGTTCTACTGTGAGTCCCAGAGGACACCTTGTTAAGAAAACATTACAGGGATCACCCAAATACTGATACCCGCAATCAGGAACTATAACTGTATAACCCAATTTAAAAATAGGTGTCCTCTTCTTCCAACACAAGCAGCTCCTTTCTATTCATGGTGCGAGATTGGTTGCGTCTCAAATGACTGTTGCTGTGCTGTTCAACAGTGAGTCCCAGAGGACATTCCCAGTCGTTAGGAAGACATAAGAGTGAAAGAGGGGATCACCACCCAGAAAGATGACAAGTGAAAGGAGCGTTAATAGAATATGGGTCATATTACAGCTGAGCTCACCTGTTGCAGTTGCCCAGAAGCACCAGTCTCTCGGTCTTGGCTGTGTAGACGCCAAAAGGAGCGTAAGCTGTCAGATAGCAGATATGAGCAGCATGTAACAGCCCTCTGGAGGCTGGGGAGAGACAACACTAAGGTTATGTAACAAATGGCACCATATTTCCTATATAGTGCACTATATAGGAAGAATGGCACGATTTGGGACTCAGACAAAACCTTTAAGGAGAATAGAAACACAGCCACTATATTCAAGTAGAAATGTGTGTGTGTGTCTGTGTGTGTGTGTGTATGTCTGTGTGTGTGTATGTACAGTTGAAGTCGAAAGTTTACATACACCTTAGCCAAATACATTTAAACTCAGTTTTTCACAATTCCTGACATTTAATCCTAGTAAAAATTCCCTGTCTTATGTCAGTTAGGATCACCACTTAATTTTAAGAATGTGAAATGTCAGAATATTAGTAGAGAGAATTATTTATTTCAGCTTTTATTTCTTTCATCACATTCCCAGTGGGTCAGAAGTTTACATACACTCAATTAGTATTTGGTAGCATTGCCTTTAAATTGTTTAACTTGGGTCAAACGTTTTCTATAGAATTGAGGTCAGGGCTTGTGATGGCCACTCCAATACCTTGACTTTGTTGTCCTTAAGCCATTTTGCCACAACTTTGGAAGTATGCTTGGGGTCAATGACCATTTGGAAGACCCATTTGCGACCAAGCTTTAACTTCCTGACTGATATCTTGAGATGTTGCTTCAATATATCCACATAATTTTCCTCCCTCATGATGCCATCTATTTTGTGTAGTGCACAAGTGCACCCCCACAACATGATACTGCCACCCCTGTGCTTCACGGATAGGATGGTGTTCTTCGGCTTGCAAGCCTCCCCCTTTTTCCTTTAAACATAATGATGGTCATTATGGCCAAAAAGTTATATTTTTGTTTCATCAGACAAGAGGACATTTCTCCAAAAAGTACGATCTTTGTCCCCATGTGCAGTTGCAAACCGTAGTCTGGCTTTTTTATGCCGGTTTTGGAGCAGTGGCTTCTTCCTTGCTGAACGGCCTTTCAGGTTATGTTGATATAGGACTCGTTTTACTGTGGATATAGATACTTTTGTACCGGTTTCCTCCAGCATCTTCACAAGGTCCTTTGCTGCTGTTCTGGGATTGATTTGCACTTTTCGCACCAAAGTACGTTCAACTAAAGTAGACAGAACCCGTCTCCTTCCTGAGCGGTATGACGGCTGCATGGTCCCATGGTGTTTATATTTGCGTACTGTTGTTTGTACAGATGAACGTGGTACTTTCAGGCATTTGGAAATTGCTCCCAAGGATGAACCAGACTTGTGGAGGTCTACAATTTTTTTCTGAGGTCTTAGCTTATTTCTTTTGAGTTTCCCATGATGTCAAGCAAAGAGGCACTGAGTTTGAAGGTAGGCCTTGAAATACATCCACAGGTACACCTCCAATTGATTCAAATGATGTCAGTTAGCCTATCAGAAGCTTCTAAAGCCATGACATCATTTTCTGGAATTTTCCAAGCTGTTTAAAGGCACAGTCAACTTAGTGTATGTAAACTTCTGACCCACTGGAATTGTGATACATTGAATTATAAGTAAAATAATCTTTCTGTAAACAATTGTTGGAAAAATGACTTGTGTCATGCACAAAGTATATGTCCTATCCAACTTGCCAAAACTATAGTTCGTTTACGAGAAATTTGTGGAGTGGTTGAAAACAAGTTTTAATGACTCCAACCTAAGTGTATGTAAACTTCTGACTTCAACTGTATGTATGTATGCGTGTGTATGTGCGTGCGTGTATACCTAGCGTGTCTCCCATGGTAATGATGCTCTTCTGGTGCCCGATTGGATCTCCCGTCTCATTGGACAGCATGACGGCCAGGTGAGGCTCCCAGTCTCTCCATTTGTCACTTCCACAGCACTGAGGACACACACACACTGTCAGTCTATTACCAGATTTTTATATTACAATTTGGTGCAAAATACTGTAAATGTACTGTACGTGGTTAGCATAATTACCAACTACAGTACAATAAACATAACAGCCACTGAAAACATGAACTGGTCAACTACAGTAAATGTGCCAAGACCAGCCCCAATTACACAAGGAAAGGCACAATAGAATAGACAACTATTGTACTGTGGTATGTTTATGTATTTATTAAGCATTGTTTTACCGTGGAAACAGCAGGGATCCTTCCAGAGAGCATTTGAAACAGGGTCTGTAGGGGGTCGTTGGGAGCTAGCTGGCCTGTAAACCTGCCATAGAGATGACCACGTCATGGAAATATTAAATATGTAATATTCAATATTTATATGTAATAGATATGAATATGTAAGGTCATTGTACATGGAAAGAATCCCGCCCCTGCATAGTTCCAGTCACTGAGTGCTGCAAATAGAACCACCCACGAAATGGAAATTCAGAATACTGAATATGTAATGTGATATTAATATGTAATTGATATGAACATGTAAGGTTACACTGTACATGGAAAAATCCAACCCTGTTCAGGGTAATAGAAATAGAAAAGCTCATGTTTTTTGTTTATTGAAAAAAAAAGTCAAGTAAAATATTACAAAAAAGAAACGCCTACCGAAATACTGAATATGTAATGGTATATGAAACACTGCGCTGTGTGCTGAGTATGTTGACAACCCCGACACCGACCATCAGATCATGTAAGTGAGGATGTGGATTTTTCCCACAGAACTGCAAACAAACTGCGTGAGGTCCAGACCAATGATCTGCCATGAGACCAAGCATTCCTCCATCCTCCCCGTCCCTATCCCTCACCCCAAGCTTCACTCCTCATTCCCGCAGTCTTCCCCTATTCCTTACCCCCCCCCCATGTACACCCAACCCACTAACCTTGGATCAATAGTGAATTATCTCTAAAAGCACTGTATTGTCTCAAAGATAATGTTGCCCCATGCGCTTACCTGTTCAACACAGTGGTATAGGACCTGTTGTCCATCTTGCTGGCCAGGAACAGGGCGTGGCCCCAGAGTCCACTCTTCATGGCCGACTCGAGGGCCTCCTGTGAAAGAACCATAAAGGAGGTGTGGAGGAGATGTGAGTGAGAGGCGGAGGAACCGTGGGAGAAGGCATAGGGGAGGTTTGGGGAGGTTTGGGGAGGGATGAGGAGGCTTAGGGAGGGGTGAAGGAACAGTTGGGGAGGCACGGGGAGGCAAAACTCTGTGAAACTCAAGCCTGAGCCTTTTTATTTCACCTTTATTTAACCAGGTAGGCCAGTTGAGAACAAGTTCTCATTTACAACTGCGACCTGGCCAAGATAAACCAAAGCAGTGCAACACAAACAACAACACAGAGTTACACATGGAATAAACAAACGTACAGTCAATAACACAATATAAAAACATCTATATACAGTGTGTGCAAATGAGGTAAGATTAGGGAGGTAAGGCAATAAATAGGCCGTAGTGGCGAAATAATTACAATTTAGCAATTAACACTGGAGTGATAGATGTGCAGAAGATGAGTGTGCAAGTAGAGATACTGGGGTGCAAAGGAGCAAAATAAATATATAACAATATGGGGATGAGGTAGTTGGATGGGCTATGTACAGATGGGCTATGTACAGGTGCAGTGATCTGTGAGCTGCTCTGGCAGCTGATGCTTAAAGTTGCAATTCGTTCCAGTCATTGGCAGCAGAGAACTGGAAGGAAAGGTGGCCAAAGGAGGAATTGGCTTTGGGGGTGACCAGTGAAATATACCTGCTGGAGCGCGTGCTACGGGTGGGTGCTGCTATGGTGACCAGTGAGCTGAGATAAGGCGGGGCTTTACGTAGCAAAGACTTATAGATGACCTGGAGCCAGTGGGTTTGCGACAAATATGAAGCGAGGGCCAGCCAACGAGAGCATACAGGTCGCAGTGGTGGGTAGTATATGGGGCTTTGGTGACAAAATGGATGGCACTGTAATAGACTGCATCCAGTTTGTTGAGTAGAGTGTTGGAGGCTATTTTATAGATGACATCACCGAAGTCGAGGATCGGTAGGATAGTCAGTTTTACGAGGGTATGTTTGGCAGTATGAATGAAAGTTGCTTTGTTGCGTGAGTCTGGAAGGAGAGTTTACAGTCTAACCAGACACCTAGGTATTTGTAGTTGTCCACATATTCTAAGTCAGAACCGTCCAGAGTAGTAATGCTGGACGGGCGGGGCAGGTGCGGGCAGCGATCGGTTTGAAGAAGGGGATGACCGCGGCAGTTTTCCAATCTTTGGGAATCTCAGACGATACGAAAGAGAGGTTGAACAGGCTAGTAATAGGGGTTGCAACAATTTCGGCTGATAATTTTAGAAAGAGAGGGTCCAGATTGTCTAGCCCAGCTGATTTGTAGGGGTCCAGATTTTTCAACTCTTTCAGAACATCAGCTAACTGAATTTGGGTGAAGGAGAAATGGGGGAGGCTTGGGCAAGTTGCTGTGGGGGGTGCAGGGCTGTTGACCAGGGTAGGGGTAGCCAGGTGGAAAGCATGGCCAGCCGTAGAAAAATGCTTATTGAAATTCTCAATTATTGTGGATTTATCGGTGGTGACAGTGTTTCCTAGCCTCAGTGCAGTGGGCAGCTGGGAGGAGGTGCTCTTGTTCTCCATGGACTTTACATTGTCCCAGAACTGAAGTATCTGGAGGAGACATGAGGTGTGGGGGAGGAGTGGGAGAGTTATGGGCGAGGCATAGGCAGGGGTGAAGGAAGTGTGAAAGAACATGGAAGAGATATGGAGAAGTTGTAGAAGAACACTGGCTCAAGGGTCAGTGTTGGAGGAGTAAGAGGATAGCCCTGGTATAACATTAGTCAGACAGCTATCACTATGCTGTCTCCATGGTGTTAATCATAGACACTATCTATTCATTTCAGAATAAATAGGAGATTACTTTACCATTTTAAAATATATTATTATATGTTGTTCAAGAGATCACCCTGACCTTCTTCCGTCCAGCCAGGAGAAGCTTGGTGTATCCCTGCATGTCCTTCTCTGTGGACTCAGCCGTACAGGCGCTAGTGGCTGTCCCTGTCAACAGATCTGCTCCATCCAAGGGGTCTGTCTCAGGACTGGGGCCCTCACTCAGGTCTATGGGTGGTATAAAAAGTGAAAAAAAGGCCAGGACTCACTTAGATATCATTTGCAATTATTTACAAGCTTTGTTTGATTTATTTTTTAACTCATAGCAACATGTCCAACAGACAAAAAACAACATGTCTTCCTCAGTACGTGTGGTGTAGAGTCCTTTACCTATATATGCCATTTAGCAGACGCTTTAAAAAAAGGTTTTACCTATGAGTGTAGGGGCCTCTGATTCACTTCCCCCTGAACCACCATGGCCCTGAGAGTTCCTCATCAGCAGCTCTGCTATGTCTGAACCAACGATACGCTGAATGAATCCAGGGAGATAAAAAAGTAAGGCAATGTTAGAATGAGTATCTGGGCGTTTAGTTTAGTTTTGGACCATCTTGGCCAACTCTTGAGATTTCAAGAGTGCTAAGACAAAAGGGTTTTCACCTACTATAAGAGTGTGAGGAGATATATAGTACACCTACTATAAGAGTGTGAGGAGATGTATAGTACACCTACTATAAGAGTGTGAGGAGATATATAGTACACCTACTATAAGAGTGTGAGGAGATGTATAGTACACCTACTATAAGAGTGTGAGGAGATATATAGTACACCTACTATAAGAGTGTGAGGAGATATATAGTACACCTACTATAAGAGTGTGAGGAGATGTATAGTACACCTACTATAAGAGTGTGAGGAGATATATAGTACACCTACTATAAGAGTTTGAGGAGATGTATAGTACACCTACTATAAGAGTGTGAGGAGATATATAGTACACCTACTATAAGAGTGTGAGGAGATGTATAGTACACCTACTATAAGAGTGTGAGGAGATGTATAGTACACCTACTATAAGAGTGTGAGGAGATATATAGTACACCTACTATAAGAGTGTGAGGAGATATATAGTACACCTACTATAAGAGTGTGAGGAGATATATAGTACACCTACTATAAGAGTGGGAGGAGATGTATAGTACACCTACTATAAGAGTGTGAGGAGATGTATAGTACACCTACTATAAGAGTGTGAGGAGATGTATAGTACACCTACTATAAGAGTGTGAGGAGATATATAGTACACCTACTATAAGAGTGTGAGGAGATATATAGTACACCTACTATAAGAGTGTGAGGAGATGTATAGTACACCTACTATAAGAGTGTGAGGAGATATATAGTACACCTACTATAAGAGTGTGAGGAGATATATAGTACACCTACTATAAGAGTGTGAGGAGATATATAGTACACCTACTGTAAGAGTGTGAGGAGATATATAGTACACCTACTGTAAGAGTGTGAGGAGATATATAGTACACCTACTATAAGAGTGTGAGGAGATGTATAGTACACCTACTATAAGAGTGTGAGGAGATATATAGTACACCTACTGTAAGAGTGTGAGGAGATATATAGTACACCTACTAGCAGAGTGTGAGGAGATGTATAGTACACCTACTATAAGAGTGTGAGGAGATATATAGTACACCTACTATAAGAGTGTGAGGAGATATATAGTACACCTACTATAAGAGTGTGAGGAGATATATAGTACACCTACTATAAGAGTGTGAGGAGATATATAGTACACCTACTGTAAGAGTGTGAGGAGATATATAGTACACCTACTAGCAGAGTGTGAGGAGATGTATAGTACACCTACTATAAGAGTTTGAGGAGATATATAGTACACCTACTATAAGAGTGTGAGGAGATATATAGTACACCTACTATAAGAGTGTGAGGAGATATATAGTACACCTACTGTAAGAGTGTGAGGAGATATATAGTACACCTACTAGCAGAGTGTGAGGAGATGTATAGTACACCTACTATAAGAGTGTGAGGAGATATATAGTACACCTACTAGCAGAGTGTGAGGAGATATATAGTACACCTACTATAAGAGTTTGAGGAGATATATAGTACACCTACTATAAGAGTGTGAGGAGATATATAGTACACCTACTAGAAGAGTGTGAGGAGATATATAGTACACCTACTAGAAGAGTGTGAGGAGATATATAGTACAACTACTAGAAGAGTGTGAGGAGATACAGTCTATAGTACACCTACTCCATTCTGTCTGCACAGCAGTACCAGTAGATTCCAAAGGAGGGCGGCAGAGCCCTTGTCTTGTAGTTTTTCATCTTTCATGCAGGCTTCTGCCTTCTGGTGGGCAAAAGAGATGGCATCTACTTTGTGCAGGTCTTCCCTTTGAAGGAGGAGAAAAAATGCCAGTTGAAAGAAATACACACATAATACTAATAGCCGCCATTATGACAGTAAACCTTCGTTGTTGTCAATCCATTTTGTGTGCCTGTTTTTATTGTCTCTAGAACAGTTTTATGTAGTTATTTGGTCAGTGTCTCCTACTTTGCATGCATAGACAATACATCACCACATACAGAGTAGCATGGATGTTTGGATATTGTGTTTAAGAGTGTAAAATACCTAGCCAGTGGCCCAGGAAATTCTCTCATGTCCTGCTGCTCCTGTGTTTCCCCAAGAATGATCTGCAGACAGAACATAGACAGCCTCTCAGTAACACATTAACAGAAACTTCTCACACACCAGCTCAATACTGATAAAAACAGCTCAACAGTTCCTCAAAACCGAAACTAATAGCCCAGTAATTTAGCCATTCCTTGATGATTACTCTATTCACAAGAATGATTGCGGCCTCTTCCTATAACCTGCTAGTTCACCACAACACTTCTGCCATGTAGATATATCCTACTATTCTCCGTACTGATTCTGTCCTGCTCTTTTAACCTAGAACTATACCTCGAGACTGTGTAGTTCCACCTTCCCTGGGTCTCCCTGCATGGCCAGACCAGGACTGACCCGGATCAACTGTCCGGCTGGACCAAAGCTGACCAGAGCATGGGGCAAAGTGTATTTCAGAGGGGCAGTCACCTGGGGAATAGCTGCATACTCTAAGGAGAGAACATGCATTATTATCATTAATAATATTATCACTTTCATGGGAGATATTCATTGTGCTGTAATGACTGTTCATTAGACTTGAGGATGGCCAGTTAGCCTCATTGTGCTCTTTTGTTATTAGCGGAATACAATAACACAACAGAGAAGAGCATGACATTAGAATGTGACCCCTGTTTCTAAGAGACAGACCTATAGTATCTGGGCGGAGATTACATGTAACTCAATGATTACCTGTGTCTGCTGTGCTCCAGGTGGTTTGTGGGGCAGGGTCATTCTGTTCAGCACCGTTGATGTACTGGCTCAACTCATAGCTACTGGAGGACAAGCCTGAGGCCTTGGAGATGGCCAGAGCCCCTTCGGCAAAACAGCAGTCCTGGAAAACAAAATCAGTCAACTCAAGATAGGAGAATGGGCAGGGATGGAGAACATCATATGACCAAGTTCCCAAAGTAAATATTCACCAAAGTGGGCAAACAGCAACACAGATCTGTATCTTTGTCATAAGAAATGTATATAATTATTAATCATAATATTTAGATGTTTACATCTCCACCAGCATCCCCATTCTCTTTAGAACAATCTTCATCAGAGCCTCTGAAGTCATGCTGAGAGCTCGCTCTTCGCTGGTCATACCTGAAAAATAATTAGAAGAAGAAATAGGGTTGAATTCATGCCCTTCAATGAAAGGAATATCATGAATCTCACATCTTTCTGTCTAACCTTTGTTGTTCTGGGTAGCCACTGCCAGACTGGTCCTGCTCATATCTCCTCTCCTGATACTGGTCAGATCTCCACTGTTCCTGGGGAGGCCATTGACCTGCATCTGGATCATATCAATTACAGAGAATTGTATCAATCATGTTGCTTTACTTGCACATAGTTATTGTTTAGTTTTGTTTCTTTACACATTAATTACTTTTGTACTGTGGTGCATATGTTGAAATAAAATCAAATGTTATTGGTCGCGTACACATGTTATCGTAGGTGCAGCGATATGTTTATGTTTCTGTGAATATATATGTATATGATTGTGTGTATAGAGAGTATGGACAGTATATGAATAGGAAAGGTGTGTACAGCAGTAGTTATATACGATGAGCCATGACTAGAAAATAGTATATACATATGAAGTGGGTAAAACAGTATGTTAGCATTATTAAAGTGACCAGTGTTCAATGACTATGTACATAGGGCAGCAGTCTCCAAGGTACAGGGTAGAGTACCGGGTGGTAGCCGGCTAGTAACAGTGACTAAGTTTAGGGCAGGGTACTGGGCAGAGGCCGGCTAGCGGTGACTATTTAACAGCCTGACGGCCTGGAGATAGAAGCTGTTTTTCAGTCTCTCAGTCCCAGCTTTGATGCACCTGTACTTTCTCCGACTTCTAGATGGTAGCGGGGTGTACATGCCATGGCTCAGGTGGCCGAGGTCCTTGATGATCTTCTTGGCCTTCCTGTGTCATGGAGGGCAGGCACTGTGCCCCCAGTGATATGTTGGGCTGAACGCACCACCCTCTGGAGAGCCCTATGGTTACGGACGGTGCAATTGCCTTACCAGGCGGTGATACAGCCCAACAGGATGCTCTCAATGGTGCATCTGTAGAAGTTTGTGAGTGTCCTAGGGGCCAAGCTGAATTTCTTCAGCCTCCTGAGGTTGAAGAGGCATTGTTGCGCCTTCTTAACTACACTCTCTGTGTGGAAGGACCATTTCAGGTTGTCAGTGATGTGCACACCAAGGAACTTGAATCTTTTCACCCTCTCCACTGCAGCTCTGTGCTCTCTCTGCTGTCTCCTGAAGACCACGATCAGCTCCTTTGTTTCAGTTAACGTATTTTTCTGGCACCACTCTGCCAGGGCCCTCACCTCCTCCCTGTAGGCTGTCTCGTCATTGTTGGTAATCAGGCCTACTACTGCTGTGTCGTCTGCAAACTTGATGATTGAGTTGCTGACGTGCGTGGCCACGCAGTCATGGGTTAACAAGGAGTACAGGAGGGGGCTGAGCAAGCACCCTTGTGGGGCCCCCATGTTGAGGATCAGCGTAGCGGAGGTGTTGTTGCCATTTAGCAGACGCTCTTATCCAGTGTGACTTACAAGAGCAATTAGGGTTAAGTGCCTTGCTCAAGGTGACATTGACAGATGTTTCACCTAGTCAGCTCGGGGGTTCAAACCAGCAACCTTTCGGTTACAGTCCGAACGTTCTTAACCATTAGGCTACCTGCCACCCTTTTTATAACTCTGATAATAGCTTAAGTTGCTTGGCAAGCAGGAGTGCAATACTTGAGTAATATAATCCATCAGTGTAATCCACTGATAACAATATGTCAGTACCTGGGTAATGTCCGTTGTAATAGCCCTGGTCATAGTAGCCATAGTCCTGACTATGGTCCCAGTAAATCTGGGGTGGGTAGTCATATGCTTGCCTGTAAACAATAAGATAATATAAAGATATCATAGATCCATTTCTGATCATATAAAGATGAATAATTTATTAAAAACTGTATCTTACATGCTGACCACACCACTCGAGTTGCAAAATACATTTACACATACATATTATTCAATCATTGCAACCCACACTGCTCGCGTGTGTAAATGACCATCTACGTAGCCAGGCACTAAAATAGAACTTGGTTCTATTTGTGACACTTGACGCGCTGCAAGTCCCACCTCCTCATTGGTTTTTAGGAGCATATACCCACGTGGGTGATTGAAAGATGAACTGAGGTCCACACTCCAGTCGAGTTGGTTGTGGTAATGCACCTTAAAGTTGGTTGCCAACCGCCATCTAAAGTCCAAAGAAGAAGAAGCTTGAAGGAGGAGAGATTACAAGAAACAAACTCGGTTTACCCTTTTATCTGTGGATTAATTGTCGGAGTAGAGGACCTTGTTATTTTACCAGAAATGCACAACCCAATGTTTATATCCCTGGACAAATGATCTAGCAACAGCAAGCTAGCTAGCTAAATAGGACAAGCTAGCTAGCTAAATAGGACAAGCTAGCTAGCTAAATAGGACAAGCTAGCTAGCTAAATTGCCATATATGTTTAATGCTTTTCAACCTGTCCCCAAATTAGTATAGTTGGTTCAGAGTTAGTTTTGATATTTCAACCTGCGTGTCCTGATCACGTCTGGTGTGGGGGGACAAAATCAACATGGGCACGATGGCGGACGCGTGCGCGAGCGGTCTGGTCAGCATGTTAAGGTCCACATAATAAAAAGCTGGCATTTCACAAGTGTCACCACCAATCCACATCAAATAATACTGAGATCCAATAGTTTAACATTTTCCTCAATGAATAGTGGACAGTTACAGTCAGTGTTTTCTTTTTTTAAATACTTTATTTGTAACTTTTCAAATTGAGACATAGAGACATTGACATTTGACAATAATATAATAAGTAACAGTCAGTTTCTGTGAACAAACCTTGAGTGGGGTCTGGAGTGTTGTGGCTCTGGTCTGATGTAACCCATCGTGGAATGGGGTCTGTCGTAAGCTGTTCTGGAGTGGGGAGTGCTGTAAGAGCTGTGTGAGAACTCTAGAGGTGGTCTGGAAGGGGGAGGGCTGGTGAGGTAGACCCTGTAGCGAGGGTCCTGGTGGGACCACTGCCTCTCCCTCTCCCTGGGGTCCGGTGGTGGTGGGTAGTGCCCAGTGATAGCGTCCCCAACATTTGGTGCTGGTGGGTAGTGCCCGGTTCCAGTCCCCTGGTGAGGGTGAGCAGGCCTATGGTAGTCCTCTCTCTCCCTGGGTCTCTGTGGGTGACGACCAGGGCCTGGCTCGGTCCAGTGGTAACTTCTGGGGTCCATGATGACCACTCTTTATGTTGAGAGGAGAATGCTTCAGTACCTGAGAAGAATAATGGATCATCAGTATTTTCACATGAAAAGGATTGGTAGAGCTCTCTGAGGAAGATCTCTGGAGCATTACAATCAATTAAGGACAGATCAAAATGTACTTGGGTGGAGGGCTGGTCCAAAATAGGGGAAGGTTGACAAACTTTTGGGGAGGGTAGTGCCTTTTTGGTGTGTCATTGAGCATTAAAGATCAGTCAAGACATGAGACATGCAGCTCAAAAAGCTCCCCTATTGATCTCTAAATTGACTATATAGCAGATGCCCCTCTTCACATTTCTCAAAATAGTAAAAAAAATATTATAATAATTTGATTTATATGAAAATATTATTTTTAAATGATTCTTTTTGACAAATTGAATGATGTGCTTCGCAATTGTAGTAGTTGGGGATCGGTTCAATTGTGCTGAATTGAATCATAGGAATCAAAATAATAATTTGTGAATTGAATCATAGGAATCAAAATAATAATTTGTGAATTGAATCATAGGAATCAAAATAATAATTTGTGAATTGCAAACAGTAGCTTGGTTTTCATCCAATTGGTGACAGATTCCAAAATCCGCATAAAAACAATTTGCACATTTTCCCACCAGATGGGAAATGTGTTTCCATCAAATTGACTTGTGCGGATAAAAGGCTGTGCATGATGACAGAGTGCACATAAAAATAACTTTTGCGGTTAAATTCCCATGTACCGAATAAAAAATAAAGTCAAATGTGTTTCCATCGCATTTTCAAGTCTACTGATTGTTTTTTTTGTTATATAGTGAGTGTGCTCACTCTGGTATTGGCATGTGCGCTCTAGCCAGCCAACAGCGTGCAGGGCGCAGATTGGGTGCTGTTGGCTAGAGTGCACGTATAGACTACATTATGAGATTATTATGGGCAAAAGACCAAGATGATTTTTATTTGTCAAATGGCAGACAAGCATTGATCATCACATCACCAGAATAAGACCGTCAATATGTATTGGAAAGGAGCATCAAGCTCATCACCTTTCACTTTCACCACCCTGTGAAGTTCATCATCATTTATTTACTCTGGAGCCTAATAAACTGCATGTTTTCCCAGAGGAGTCGTAGTGGGAGGACCACACTACATGTCATCCCGTGACTCCAAGCTTACTTCGATATGAGTGTTATTATATCAATATTTCAACATAAAAGCATTTCCACCGACATTTCACGCACAATTCCTTTTACCAACAGAAAAAGATCACACCTTTTCTAGTGTACTTTGTTTTGTCGACATTTGGCAAGTTTCCATCAGGCCTGTCATGACATTGTGTTATTCAAAACGCACTTTGTTCGCGTAAAAAGTAGGAGGCAGTGTTGCAAACCTTGCTATGAGCCACGTTACAAATCCAAGCAAGTGGGTTAACCCTATTGGCATGATGCGTAGGGTGTTTGTCTTTCACATCAGCGACCCAAATTGTAATCTCGACAGATTTTAAGCTCTAGAAAGGAACAGTAGAGGACAGTCTGGCTGTATTTTAACTTCTGATACGCTGCCTGTTACCGATCATCATTCTCCCAAGTTGTCCTATATAGTGCAGACACATAGGCCTATTTTCCCATCAGGCCCAGATATTCAGGAAAGGGATTACTGTTCTCCTAGCAGCAGGATATTATGCTGGCATCACAATCGCAGATGTTTTTCCTCAAAATAAGAGTCCCCCTGCAAAGACACACTGAATTTAGGGAATATTGATTTTCTTTAGCACTCTAGTGCAGTGCGTCAGCCTCCTGTCCAATCAGAGAGGCTATTCCTCGACCTAGAACCTAATCCTTCAATATAGCCTAAATATTTGTAGTTTAACTTTTAAAATGTATTACCTTTTCTGTGTAGCATAAACACAACCAGTTATAATGCAATACACTGTAATAAACTGCACATGGGATAAATATTGGCTTGTAGAGAGATACGTTTTCTACCTGTCTCAGCTAAAGTGGGGTGGGAAATACTCAGTAGAGTCTCTACTTACGAATGATGTGTAGTTTTGGAGGGGGACTGTGTTATAGACATATGCATTTGTCCTGCATGTTATATTAATCCCAAAACAATAACTGAATGTACTGTTGTTGTGTTGAATATCAGTTGTAAAGATAAAATACAAGGGATTATTACGTTATTAATCCGGTGTTTCTATGTCAAATGGTTTTTATATTTTTCAGACTTCTGTGATGTATATAAAGTGCAATTATGTAATGCAAACTCAAAATGTAATACATTTCAAATCTATATCTTACATGGTACAGGTGTCTTCTTTTTTAAGACCATAACCATGTGTGTGAGGTGTATACTTTTGTTTCAAATGAGATTTGTTTAAGACTACCAAGAAACACTCGGTGTGACCCTGATTTAACCCACTTCAGAAAAAGGTTAAGCAATGACTACAACTGGTTCAATGACCGAATACTTGAGGGGTACAATGGTCTTTTGAAGTCGCATCTCAAGGAACAATATGCGTTAATGTCCCCTGTGTCTTTTCCGAGTCAGGAATTACAGAGTCTTTTTTGTGAGAGCAAAGAGGTTATGCCAAATGTGCCTGGAACGGTAAAAAATTGGTGTCATTTTGAGCATGTGATATTGCCTGTGAATGTAAAGTCACATTAGACAGTTATAGTCATAGATATGCAACACCTTCCTAATATCAATTAGTCGGGGCATGAACGAAAGCGTTCCACAGGGATGCTCGCCCATGTTTACTCCAATACTTCCCTCTGTTGTGTCAAGTTGGCTGGATGTTCTTTGGGTGATGGACCATTCGTGATACACACGGGAAACTGTTGAGCGCTCAAAGACATTTAACATTTTTTGTCTTTCCCCATTCACCCTCTGAATGGCACATACACAATCCATGTCTCAATTGTCTCAAGGCCTAAAAATCGTTATTTAACCTGTCCCCTCCCCTTCATTAACAGGTGACATCAATAAGGGATCATAGCTTTCACCTACAGTAGAGTCACCGGGTCAATCTATGTCATGGAAAGAGCAGGTGTTCCTAATGTTTTGTGTAATCAGTGTATTTAGTAGCAGTAATTGCATTACATTAAATCTTAAAATGATGGATTCCTTAAGCCAGAAAGAACGAGAATTAAAGGATACACTACTTTTACTTCAGAAATACCTGGCATTACAGTATCTGGCAATGCATGGCGTTGTGGTAGATGTGACATTTTCTCATCGGCGCCCCTATTTTAGAAAACAGTCAGATGGTAGTAGTTGTGGTGTTTATGTGTGCTTATTCTCATAAACAGTCTTAGAGGGAAACGTGAATACACTTTGTCACAATGGCATGCGAGAGAATGTTTTATATGACTGATCAGAGACAAAATTACAACGTAATACATTTTAAACTCTACAGAAAATGCCTTTGCTGACCTTGATAGATAATCATCACATATCTGTTGTATGTATTATCATGCAATCTTGTCTCTGATAATGGTTTTTAAAACTTGGTTAATAGGCCTTAACTGTATACTGCTAACATTGATAGAGATGCAAAACATAGAGGCATATAACTTGTAAATAATGTTCTCCATTGTTGTTCTGAAAGCTTGATTATACTGTATACTGTTAGCCTTGTAGCCTTGTTGTCTCATGTAACGCATTTTAAACTCTACAAAAGTGCCTTTTCTGACCTTAATCAATAATCATTACAATATAGCTTGTAAATAATCTTGTCTCTGTTATAATTTGTAAAACTATTTAATAGGCCTAATAACCTTCATAGATAAGCAGTACATATTGGCCTACAACTTGTAAATCATTTTCTCCATTGCTGTTTAGAAAGTGTGATTATACTGTTTCCTAATAGCCGGGTTAATATTCATTACATTTAACATATAAATAAAATAGATTTTCATTTTGATAAAATAGTGTTGCTTTAGTGTGTGTTTTTTGTTGTTGTCTGTATTGACGTCAGGACCATGGATAGCACCAGATCATTTAAAGCTGTGTTGCTGGATATGTATGACACAGTCCCCCTCCAAAACTACACATATTTGGTTAGTAGAAACCCTACTGAGTAGTTCCCACCCCACTTTAACTGAGACAGGTAGAAAAGTTATCTCTCGACAACCCAATATGTATCCCATGTACAGTATTACAGTGTATTGCATTGGGGGCTATGGAAGGGGTGGAGAACAAAGTGCTGTTGGATATGTAGGACACAGTACCCCTCCAAAACGAACCATATTTGGTTATTAGAGACCCTACTGAGTATTTTCCACTTTACTATAGCTGAGACAGGTAGAAAAGTTCTCTACAGACCAATATTTTCAACATACCAGTGCCAACATAGTACTTTTTTCATTAATGGTAAAAATATGTTTAAACCATATTTGTTATTTGTTTTAATAAATTACTCATTGCCTTTTCTTGTTGGCAAAATAAAAGTGTCCATTGATTAAAATTACATGTATTTTGAATGAGTTATCCACGTTGCAATGTTTTGAAATGCGGGCTTTTATTTTGAAGGTTAGCTCATTACCATACAAACTTGACATCATCATTTGTGCTCCTGGCAGAATACTAGTGCTACATGGTTAGGCTAATTTAGACCATAATATAGCAACACGTTCACATTTGGTCAATATCATGTGTAGCCTACAGATAATGAAATAAAAGCCTGTGAAAGGCATTTGTCCTTTGTCTAAACGAGAGATATCTTGAAATTGAGATTGACAGTTCTCTCTCGAAAATAGGTTCTCAATCTTGATTTCTGCAACATAAACCAACAAGGCTATAGCTACCTACCAATACATACATGCACATGTACTTTGTCTTTCCTTGACAGCGCATTTAACATTCTATTAATAATTTTCTTAACAAAAAAATACCAAATATATTTGTAAAGTTCAAACTTACAGTTCACATCTGTTCAAAGCGCTTCCACCCAGCCAGTCGCAGTCAAAGTTCATCTGCCACATAATTTCACTGGAAAAGAAACACACAACATTAAATAAACCGACCCGAACCTGACAGATAAAGTTCTCAGGGGTACAAAGTCCAACAGTCCAAATGAGCCGGTAAATAAAAGCATGGCGTAAGCGAGGTATTTTCATTGGATAACAAGGGCCAAATTGCGCATTACAATTAGAGCTTGGCTTTGCGCACATGTAATATAGTTTCAGACATATATATATATATATATATAAAATAAACGTTTCATTGATAGAAAATATATATATAAAATATTGTACCCATCTATCAAAATGTATTTCTAAACAAATGTCTAATCTGTGGCCCCGACAAAATCCCGATGCACGTTGTTCAAACAATTGTTAGTAAACATATATTGGCAAACACCCTTGACAGCAGAACCGTTGTAATAAACATGATATTACTTTTAAGAAGAGATTAGGCTACTTTGAATTACTTACATCATGTCTCTATATCTATCATTTGCGATATTTTGTGTCTGTGAAAGATAACTGTATCCATTTCCATGTTTACATTTTTTATTTTATTTGGATGTCTGGACATGCCACGTTGCGTTGAACCCCGGGCGGTTGACAGTGGAAATGGAAAAAAACAAGCCACCAGCGCATACCATTTAGCTGGAGATTGGTATCCTAAAACCTCCATATTGGGAAGGGAAAACGTTAGAGGCTGGCTCCCACATAAGTGAGGACCTGAAAGCACAGAGTGGCTATGAAATGAGACTAGGGAGAACCATGTGTAGGCCTACTGGTGTCTTCTGTGGACAAATCACTATGGACTTTTGCATAGCTGTTATTATATCAAGTGTATATCAAATATCTTAAAAGAGTGTGCTGACCAAATTTAAATGAGCTATTTCAAGCGAAGGCAAGGAGTTTCAAAACCATAGGCCTTCTGTACACTCTTTGGCAAGGCGTCTTGTATACATCCGCTATGAGATCATTGTTGGAATCACAGCAAATGGAGATAACATCTATTTGATGTGCTCTACTTGAGTTTCTCCCCACTCATTGGTTGAATCAACGTTGTTTCCACGTGATTTCAGAAAGTTTATGTTGTTGAATTAGCCTTCAAAGCAAACGGGTATAAAATATGTTGGCTATAATAACAAGTGTAAATAAAAATTATTGTCCACAACTCTGCACACTATCAACAGTCTTGCATTTACCACGAATATACAATGAAATAGTTAGCCACTGATCAATTTCATCGTTTTTCCAGCAGTCGTCGCAGTTTACCAAGGAAGTTACATAGGTGTACTGATACCTTGAGGGGCGCTCTTCATTCACTTGAAACACCGTGAAAATTAGCATGTGACCAATGGGGTTTGATATGCAAATATGAGGCGCTCGAACTCCAACTTCCACGGTGAACTGCGGGGAAATATGAGAAAAAGAGCAGACAACACAAGGTCGCGAACTTAACTGGGACGTGAAGAGAGACCATCTGTGGATATCCTGTCTTCAACGTGGATATTTTCTAATGTGCAATATGACTTTTGAGGAAACCAGCGGAGAAAACTCTACAGAAAGGTAGCTAGCTGAGATTATTTTTTGCAAATTGTTGAAAATTAAAGCTTCAGTTGTCAGCTAAATTTACTTCATTTGGCAAGCGATCCAGTTATAGCAGCTATGTGATGTCAATGTCCCGGTATGCACGAGCGTTTGGCTGAGCATGTCTAAGCTAACCTAGTTAGCTATTTAGTTAGCTAGATAGGTAGGTAGTTATATACTTTCTATAATGTTGCATGCTGACTAAATATCGATACTTAGTGTTTTGGTCTATGTATCACCCACCATCAATATGCTTCTTTGTTGTTGTGCAACCACAGGATGGATTCGGTGGCTAAAGCACTGGAGGAGGTCCTCAGCTCCGCGTTACCTCAGGGTTGCATCACTGTCGGGGTATACGAGGCAGCCAAGTCACTCAATGTGTAAGTAGATAGCAAATGAAGCACATTCAGCAATATTATAACGTTATTAGCTAGTAATAAATCCATTCTGAAATAACTAAATGCAAGGAGTGAAGTACATTATGTTTCAATATATTCTTACGCAATGAAACTAATAAACATTCTGGCAACTAAATTAATATATACTGCTTGTTTAACAAATTGTGTTGTCATTTAAATCATCAGTGACCCGGATAATGTGGTGTTGTGCCTCCTGGCTACGGACGAGGAACAGGTAGAAGACGTGGCCCTCCAGATCCACTTTACCCTTATCCAGGCGTTCTGCTGCGAGAACGACATCAACATCCTGCGGGTCAGCAACATGAGGCGCCTCGCTGAGATCCTTGGAGGAGTGAAGCCAGGAGGAGAGCCAATGGACATGCACTGTGTACTAGTTACTGTATGTGTCATTACATTATTCATACTCCCCATATCCCTGCACTAAACAGTGCTAGACCTTTATATCAGTTAATCAGCTGGGGTCTCTGCAGGTGTGGCACTTTTAACCTGGACCGAGTTCATTATGCCAGCTAGGTTATTAAACATTATTTGTGGATGCTAAAGATTTGCAGGTCAAGAGCATTGAATACAGAATCAAAGGCCTAGATGCGTACAAATATTCGATTTTAATGGCCACAACATCTGGTCTAGTAGTTTTATGTCTTCATTCATTGCTCTGCTCTTTTAGATTTAATCCAGCTGACTGCAGCCACCTGATCTGTAGTGATGTGGGTTGCGTAGTGGTCTGACGTAGCTTACGCTGGCTGCAGTACTGCAAGTGATCTAAAAATAAATAAAGCTGAGCTCATAGGAGAAAGAGGATGAATGATTGCATGTTTGCAGAGCGATTCTTAGAATGCAGAAGTCAGCATGGAGACATTTTTATGCCCTGCTCATACACTTCCTTAGTAGTGATCTGATCTATGAAGCACACTAGCAGGCCATACAGATCATATAGGATCTTAATTTGATCCCCCTGTTGCAGAACCTTCCTGCAATTCAAGAAATGTAAAACTTGTAATGTATTTGAGGTTTAAAAAGGCTTCTCAAGTTTAGTCATTTCTACTTGTATCAACCCCTACAAAAATGTCTATTAATTATAATCCACATAATACTTTACATTTCCTGTTGCTGCAGGAATATTTTTCCTGCTGTAGCAAACTGGCTCTACTTGTCACTGTAACCACACCAGTTGCAGAGAACCCTTATCTTATTATGGTTGTTAGAAATGACTTTTTATCCCTATATTTGATGAATACATTTAGAAAGCACAGCAGTAGATGTGTGCGAATTAACTGTGTGAGCAGTTATGGTAACCATACTCACTTGCAGAGAACCCCTTAGGCCTAACTGATTAGGGTTGTTCTTACACATTTATTAGGTCTGTATTTGAATGCATACGTTTTTAGAAAGCAGCATTAGCCTGACTGTGTTTTCCCTTCCTCTTCACAGAACCCCCAGTTGACCACATGGAAGGACCCAGCTCTGAGCAAAGTGAATCTCTTCTGTAGAGACAGTCGAATCCTGGACCAGTGGGTTCCCATTATCAACCTACCTGACTGATGACTCTACCCATGTTGTGCACTTTATATGGAAACATTGCACACTGCACTAGATCTGTGTAATAACCCCTTTGTTGGACCTCTCATGAACAACCTTGATTCTGCCAGAGGAAGATAGAGGACCAGGACATCTCCCAGAAAATAACAACAAAATCTCCAACTCCAACAAAACTTGCTGGATCAGTGTGGATTGTAATGCAGAGGTTTCAGCTGAGGAAGAGTGATTCAGCGTTCTGGGTTCCAAGACTGCCATGGTAACAATGATGACTGTAATTACAAGGCAACGGTTGGTCATTGGTATGACTGTGCCCTCCTTGCCGGGAAGAAAGCCATTACAGGAAGCTGAATCATGTGAGCACACACAGCAGAACACACTAGACACAGGTGGTGGTGAGCAGAGCAGAGAACACTAGGCAGCAGGGGATTGGAATCTACTGGAGGATCAGACAACTGACTCCAAGGACTGGACCGGACTCCATTTAACCGGACAGGATTTTACTGAACTGGACTGGAGTAGTCTGGACTACAGGTTGGATAATGCCTCAAGGAAAGTGGACAAATCTCAACTGTAATTTATATGATGTTGATCATCTCTGAATTTTTGTTTTGAGAATTATTTAAATAAAAAAGGGAAGATATTGTCAGGACAAAGCAATGTATTGTCTTAAACATTAACTTGTTGTTTTGTTTTAATTAATATGTTTGCGTTAATTTAATTAATTGTATTTATGTTGCAATGTTCATCAACAGCTACCTTTGTGGAGAAATAAACTGAACTGAACTAAACATTTAATTGTTTTGCTTGTTTGGAATTAATGCAGTGAGTTATGGGTATAATTCTGCAGGTTTTTGATTAACCTGTAAGCAACATCACTCACAGGACTAATAATACCTCTCTGTCAAGGCAGTGGAAAACGGGCTTTGAACAAGGATTCTGTTTGCACCAAGCTTGGTCAAAGAGGCTTTTCACCGAGGTCGCTAGATAATTCAGTGAGGTCACTAGATAATTCAGCACAATTCCAGCTGCAGCACCTTTTGTCATTTCTCGTAGGTAGTGTTTTTTTTCTCAGCTGCAGGTGTTAACTGCAAGCCTCAGTTCAGGGGAATGGAATGGCATGCAACACTTTCAAGTGATCTTTCATATTCAGCTGAATAAAGAAAGGTGCACTGTTTAACCGGGTGCAAAAAGCTAGTACATAGTTTTGCGTGTATTTATTATGTAACATACACCATGTCTCAACAATACATCACTCCATTGACACCAATGGTAAACACTACAGTGTTGGTTATTTACATCCAAGGACACAAAGCCCTGCATTCACATCAAAAATGTTTTATAAAAACGTCACACAGGAGGGAGAAGGAGAATTTCCACATACATATAGTTTCCTTGTGTGATGAGCAGCATCAGGGTGTTTGTGTGATCACCATGACAACCCTTGCTGTCACCGAGGCCCTCTGTTCGAACACAGAAACACCCTCTGTTCAAACACCTGTCAGGGACAAAAATAGCCAGAGAGGAAAGAAAATATATATTACTAACCAGCACACTCAGAGGACACCAGAAGTGATTGTGTGTGTGTGTGCAGCAGAGCAAAGCAGGGGGACAAAGCCCTCAAAGAGCAGCTGATGAAACAATGTGTGTGACTGAGTCAAGGCCCATTCACACCCTCACAGTGGGGGTACTACTGACCACTGATTTCATCATGGCTATAAATAGACCCTATGAATGGAGGTGATGCAATCACACTCACAGTGACGCACTGATAGTAATAATAGTGTTACTAATTAGAAGGCAACACAAGCAGTGCAGGCTGTTAACCACAAACCACCTAATGTCACGTCAGCATGATGACCTGAAATGTAGCTGTACTCCTGTGGCATCTTAACACAATGGAGCATTCAATGATACAAATTTGTAATTTAGCTTTCCCAACCTTTCCGGGGGCCATAACCACACATTTTACTGGTTGGTAGGTGTTCAAATACTTATGTCATGCAATAAAATGCAAATTAATTACTTAAAAATCATACAATGTGATTTTCTAGATTTTTGTTTTAGATTCCGTCTCTCACAGTTGAAGTGTACCTATGATAAAAATGACAGACCTCTACATGCTTTGTAAGTAGGAAAACCTGCAAAATCGGCAGTGTATCAAATACTTGTTCTCCTCACTGTATATGGCCTGACCTGGTTTTTGCCTGTAACATCAGACCCTGAGAGAGAGAGAAAGAGAGACTGACAGACAGAGAGACAGAGAGAGAGAAAGGCCACTGAAGCACAGGGATCGTTACATAACAACCAGACCTGCCTGGACATTGGGGCAGAGAACAGGACAAAATATGGCAGAAATCAGAGCAAAATGGGAATGTTTACAGATAGGTGACTCACTGACGTGGCACTAGCTAGTCTATTAGTGGTTTTGACAATTCAACAATCTATCCTCTCCACTTGTTCAAATGTATCTGATAATCATTGTAAGACAAGTATTTTTTTCTACACACTTTTTATTGTGCCAGATGCATTTACAAATCACTACTAAATCATTAAAATTGTGTATTTAAATAAATTCATTAAGATCTACTAAATTTAAGAAGGCAAAATTGGGAATAAAATTGTAATCACTTGAAATAGGAAATATATCCACATAGACAGTACGTACTAGAGACCAAATTAGCATCCGGTATGTGTCACAGAGGTAAATAAACATGTTTTTCTTTAAAACTGCAAAATCCATTTGCAACATGAATTAAGTTGGCAAAAATCAATGCAGCACATGCATCAAAATACCACAGGCCTTTTATTGTAAATGTAAATGGAGTGACATAACAGTGAGAAGAAGCAAGTGCAGAAACACATCATACAGGAACACGCAACTTTAAGCGAGCTTTCAAAGCCACACAGAATATAATCTCTTGTGGACAGACTACTTAACGTAAATAGTATTTTACGTGAGATTTTCGATTGTAGGTTGCCAAGATTACACAGAATATGGAGGCAAATAGCCTACTATGAGGGGACATTTCAGTTGGTGCTGCCGTCTGTCTCTATATATAGCAGTCTATAGTAATTATAGGCTTTAACCCACAGGTGTAAGAGCAACTTATTGTATTGCCAATAATGATACTGACAGATGAATAGCGACAAGCACTTCAAAGATGTGCTCCCTGCATCCACTGGGAATGTATTGATTCAGTTGTTCACAGTATTAGTATAGTGTTGTTTGAGGAGTGTGGCTAAAAAGGTGTAGTGAGATGTAGAAACGAGACTACTTTAATACTAAGGCCCTGGCTGGTTAAGCTGGGTCATGTTCATAAGGTAGAAAACAAAGCGAACCAGGTATGTACTACCTGAACTTGTCTAATTGTTTTAGTTTTCGGTTTTGCTATTGTCCGCCCTAATGAACACGACCATGGTCTCCGAGTTGCCTTCGACAGTCACGTGCACAGACAAAAACAAATATTCTCCCAAACACACAATAACAATTATTATTCAACGCATGACCATTCTGAGAGTTGAAAAGAAGACAATGGAGCAGCTATTGTAAACATGGAATGTTCACACTCAAGAAGAGATCATAATAACAGTTGTCACAAATTTCATGTTGGATCACAGAATCCTTGTCAGAATAGAAGTCGTACATCTATCAATAAAAAGTTATTACAGTGAAACACTTTAAAAGCACTGGCAATAAAATACAAATCAGAAAACCTTTACATTTCTAGCTTGGTACCAGATCTGTTTGTGCTCTTGCTTACTCCATTGATGTCCTTGTCAAGCCAGTTTTTATCTTTGTTTGCCACTACAATGTGTGAAGGAGTTGGCATGATAGCACAAACAGATTAGCATCCAGTTTCCTCTGGTGCTGGTACAGATGTAGGATCGTAATTTGAGCAGTTTTTCACAGCAGGAAAATAATCCTGCAGCAACAGGAAATGTGAATTATTATGTGGATTATAGTTAATGGACATTTTTGATACATTTTTAGTTAGGGCAAATCCAATCTGACATTTTAAAGTGAAAATTACAAACTTTAGAACCTTTTTAAAACCTCAAAAACACTGCAAGTTTGCTGTGCAGGAAATGTCCTGTAACAACAGGGTGATCAAATTACGATCCTACATCTGTACATTGGATAGACGTGATTGTGATCTTAACTTCTTCTCCTTCAGCCAAGTAAAGACATCATTATGGAACAACAACTTTTACATCAATGTAAGGCATAGTAAAATCATTTAAAGGGGTTACATGGTATCTGCAACACTTCATATTGATGCTACATTACCTATCTACTGTACTACATACAAATAAGACAACTATGCAAAGTCACAAAGTTTGGTTTCTAAGGCAAAGGCATGGCAAATTCACAAGAGATAAATATTAGTATTAAAGTTTAAAGAGTCATTCTTTCATAACAAAAGACATAGAAGTGGGATAGTTCGAATCTACCCCC
This sequence comes from Salvelinus alpinus, assembly GCF_045679555.1. Taxonomy (NCBI): domain Eukaryota; kingdom Metazoa; phylum Chordata; class Actinopteri; order Salmoniformes; family Salmonidae; genus Salvelinus; species Salvelinus alpinus. Next base: position 33,040,669 of record NC_092101.1, on the reverse strand, counting down.
ACCTGAAAATGAAACGATCTCTGACATCTTTGCAGAAACAAAACAATGCTGGTTAAACCTGCCAGTTCATGAGGCTATTGCTGCAAGCCATACGCTTTCCCTTACAAAACGGCACCCTCTCCTGTTGTGACGGGACATTCACAGTCTGAGTCCCAAATGGCACCCTTTTCCCTTCAGAGCACACATTTTAACCAGGGCCCATAGGGCTCTGATCAAAAGTGGTTCACTCTATAGGGAATAGGGCGCCATTTGGGACACAGACATAGCTTACCAGACCATCAGCACTGGTTTTAGAGTCCTCCTGTGTCATGGGACTGGGTGATTTACATCATGGGGTTATTACAGGCTTATCAGTAATATACAAACTAGACTGATTGTTTCCCAAAGAAGCTACTGTGTGGGGACTGATGACGCAATCAGGAGCTGAAAGGTTTAACTAGAGTGTGGTGCAAGTGCAATGCTTTATACTTTTGGGCCATTGGCATTATTTATGCTCTGGCTGATGTGAACATTACAGAGTTGGGAACCCCTAGTTTGAACCAAGCTAGTATTTAGTCTGCATAACATGAGATAACAATCTAAAAGAACACCAGTCTCTGTTGAGAGGAGCCTCAGAATGAGCTTTCATTCTTTCATGACTGATTGAACTAAACTAAAACATTGTTTCTGGGTTACCAATGACCTGTTACATTTTGGCTCATGGTGCTATTTGGTCTTAGTTGTATCTGATTAGGAGAGAGCACACCAATGATTCTGATCCTACCAAAATGGCACTTGTTTATAAGAGTCCAAAAATGGCACCCTATTCCCTATATAGTGCACCATTTTTTTACCAGAGCCCTATGGGCCCTAGGATAACATTTGGGAATCAACCGAAAGCACAAGGAAATAGGGGGAGTGGGGCTGGGCTGGCCTTAAGGCAAATAGTGTATCGGTATTAATGTCATATTTCTCTCTATAAAATAATATACAAATAAAAAAGCAAAGAGATTTCAGCTGTCCCGCTACTATAATATAGTGCACGGCTTCTTGTCTTTGAAGGGGTTTTCAGAGGCTGGGATGCCCATGAGTAGAGGGTCGTATTTAGCATGTTCTCCACAATAGTGCATCAGGTCTGCTGAGGCCTTGGACACCTACGGGAGAGAATCATACAGCAGGTTACTATCGACCTCAGATGAACACAAAGAAACAGTCAGGTGGCTCACCAAGGAATGTAGTTTGTGTCCCTGAGAGATGCACATCCTTGGTAAAGACTGACTACCCTAAATCGATCCTCAACAGTTTATGTAGTGGAAATATACACTTGCTTACTACTTATTATGAACCAATGTACTGGGGATGCATTCTAAATCTGACCACAACTCCATTTTGCTCAATCCCTTCCTATAGGCCGAAAATCAAACAGGAAGTACCCATGCTAAGGACTATTCAACGCTGGTCTGACCAATCGGAATCCACGCTTCAAGATTGTTTTGATCACGCGGACTGGGATATGTTCCGGGTAGCCTCAGAGAATAATATAGACGTATACGCTGATTCGGTGAGTGAGTTTATAAGGAAGTGTATAGAAGATATTGTACCTACTGTGACTATTAAAACCTACCCTAACCAGAAACCGTGGATAGAGGGCAGCATTCACGCAAAACTGAAAGTGCGTACCACTGCATTTAACCATGGCAAGGCGACTGGGAATATGGCCGAATACAGAGTAGTCATTCCCTCCGCAAAGCAATCCAACAAGCAAAATGTCAGCATAGAGACAAAGTGGAGTTGCAATTCAATGGCTCAGACACGAGACGTATGTGGCAGGTTCTACAGACAATCACGGACTACAAAAGGAAAACCAGCCACGTCACAGACACCGACATCTTGCTTCCAGATAAACTAAACACTTTCTTTGCCCACTTTGAGGATAATACAGTACCACCGACGCGGCCCGCTACCAAGGACTGTGGGCTCTCCTTCTCCGTGGCTGATGTGAGTAAGACATTTAAATGTGTTAACCCTCGCAAGGCTGCCGGCCCAGATGGCATCTCTAGCCGCGTCCTCAGAGCATGCGCAGACCAGCTGGCTAGTGTGTTTACAGACATATTCAATCTCTCCCTATCCCAGTCTGCTGTCCCCACATGTTTCAAGATGGCAACCATTGTTCCTGTACCCAAGAATGCAAAGGTAACTGAACTAAATTACTATCGCCCCGTAGCACTCACTTCTATCATCATGAAAGGGCACTGCGTTCATCCACCTCTGGCCTGCTCGCCTCCCTACCTCTGAGGAAGTACAGTTCCCGCTCAGCCCAGTCAAAACTGTTCGCTGCTCTGGCACCCCAATGGTGGAACAAACTCCCTCACGACGCCAGGTCAGCGGAGTCAATCACCACCTTCCGGAGACACCTGAAACCCCACCTCTTTAAGGAATACCTAGGATAGGATAAAGTAATCCTTCTAACCCCCCCCCCTTAAAAGAGTTAGATGCACTATTGTAAAGTGGTTGTTCCACTGGATATCATAAGGTGAATGCACCAATTTGTAAGTCGCTCTGGATAAGAGCGTCTGCTAAATGACTTAAATGTAATGTAAATGTATGAAGTGCTTTGAAAGACTAGTCAAGGATCATATCACCTCCACCTTACCTGACGACACAACAGTAGTAGGCTTGATTACCAACAACGAGACAGCCTACAGGGAGGTGGTGAGGGCTCTCGGAGTGTGGTGTCAAGAAAATAACCTCTCACTCAACGTCAAAGGAGATGATCGTGGACTCCAGGAAACAGCAGAGGGAGCACCCCCCTATCCACATCGACAGGAGAGCAGTGGAGAAGGTGGAAAGTTTTAAGTTCCTCTGCGTACATATCACTGACAAACTGAAATGGTCCAGCCACATAGACAGTGTGGTGAAGAAGGCACAACAGTGCCTCAGACACAACAGTGCCTCAGACACAACAGTGCCTCTTCAACCTCAGGAGGCTGAAGAAATTTGGCTCCCCACCTAAAACCCTCACAAACTTTTACAGATGCACAATTGAGAGCATCCTGTCAGGCTGTATCACCGCCTAGTACGGCAACTGCACCACCCACAACCGCAGGGCTCTCAAGAGGGTGGTGGGGTCTGCACAATGCATCACCGGGGGCAAAGTACCTGACCTCCAGGACATCTACAGCACCCGATGTCACAGGAAGGCCAAAAAGATCATCAAGGACAACAACCACCCGAGCCCCTGCCTGTTCACCCCGGTACCATCCAGAAGGCGAGGTCAGTACAGGTGCATCAAAGCTGGGACCGAGAGACTGATAAACAGCTTTTACCTCAAGGCCATCAGACTGTTAAACAGCCATCACTAGCACAGAGAGACTGCTGCCTACATACAGAATTGAAATCATTGGCCACTTTAATAAACGGAACACTAGTCACTTTAATAAAGCCACTTTAACTTCTTATCGCTGGGGGCAGTATTGAGTAGCTTGGATGAATAAGGTGCCCAGAGTAAACTGCCTGCTACTCAGTCCCAGAAGCTAAGATATGCATATCATTAGTAGATTTGGATAGAAAACACTCTGAAGTTTCTAAAACTGTTTGAATGATGTATGTAAGTATAACAGAACTCATATGGCAGGCAAAAACCTGAGAAAAAATCCAACCCGGAAGTGGGAAATCTGAGGTTTGTAGGTTTGCCTATCCAATATACAGTGTCTATGTGGTCATATTGCACTTCCTAAGGCTTCCACTAGATGTCAACAGTCTTTAGAACCTTGTTTGATGCTCTACTGTGAAGGATGAGGGAATAAGAGCTGATTGAGTCAGGTGTCTGGCAGAGTGTCACGCGCTCACTCAGGCGCGCCCCGTGAGAGTTAGCTGCGTTCCATCGCATTTCTACAGACAAAGGAATTCTCCGGTTGAAACATTATTGAAGATTTATGTTAAAAACATCCTAAAGATTATTTCTATACATCGTTTGACATATTTCTACGAACTGTAATGGAATGTTTTGACTTTTCGTCTGGCCTGCGCGTCATCAATTTGGATTTTGGAACTAAACGCGCCAACAAAAAGGAGGTATTTGGACATAAATTATGGACGTTATCGAACAAAACAAAAATGTATTGTGGAACTGGGATTCCTGGGAGTGCATTCTGATGAAGATCATCAAAGGTAAGTGAATATTTATAATGCTATTTCTGACTTCTGTTGACTCCACCACATGGCGGGTACCTGTATGGCTTGTTTTTGTGTCTGAGCGCCGTACTCAGAATATTGCATGGTGTGCTTTTTCAGTTAAAAAAAATTGAAATCTGACACAGCGGTTGCATTAAGGAAAAGTTTATCTAAAGTTACATGTATAATACTTGTATCTTTAATCAATGTTTATTATGAGTATTTCTGTAAATTGATGTGCCTCTCTGCAAAATCACCGGATGTTTTGGAGGCAAAACATTACTGAACATAACGGGCCAATGTAAACTAAGATTTTTGGATATAAATATGAACTTTATCGAACAAAACATACATGTATTGTGTAACATGAAGTCCTATGAGTGTCATCTGATGAAGATCATCAAAGGTTAGTGATTAATTTTATCTCTATTTCTGCTTTTTATGACTCCTCTCTTTGGCTGGAAAAATGGCTGTGTTTTTCTGTGACTAGGTACTGATCTAACATAATCAGATGGTGTGCTTTCGTCATAAAACCTTTTTGAAATCGGACACTGTGGTGGGATTAACAACAAGTTTATCTTTAAAATGGTGTAAAATACTTGTATGTTTGAGGAATTTTAATTATGAGATTTCTGTTGTTTGAATTTGGCGCCCTGCACTTTCACTGGCTGTTGTCAAGTTAATCCCGTTAACGGGATCTCAGCCATAAGAGGTTTTAATAATGTTTACATATCTCGCATTACTCATCTCGTATGTACACTAATGTTCAAAAGTTTGGGGACACTTAGAAATGTCCTTGTTTTTGAAAGCAAAGCACACATTTAATAGACAAAAGAAGGCCAGCATCCCAGAGTCGCCTCTTCACTGTTGACGTTGAGACTGGTGTTTTGCGGGTACTTTTTAATGAAGCTGCCAGTTGAGGACTTGTCTGTAGCCTTTTAAAATTATAAACTTGGATTAGCTAACACAACGTGCCATTGGAACACAGGAGTGATGGTTGCTGATAATGGGCCTCTGTACGCCTATGTAGATATTCCATAAAAAAATCTGCCGTTTCCAGCTACAATAGTCTTTTACAACATTAACCATGTCTACACTGTATTTCGGATCAATTTGATGTTATTTTAATGGACTTTTCTTTTTCAAAAACAAGGAAATTTCTAAGTGACCCCAAACTTTTGAACGGTAGTGTATATACTGTATTCTATACAATCTATTGCATCTTAGCCTATGCCGCTCTGACATTGCTCATCCATATATTTATATATTCTTATTCCATTCCTTTACTTAGATTTGTGTGTATTAGGTATTTGTTGTGGAATTGTTAAAGAGAAGGTCAGCGAAGGCAGTTCTTGCAGGATGAAAAATGTAATATCATATACAGTGGGGAGAACAAGTATTTGATACACTGACGATTTTGCAGGTTTTCCTACTTAGAAAGCACGTAGAGGTCTGTAAAAATCCATAAAATCACATTGTATGATTTTTAAGTAATTAATTTGCATTCTATTGCATGACATAAGTATTTGATACATCAGAAAAGCAGAACTTAATATTTGGTACAGAAACCTTTGTTTGCAATTACAGAGATCATACGTTTCCTGTAGTTCTTGACCAGGTTTGCACACACTGCAGCAGGGATTTTGGCCCACTCCTCCATACAGACCTTCTCCAGATCCTTCAGATTTCGGGGCTGTCGCTGGGCAATACGGACTTTCAGCTCCCCCCAAAGATTTTCTATTGGGTTCAGGTCTGGAGACTGGCTACGCCACTCCAGGACCTTGAGATGCTTCTTACGGAGCCACTCCTTAGTTGCCCTGGCTGTGTGTTTCGGGTCGTTGTCATGCTGGAAGACCCAGCCACGACCCATCTTCAATGCTCTTACTGAGGGAAGGAGGTTGTTGGCCAAGATCTCGCGATACATGGTCCCATTAATCCTCCCCTCAATATGGTGCAGTCGTCCTGTCCCCTTTGCAGAAAAGCATCCCCAAAGAATTATGTTTCCACCTCCATGCTTCACGGTTGGGATGGTGTTCTTGGGGTTGTACTCATCCTTCTACTTCCTCCAAACACGGCGAGTGGAGTTTAGACCAAAAAGCTATATTTTTGTCTCATCAGACCACATGACATTCTCCCATTCCTCCTCTGGATCATACAGATGGTCATTGGCAAACTTCAGACGGGCCTGGACATGCGCTGGCTTGAGCAGGGGGACCTTGCGTGCGCTGCAGGATTTTAATCCATGACGGCGTAGTGTGTTACTAATGGTTTTCTTTGAGACTGTGGTCCCAGCTCTCTTCAGGTCATTGACCAGGTCCTGCCGTGTAGTTCTGGGCTGATCGCTCACCTTCCTCATGATCATTGATGCCCCACGAGGTGAGATCTTGCATGGAGCCCCAGACCGAGGGTGATTGACCGTCATCTTGAACTTCTTCCATTTTCTAATAATTGCGCCAACAGTTGTTGCCTTCTCACCAAGCTGCTTGCCTATTGTCCTGTAGCCCATCCCAGCCTTGTGCAGTTCTACAATTTTATCCCTGATGTCCTTACACAGCTCTCTGGTCTTGGCCATTGTGGAGAGGTTGGAGTCTGTTTGATTGAGTGTGTGGACAGGTGTCTTTTATACAGGTAACGAGTTCAAACAGGTGCAGTTAATACAGGTAATGAGTGGAGAACAGGAGGGCTTCTTAAAGAAAAACTAACAGGTCTGTGAGAGCCGGAATTCTTACTGGTTGGTAGGTGATCAAATACTTATGTCATGCAATAAAATGCAAATTAATTACTTAAAAATCATACAATGTGATTTTCTGGATTTTTGTTTTAGATTCCGTCTCTCACAGTTGAAGTGTACCTATGATAAACATTACAGACCTCTACATGCTTTGTAATTAGGAAAACCTGCAAAATCAGCAGTGTATCAAATACTTGTTCTCCCCACTGTACGTACAGTCTATTTAGGTCATTCAAGTTATGGGTTATGTTTGAGAAGCATACCTTAATCCTCTCAATGCTGGCCTCTATTCTCAGCTGCTGGACTGTCCTCCTGGCATGGGCTATGTTATTGGAACTCTGCATCTTTGAAGACATGATGGTCTTCACACACCTGTGTTAAAACACACATACTGGACTCAGTACTGTATAACACTATGGAAAAGAATGACTGACAATAAATGAATGAATTAATACATGAATATTGTGGCAATTTTTCTGTGTGGCTTTATCTGGAAAAACTAAAGAAAAGCACAATAAACCATCATTAAGTCATAATTTGTACATCCATATAGGGCAGCAGAACAGACAGTCCCTGTATAACAGTCTCATAAAAGATATCCCAGCTACATCAGCAGGCACTTCTTACATCTTTGCAAAGCAGATGGTGTGTTGGAGAATAACTCAAGATGGTTAAGTGCCAGGAACAGAACTTTGACAAGCTGTCTAAGCTGTTACTCCACTGTCCTTCCTCTCCAGAGTAACTTTCCAAAAGTGACAGTCGGAAGTTAATCTGCAATTTACTACTCAACCAACAACCTACAAACAAGCTAACACACATAATCACGCACAGACTGGCATAGACGAAAGTGGTTGCACAACCCACACACAACATGGGAAGTCTGCATTAGTCTTAGCATTGCACGGTATACCAAAACTTAGGTAGTATTTCAATACAAAAAAATAACATTCGATACTTCTGTCAAATGTGTCTCACGTGATTGAGAGGATCAAGTCTGTGTATAAATGCAGCCCCTTCATAGCGTGAAGAGCAAAGTGCCTGCTCCACTCCATTCATTGCTAGAGCTGTCTGGGCTGCATTGTTAGCTCCCCACTCATGCTGCACAGAAATTAACACACTTCAATAATGCAACACGGCATGTAGAAGTGTTGAAACTGTTCACAAAACAATGTCCATACAGGCTAGAACAATGCAAGACGATACCGGTAGCTTCCGGTTTTAATTGTAGGCTAATGTTCCTTGCTAGCTTACAGCTGAAGCAACATCAATTCACTACCCTAGCTTTGTTTGTGCAAACCATACTGCAAAATATGCTGATTTCAAAGCTGATTGATTGTCACAAAAAACTTTGTTAATTCACTTCATCTCCCTCACCACCAAAAACTCATTCACTTCTTCACTCCCACGCTTCCAGTCTGGTTTCCAGTAGAATCCAATAGTGTGTGATTGCGGGCTGCAATTCGGGGTGTTCCTGTATGTGGGCATACAGGAACACCCTTGAGCATCCCATTGGTTCCTTCATAAACATCCCCCCTCGAGCATCCCATTGGTTCCTGCATAAATGCCCCCCCTCGATCATGACATCTTCATGCTTGTGTTACACTTTTGAATGTGGGTCAAAAGGAAAATACAAGCATTATCGCCCCCGCCTCCTATGTACTGGAGTCCTCCTTACTAGCTAGTGGGAGGCAGGGGCAACACCGGTAGACAGTGTCCTTCGCTCTTGCCTGCCGAACACCTGCCCTCACATTCGTTAAGAGAACTGCGGAAAAACAGTGCCCGACATGCAAGGGCAAAGGATACTGTCTACCGGTCTCCCCGCCTCCCGCTAGCTACTCCGGTATGTGGGAGGCAGGGGAGCGACACCGTGTGTTAGATAACTAGCTAGCTTGTTAGTTAGCGACACCGTGTAATAGCTTGCTAGTTAGCACACGGTGATCAATTTTGTTGATCAGTACAATGAAATAATATGTTCTCCTAGCAGTAGCCATTGAAATAGATCCTAAATGTGGCCCCATGAAATCAGATAAAACAAGCTCAATACTCAATGCACACACTCCTAGTGAATAATATGCATTCACCTGTATTGTGAAAAGACCTATGCTACATCTTGATTTACTCAGTTTATCAATATCTTTACCTATTAAATAAATGAATACCATTATGTTGTTTTGTTGTTAGATTGGTAAAAACAAATTGATTGTATGATTGTATAATTGATTCATTAATGCATCCATGGTTGTCAAAAAAAAAAAAAGACATACAAATGTTCAAATGTAATGGTATTGAACTCAAAAGATGCCCAACGATTGAACAGACCAGTAGCTGAGTTTATCTGTCTGGATCAAGTGCCATTTGGTGACTTTGGCTAATATGGGTTCTTTTTTTGTTGTAGTATCGTTTTGGAATCAAGTATCGTGACGGTATCGAGTATTATGATACTAAACCTGGTATCGGTATCAAAGTAAAAATTCTGGTATCGTGACAACACTAATTGGTCCATAGCAATAAAGAAATTGCCTGAGAGGACAGGGCTGTAGGGGGTCTGTACAGTATGTAGTAAGAAAGAGACTGCCCGGGTGCTGGGACTGTTTAAAGAAGAGCGACCAGTCTGCCAGGTTTCACGCTCACCTTGGAACATGTGGATCCAGACTGACTGCACGCACACACACACTCTGGCACGCCCGCACACACACCATGCAGGTCATTTGAGAAGCATCAACAATAACCTTCGTATTGAGGTCATCAATATGTGATCGCACTTCTATTACAATGGCTGAGAGGTTTATGGAGGAGGAAGACGCACGGAAGGAAGCTGAAATGGAACAAAGTAATCTGCAGCCAGCCACAGCGCAGCTGAGTACAAACTGGATGGAGAGACCTCCCTCGGAAGCATACATCTCTCTAATCACCCTACCAACCCACTCCTTTCCTCTCCTCCTTCCCTTCCTTTCCCTTCCTCCCTCCTTCATTCACAGGAAGATGTATCCCCAGCCAGACAACCAGTTCAATTCCCCTCTGAAGTATAAATTATTAAATATGTTCCGGTTTTAAAAATAGAAGAAAGCGGAAGAGGAGAGAGCTGCAGAGGTGGTTAGTCACCCAAACAGACAGGAACATAAAGATTTAGTACCACAAGGAGTAAGTATAGGAATAGAAACAAAGTATCCTGACAAATAAACACTTCTCAACCGTCTCAACCACAGTCTCAACACTCTTTCCTTCACGTGAGGATCTTGAAATAATCAAAGACACTTCATCCTCTTACACACCACAGCTTTCCTTGAATTAATTCATCATACAATGCTCTGAGACACTTCAAGAGCCCTTCAACCTCATGTCTGCCTCAGTGCCTTTTGTGTGCTTGGCTTGGCTAGACACAGGAGTGGTTTAATGTGCATATCTCTGTTATTTGCGCAACAGTGGGTTTTAAAACACAGCCAGAACACTACACTGACCAGGCGATGGTAGAGTGAACACAGGAAGAAGGCCATAATCGGAGGGCTGGGTCAGACAAGGGCTACTAACCCAGTGTCTAACTAATGTCTGCACCAGACTGAACGTGACGCTAGCAGCTAGGGCTTGGACCATAAAGAGGAGGTGCTTGAGGGTCAATGGGCTGAGTGCCACTGTGTGCAACACTAACAACTAGCTTTTGTCTAGTCAACTCAATGAAGTGTGTTCAGTTGGTGCTACTTTGTCTTGACCTTTATTTTGTCTGACCTCTCAGTGATGTCATAGTAAAGGAGGCTAGATGTATGGATCAGGTTAATGCTGTAGGCAATACCAAAGTCAGACTAAAAGGAACTGTAGAGGCTTCAAATCTAATCATATCTTATATCTACTTAAAGAAAGTACAGAAGAGTATTAGTATGTGCAGTATTAGTGAGTGCCTAAAATGCCACCCTATACCCTATGTAGTGCACTACTTTTAACCAGAACCATATGGCCCTTGGTCAAACGTAGTGCACTAAATAGGGACTAGGGTGTCATTTGGAACGTAGTTTTCGAGTCATTCTGTGAAACAGCTGGGTTTCATTGTGCATCTGTTTTTAGATGGTCACGACCAGGGGTTCATAGGATTTATACCGGATAGACCCTCCACACCTGATCAGACCACCTAAGAACATGGTCCACAAGGATACTGTAAGAGGCCCACTTGGCACAGCTAAGCTGGCAGCAGAGGTGCCTACCACCACCAGACCACACATACACGTCTGGGTTGGCAGTGGCGTTTCCCTGTGGCTTTGATACTGAAAGCTGTTGTCCATAGTCTTGCTAATGCTTCAGTAGGAGTAAAAAGTTAAAAAAAGTAAGTTTGACACCAGCCGTGCTGATTGGCTTTCCTCTAGGAACCGCCTGGTTGTTTCCCAAACGGCACCCTATTCCATATTTAGTGCACTACTTTTGACCAGAGCCCTATGGCTCTATGGCACCCTATTCCCTATATAGTAAACTGCTTTTGCCCAGGGCCCTATTCCCTATTTAGAGCCCTATGGGGCCTGGTCAAAAGAAGTGCACCGTATATAGGAAATAGGGTGCCATTTGGGACATAAGTCCTGACTCACTGAGGTCCTTCCCAGGCCTCTGATGTACCCTGAAATAACTCTCTGTTCCTGGGCAGGAAATAGCCACAGTTGGGCGACCCCTGTCGGAAGTGCTGGGGGGACTAAGTCTAGGGATTCACAGATTCTCACTTTACAAATAATAGCCAGTCAATAGGACCACCTCCCTGCTTTGCTCTCTTGTCCAGGAAAGGCAGCCAAGGGTCAGGGATTGTCTGTAGGAATGCCATAGCTAGCATCCCATCCTGCTACCCAGCCACCTCTCTGGACCACAGATTGGAGTCTTTAGTAATGCCATCTACTACAGCACACTGCATCATTGATACTATTCATATACTGCTCTGAGACCACTGAGGCACTGCTTTCATGTGGCTGTAATGTGGCTGCTGTAGTGTGACTCTGGTGTGTACACAAGTGGGTTGTCACTACACCAGAACAAGCAGGTTTCTGAGAGGTCAAACGAATGACGAGCTCTGACCTGTGGTATGACGAGCTCTGACCTGTGGTGTGACGAGCTCTGACCTGTGGTGTGACGAGCTCTGACCTGTGGTGTGACGAGCTCTGACCTGTGGTGTGACGAGCTCTGACCTGTGGTGTGTATATAATTATGACACTACCTGCTTCTCTTTGGACATTACTACACAGATAAACCACATCAACGGTTGAGATACCTAAGACCTACTTTGGTAAAACTATGGTCTTTAATATGGTTACTTGTTATAGATATTATCAATGACTTTATTGCTAATACACTGTGTGAAATAGACACTAGCTATATTCAGAGATTGAGGGATAATTGTAGGAAGAGAGAATTGGCTGAGCTGTGAGAACAAATCTCATATCATCTATTATCAGCCTATCTATCCTCTGCACTACTACTGAATCAGAAGCTAACCCTGCCACCGTTACACAGTCCCTAACCGCCAGTTCCTAACTGGTAGGCCAATGGGACAACCAGTCCCTAACTGGTAGGCCAATGACCATGAGAGAATAAGCAGGTCCTTTATCTATCCTCCGCACTACTAAACTGCCTAGCAACAAGATGGCTTGGCCTTAAGCCTGGGCCTAAAAATGTGTCTGAAACCTGATACTACAATGATAGTACAATGAGCTCTCAAGGCTCGGGGGACATTAGAGCCCCACAGGAACAATACAGACGTGTTATCAGTGCGACTAGATGCTTGATGCTGCCGGACTGACAGTGGGTGATGTGCAAAATGGAGGGACCAAAAATAGGGTCCGGGAGTAAAAAAAAAAAAAAGGAAAGTTGAACTGCACCCTCATGGGTGCTAATCTCAGACAGCCTGATGCTATCTGGGACTGGGAGACAGAGCAGGCAGCTAGTTAGCCGTGCAGGGAAAAGACACAGGCTCTCTGATCTAGTGTAAAAGCACCACCCATAGAAAAACAAACATAGTACACTCAGAAGAACCTTAAATGGGATGGTTCTTCGAAGAACCACACACACTCAACACCTTATTTTATGCAAATAAAGTATTGATCCTTATTTGCATATTTCCCAGGGTACCATTCGAGTGAATATTTTAGTTACCAATACCACCCAAGACTGTGTTTGCTACTGACAGACATGGTGGTTGCATTCATTCATTTTCAGTCCTGTGGCCTTTGCCAAGTGAGATCCTAAGTGAATATATCATTAATAATTCAAGTTAAATTCTTTAAGACAATACAATGCATATTACAATGCATATAGATCTTATTTTGATGGCCTAGTTTTAGCCTAATACAGTGGCCTGAAATGCATGGTTTACAGGCCACATCATGCCTTGCAAGTCACAGTATGCTGGCTTGCAAAGTGATGTCTAACTCATATTGGAATCTAGCCAGAGAGGGGATATCCAACATTTTGAGAAAAATAATCACCAGCCACCTGGATTCAGAATGACTGCCAGGGTTGGGAAGACTAAGATGATACTACATATAAACTAAAGTATTTAAACTGGAATAACCATTTCAGTAACGGATGCAAGTCCAACTACTAACAGATTGGATTAGTTTAGAAAAATGTATGTTTATATTGGAGTAACATAAGATTAATAAAAAACATAGATATTGAAACAAATCATTCTAATAATCAACCTGCAATAGAGCATGCTGGGAAATATAATAAAGATGGGTGTGGTTTTGTTTCAACTCTGGTTATCAACACCAACAGTGGGGTTATTTTATGCCACTGAATGTTAATTGAACTCTTTAGTGTTCATTTAACTATTGAATCAACACTAGAAACTGAAAGATCTACACTAGTTAACACTGGCCAATTTGCTGTGTGCTATGAAAGGAACACATCTGCAGACATTTCAAGAACATTTCAGAATTCTGAAGAACTGTAGATGCAATGCAACAGGAATGACAGTCAAGCAGGTTTGAGTATTGACCGTAAGAGGTGGCATATTGATTCTAAGTGATAATGATGATGACAGATTTACTGTGCAGTTATTTGTTGTTCAGACTGTATAATGGGGAATAGTGAGGTGCCATTAGGGAGACAACAAGGTGTTTTATTTACAATCTACTCAACCGGATAGAAGGGTTCTTAGCCACTGAGTCACCAACAATGCAGTTTTAAGAAAAATAAGTGTTAAGAAAGTATTTACTAAAATAATCTGAAGTAAAAAATCTATAAAAAATCATTAAAGAGCAACAATAAAATAACAGTAGCAAGGCTATATACAGGGGATATATGTTCTTCCACAGAGCTCTGTGAAGGGAGGTAGTGAATTAGGTGGTCGGCTGAGGTTAAACCCAGAACAATAATGTCTCACACAGACTCTTTTCTCACCCTTTCCTCCGTCTCTTCCTTCCCACCTGGGCTTCATGTGAAGGCAATCAGGTTCTCTTGTCTTCCAGTTTCTGTAGTGTATCTCACCAAGAGTCACACATTCAGAGTCGTGCTGTGTGTGGCCTGTCCCACACAACACAACAGACAGATTCCCAATCAGTCAGAAAGTGATCAAAGCTTTGTGAGTAGATGTCTTTGATGTAATATTTCCTAAGACACAGCAGCAGTCCATCTATGGCTTCCAGCGCATGTACACCCTGCAGTGAGAGGGAAGGTGAACAACATCCATGGATTAAGTCTTGCTTTGAAGTGTATTTATCCTTCATATAATACATCTGTGAGCCAGTCAATAGATGGATGACAAGCAAAAGAGCAAAAGTCAAGATCCCAGGTGTGTTTACACATTGACATTGATGTGCATAATTTCCTTTCAGGAAGCATACTGTATATTTTATCTTCATTCAACATATTTGTTTTTCATTCGATCATTATCAGTGTCTTCACAAAACTGGGGTCATATGTAGCCTAGCAGTAAATATGAGATCATCTATGCACACTATTCTTTCAGCAGGCAACAGGGTGACATGTGAGAGAGAGAAGGAGAGAGTGTCTGTCTGGAGAGTAGTCAAAGGGAGAATCTGTCTGGCACAGTGTGTATGACCAGATGCCACATCAATGAAACGCTCCACCATCTGGTAATATTAATACACAGTGCACAAACACACAGACACAGACACACACACACACAAACACACAGAGGAGGAGAAAGGGCGGAGGAACGGGGAGGAGGGGTGTCATGCAAACTAAATCTGTTGCATGCAGTCCATTTACCTTGAAGCTGCGTAATGAAAAGGGCCTCGCACGCAACACTCTCTCCAGGTCCATTAGAGGCTCTTTATCTTACTTTAGAACAATCAGGACAGCTAAGCAAATTAAACAGGTTCTCTCTCTCTTTGCTACCCAGCAATGGAAAAGCTCACAAGCTGGTAAGGGTGGTGGTGAGGGACATTCATTTTCATGTGTTCCTCTATGTTTCTTACTTGCTTTAACGTCATTCGGCATACTTTCCCGAACAGCTACAATTCATAAACACCTGTAAACATTCTAGCTGTCATCATGCAGGATGACCTGAAAACAAAGGCTCAGCTCAGAGAGTATGACTGCTGCTTGGCTTGCAGAGCGAGTGATACCCTCTCGGCATGGTTGAGCATTACAGATCAGATCATGAACTTTTAGTCAACCCTGTCTGCTCTGGCACATCTCAACACTAAGCCTCAGTGCTATGCCTTATCTATTGTATCCATCACAGCCAAATGACACCACTTGCAGGGAAGCGTTTGACTGTCTCTCATCCTTTTGTTAACCTGCCCCTATCATGTGTTCTGGCGTCGGCTTTAGAGAGATAAAAGTGTGAGGGTTGAGCCAGTGTTGAGGAGGGCTGAGTAGGGGAGGGCTGAGGAGGGGAGGGCTGAGGAGGGGAGGGCTGAGGAGGGGAGGGCTGAGGAGGGGAGGGCAGAGGAGGGGAGGGCTGAGGAGGGGAGGGCTGAGGAGGGGAGGGCTGAGGAGGGGAGGGCAGAGGAGGGGAGGGCAGAGGAGGGGAGGGCTGAGGAGGGGAGGGCAGAGGAGGGGAGGGCAGAGGAGGGGAGGGCTGAGGAGGGGAGGGCTGAGGAGGGGAGGGCTGAGGAGGGGAGGGCTGAGGAGGGGAGGGCAGAGGAGGGGAGGGCAGAGGAGGGGAGGGCTGAGGAGGGGAGGGCTGAGGAGGGGAGGGCAGAGGAGGGGAGGGCTGAGGAACGCTGAACAGGGGAGGGCTGAGGAGGGGAGGGCTGAGGAGGGGAGGGCTGAGGAGGGGAGGGCAGAGGAGGGGAGGGGAGGGCAGAGGAGGGGAGGGCTGAGGAGGGGAGGGCTGAGGAGGGGAGGGCTGAGGAACGCTGAACAGGGGAGGGCTGAGGAGGGGAGGGCTGAGGAGGGGAGGGCTGAGGAACGCTGAACAGGGGAGGGCTGAGGGGAGGGCTGAGGAGGGGAGGGCTGAGGAACGCTGAACAGGGGAGGGCTGAGGAGGGGAGGGCTGAGGAGGGGAGGGCTGAGGAGGGGAGGGCTGAGGAACGCTGAACAGGGGAGGGCTGAGGAGGGGAGGGCTGAGGAACGCTGAACAGGGGAGGGCTGAGGAGGGGAGGGCTGAGGAACGCTGAACAGGGGAGGGCTGAGGGGGGGGTGACGAGGGGAGGGCTGACGGGGGGGTGACGAGGGGAGGGCTGAGGAGGGCTGAGGAGGGGAGGGCTGAGGAGGGGAGGGCTGAGGAACGCTGAACAGGGGAGGGCTGAGGAGGGGAGGGCTGAGGGGGGGGTGACGAGGGGAGGGCTGAGGAGGGAAGAGCTGAGGTGGGGAGGGGTGAGGAACGCTGAACAGGGGAGGGCTGAGGGGGGGGTGACGAGGGGAGGGCTGAGGAGGGAAGAGCTGAGGTGGGGAGGGGTGAGGAGGGGAGGGCTGAGGAACGCTGAACAGGGGAGGGCTGAGGTGGGGAGGGGAGGGCTGAGGGGGGGGTGACGAGGGGAGGGCTGAGGAGGGGAGGGCTGAGGAACGCTGAACAGGGGAGGGCTGAGGGGGGGTGACGAGGGGAGGGCTGAGGAGGGGGTGACGAGGGGAGGGCTGAGGAGGGGAGGGCTGAGGAACGCTGAACAGGGGAGGGCTGAGGAGGGCTGAGGAGGGCTGAGGAGGGGAGGGCTGAGGAACGCTGAACAGGGGAGGGCTGAGGTGGGGAGGGCTGAGGGGGGGGGGTGACGAGGGGAGGGCTGAGGAGGGAAGAGCTGAGGTGGGGAGGGGTGAGGAGGGGAGGGCTGAGGAACGCTGAACAGGGGAGGGCTGAGGAGGGGAGGGCTGAGGGGGGGGTGACGAGGGGAGGGCTGAGGAGGGAAGAGCTGAGGTGGGGAGGGGTGAGGAACGCTGAACAGGGGAGGGCTGAGGAGGGGAGGGCTGAGGGGGGGGTGACGAGGGGAGGGCTGAGGAGGGAAGAGCTGAGGTGGGGAGGGGTGAGGAGGGGAGGGCTGAGGAACGCTGAACAGGGGAGGGCTGAGGTGGGGAGGGGAGGGCTGAGGGGGGGGTGACGAGGGGAGGGCTGAGGAGGGGAGGGCTGAGGAACGCTGAACAGGGGAGGGCTGAGGAGGGGAGCGCTGGGGGGGGTGATGAGGGGAGGGCTGAGGAGGGGAGGGCTGAGGAAGGGAGGGCTGAGGAACGCTGAACAGGGGAGGGCTGAGGGGGGGGTGACGAGGGGAGGGCTGAGGAGGGGAGGGCTGAGGGGGGGGTGACGAGGGGAGGGCTGAGGAGGGGAGGGCTGAGGAAGGCTGAACAGGGGAGGGCTGAGGAACGCTGAACAGGGGAGGGCTGAGGTGGGGAGGGCTGAGGGGGGGGGTGACGAGGGGAGGGCTGAGGAGGGGAGGGCTGAGGGGGGGGTGACGAGGGGAGGGCTGAGGAGGGGAGGGCTGAGGGGGGGGTGACGAGGGGAGGGCTGAGGAGGGGAGGGCTGAGGAAGGGAGGGCTGAGGAACGCTGAACAGGGGAGGGCTGAGGTGGGGATGGCTGAGGAGGGCAGGGCTGACGGGTGGGGGCTGACGAGGGGAGGGCTGAGGAAGGGATGAGAGCTCATCTTTGTGTGTGGCAGCGTCTAGGAACTCAGGTGGTTAGTAACAAAAGGAAACGTTGTGTTTGTTCTTGTTCAGGTAGTTATTGCAAATAATGACACACTAACTGCCACCAAACTGACACAGAACACGGTGCAGCTCTCATAAATCTTCCAACTCCTCTTAAGCTCTCAAAGCCAGGGTAATACTAGTATCCTGTTTCTCAAGTCATGTAACTTTGCGAAATGTCTATAAGCACGCAGACAGCTTACTATTTACAAAACCTGTAACTCTGTAACATCTCTATTATGAGGTAGGTGTGATGAGATGTTATCACCTCTTCCAACTTGATAAGTGAGTATCTCAATCAGAAAGACAACTGAAACAGTGAGGTGATGCTAGCCTGGTTCCAGAGCTGTTTGTGCTGTCATACAACGACCCTAGGAGTTGGCTGTAAAGCACAAACAGATATGGGACCAGGCTAATATTCTGCTGCTTCTGGGTGGTGGTGTTTCATTCCTTTCCCTACAGTGATATAACTAATGTGGGTCATTAAGTGGAAAGCAGGAAATCCATGCTAAGCAGGGCAGTGAGTGACTGTAACTACTTACTGTGTGCTACACTGCCAGACCAGACTAGGCGGAGGCCACTGTTTCCTGTTGAGTAAGAGGGTTGAAAGGACTGAGGCCTCTAGTCTACTACTGGTCTGATACCGGTGACTGTAAAACCCACCTGGGCTGCCTAGCTGAGAAAAACTCCTGTGACCGCACGGCACACAGAGCTGGCTTGAAGTTACAGCAGTTTGACCGCATATGCTTAAATCCCCCAGAGGATTGAGAAATGAGCTGAGGAACCCCCTCCACACACACACAAATGTGTGCACGCACACACACGCATGCACACGCACACACACACAAAAGCAACTTCCTGTTGCCTGGAGCAGTTCTGTATTTCAGAGCAGAATTAGAGTAGTTGGATCTCAACGACCGACAGCCAATGACTCGCCTGTGTCTAGACAGATCAGAGGCCCCGACTGCAGTAGTAGCTCACTGGATAGGAATCCAGCTAGCCCACAACCCCTCATTGTTATACGACTACCTTGTGCTGCTTCTCCCACATTGGCTGCACCAGAGAGTTACTTAATTCACAGTCCTAAATGCTATAAATGGTGAACATATCTTACCCTACTACACATAAATGCTATAATGGTGAACATATCTTACCCTACTACACATAAATGCTATAATGGTGAACATATCTTACCCTACTACACATAAATGCTATAATGGTGAACATATCTTACCCTACTACACATAAATGCTATAATGGTGAACATATCTTACCCTACTACACATAAATGCTATAATGGTGAACATATCTTACCCTACTACACATAAATGCTATAATGGTGAACATATCTTACCCTACTACACATAAATGCTATAATGGTGAACATATCTTACCCTACTACACATAAATGCTATAATGGTGAACATATCTTACCCTACTACACATAAATGCTATAATGGTGAACATATCTTACCCTACTACACATAAATGCTATAATGGTGAACATATCTTACCCTACTACACATAAATGCAACCCCCCAGCTGTGCAGTACAGCTGGCAATAAATATGACCTATTTCTTAATAGCTTGATTGGACTATTTTGCTGAACTACACAATTCTGTCAGCATTATAACAAAATATAACTTTCAGTTCTTGTGTAAAATGAAGTACTGTTGAGTTCATATCTAAAGCAGAGCAGACAGGACATTCTCACTAGTTTGAATGCTAACTGAGACAAGACCGCCATGCACATACAGTGCATTCAGAAAGTCTTCAGACCCCTTGACTGTTTCCACATTTGGTTACTTTACAGCCGTATTCTAAAATGGATTAAATCAACAATAAAAAATCCTCCTCAATCAATACACACTACCCCATAATGACAAAGCAAAAACAGGTTTTTAGACAAAAACAGAAATACCTTATTTACATAAGTATTCAGACCCTTTGCTATGAGACATGAAATTGAGCTCAAGTGCATCCTGTTTCCATTTATCATCCTTGAGATGTTTCTACAAGTTGGAGTCCAAGTGTGGTAAATTCAATTGATTGGACATGATTTGGAAAGGCACACACCTGTCTATATAAGGTCCCTCGGGACCTCAGACTGGGGCAAAGGTTCACCTTCCAACAGGACAACGACCCTAAGCACACAGCCAAGACAACGCAGGAGTGGCTTCGGGACAAGTCTCTGAATATCCTTGAGTGGCCCAGCCAGGGCCCGGACTTCAAATCAAATGAAACTTTATTTGTCACATCCGCCAAATACAACAATTGTAGACCTTACCATGAAACGCTTACTTACAAGCCCTTAACCAACAGTGCAGTTCAAGAAAGAGTTAAGAAAATATTTACCAAATAAACAAAAAAGTTTAAAATTATAAAAAGTTACAAAATAAAAGAACAGGGGGTACCGGTACAGAGTCAATGTGCGGGGATACAGGTTTGTACATGGAGGTAGGGGTAAAGTGACTATGCATAGATAATAAACAGCGAGTAGCAGCAGTGTAAAAACAAAAGGGGGGGGGGGGGTCAATGTACATTTTTCGGGTGGCCCTTTGATTAATTGTTCAGCAGTCATATGGCTTGGGGGTAGAAGCTGTTAAGGAGTCTTTTAGTCCTAGACTTGGCGCTCCAGTACTGCTTGCCGTGCAGTAGCAGAGAGAACAGTCTATGACTTGGGTGACTGGAGTCTTTGACAATTTTTGGGGCCGTCCTCTGACACCGCTTAGTATATAGGTCCTGGATGGCAGGAAGCTTGGCCCCAGTGATGTATTGGGCCATACGCACTACCCTCTGTAGCGCCTTACGGTCGGATGCCGAGCAGTTGCCACACCAGGCGGTGATGCAACCGGTCAGGATGCTTTCGATGGTGCAGCTGTAGAACTTTTTGAGGATATGGGGACCCATGCCAAATCTTTTCAGTCTCCTGAGGGAGAATAGGTGTTGTCGTGCCCTCTTCACGACTGTCTTGTTGTGTTTGGACCATGATAGATTGTTGGTGGTGTGGACACCAAGGAACTTGAAACTCTCGACCCGCTCTACTACAGTCCCGTCGATGTTAATGAGGCCTGATGTGGACACCAAGGAACTTGAAAGTGATTATGCATAGATAATAAACAGCAAGTAGCAGCAGCGTACAAAACAAATAGAGAGGGGGGAGGGTGTCAATGTAAATAGTCTGGTGGTCATTTGATTAATTGTTTAGCAGTCTTATGGCTTGGGGGTAGAAGTTGTTAAGGAGCATTTTGGTCCTAGACTTGGCGCTCCGGCACCGCTTGCCGTGCGGTAGCAGAGAAAACAGACAATAGAGAGAGAGAACAGTCTATGACTTGGGTGACTGGAGTCTCTGACAATTTTTGGGGCTTTCCTCTGACTTGAACCCGAATCGAACATCTCTGCCAAAGGTGCATCAACAAAGTACTGAGTAAAGGGTCTGACTACTTATGTAAATATGCTAACAGAAGTAGTGCACTATATAGGGAATAGGGTGCCAATTGGTATACATCCACTGCCAGCAGGCTGAGGTGGGGCCATTGTTGATGACACATCATTTGGCCTTTTGGAATGGAATATGGGCATTCTGAGGATGACAACTACACACACACACATTTTTTCAGTCTCTTATCTATCATATAACATGCATGCTCAGTGTTCTTTCTGTTATCTGTCAAATGCTGTAAGTCCGATCAACATGACTATATACAGTACTAACTGGGCCGTAACTCATTTAGTTGTAAAAATGAAACGTAAAGTTACTGTAAATTGTTAGCACAAGAACATTGTCTTATATGATGCTACTTTTTATGATGGTATATGGCACAAGAGAAAATACATTTGTAAAGAGAGTGAAACAGTAAAGTATGTTTTAAAGGACCTTTTGTAAGGCTGAAACAGTAAAGTATGTTTTAAAGGACCTTTTGTAAGAGTGAAACAGTGAAACAAACAGACGCACAGTGCACAAACAAGATGAATCATGCAGATTTGATGACGCACATGCAATTAATAGTTTAGAGAAAACACAAACTCATTAAAGTGATAATGAGTACAAGTTCAAGAAGAACCTGTTCAAAGATATGTAAGGGACAATCAACGAGGTGCTATGCGTTCTATGGAAAATAATGAACTTCCATGGAGTTGTATTATTTTCCAGAGAATGCATAGAGCCCCGAGTTGATTATCCCTTTTATGCCATGGCTATAATTCTAATAATAAACAAACAAACTTGCTAGTTTAGTTAACCAAACATTAGTCCTAATCTGACAGTATGAAAATCTAATTTATCAATGCCAGTAATGTTTTCAATTCGACCTTTGCTTTCAAAAGCAGCTCAAACATAGAAGGTGTAAGAATGAACTATAGCCATTGAATTCTACCGTGCAAATATACCGTGCGTTATAGGGAAATAATACACACCTTAGAATGCCCTTCAAGCCAATCATAAACAAGTATTCAACAATGCCATGGTATGAATTTAGATACAACAACATGCTCCATAAAAACAACATTGCAGGTGGACTCCCTCTTATGGCAGTAAAACAGTCAGCTCAAAGTACAGGAGGTGCACGGTTTGAGCAGAAATGGCATGTGATAAGTTTGGATTGCTTTGCACATGTTGTACATTGTGCAATAATGCTTTGATTAAGATTTTGGGGGATTATTTGTGTGTGTGTGTGTGTGTGTGTGTGTGTGTGTGTGTGTGTGTGTGTGTGTGTGTGTGTGTGTGTGTGTGTGTGTGTGTGTGTGTGTGTGTGTGTGTGTGTGTGTGCATTGTTTGAGTGTAATCTGTGTCCATGGTTTGACTGGTTTTAGTAGTGGTGTCTTGAAGACATAAAGGTCTCCAGCTTTGACAACGGGAGGGGCTGCACCACAATCCGTGTAGCCATTTGATTAGCTGTTCAGGAGACTTATGATTTATGGCTTGAGGTTAGAAGCTGTTAAGAAGTGCACGTGCTGCCGTGCGGTAGCAGAGAGAACAGTCTTTGACTAGGGTGGCTGGACCCTTTGGACATTTTTAGGACCCTCCTCTGACACCGCCTGGTATAGAGGTCCTGGATGGCAGTGATGTACTTGGCCGTACGCACTACCCTCTGTAGTGCCGTGCTTCCGGAGGCCGAGCAGTTGCCATACCAGGCAGTGATGCAACCAGTCAGGATGTTCTCGATGGTGCAGCTGTATAGCTTTTTGAGGATCTGAGGACCCATGCTAAATCTTTTCAGTCTCGTGAGGGGGAATATGTGCTGCCGTGCCCTCTTCATAACTGTATTGGTGTGTTTGGACCATGATAGTTCATTGGTGATGTGGACACCAAGGAACTTGAGGCTCTCACCTGCTCCACTACAGCCCTGTCGATGAGAATGGGGGTGTGCTTGGTCCTCCTTTTAGGCTGTCTCATCGTTGTTTGTGATCAGGCCTACCACTGTTATGGCGTCACCAAACTTAATGATGGTGTTGGGAGTCGTGCTTGGCCATGCAGTCATGGGTGAACAGGGAGTACAGGAGGGGACAGAGCACGCACCCCTGAGGCGCCCCCGTATTGAGGATCAGCGTGGCAGATGAGAATGCACTAATGCACAGGTGCAACTTGTTTTCATTAATCATCCTTGAGATGTTTCTACAACTTGATTGGAGTCCACCTGTGGTAAATTCAACTGATTGCAAATTATTTGGAAAGGCACACACCTATCTATATAAGGTCCCACAGTTGACAGTGCATGTCAGAGCAAAAACCAAGCCATGAGGTCAAAGGAATTATCCGCAGAGCTCCGAGACAGGATTGTGTTGTGGCACAGATCTGATGAAGGGTACTAAAAAATGTCTGCAGCATTGAAGGTCCCCAAGAACACAGTGGCCTCATCATTCTTAAATGGAAGAAGTTTGGAACCACCAAGAATCTTCCTTGAGCTGGCCAAACTGAGCAACCGAGGGAGAAGGGCCTTGGTCAGGGAGGTGAACAAGAACCCGATGGTCACTCTGACAAAACTCCAGAGTTCCTCTATGGAGATGAGAGATCCTTCCAGAAGGACAACCATCTCTGCAGCACTCCACCAATCAGGCCTTTGTGGTAGAGAGGCCAGACAGAAGCCACTCCTCAGTAAAAAGGCACATGACAGCCCGCTTGGAGTTTGCCAAAAGGCACCTAAAGGATTCAGACCATAAGAAACAAGATTATCTGGTCTGATGAAACCAAGATTTAAATATTTGGCCTGAATACCAAGTGTCACTTCTGGAGGAAACCTGGCACCATCTTCTATGGTGAAGCATGGTGGTGGCAGCATCATGCTGTGGGGATGTTTGTCAGTGGCAGGGACTGGGAGACTAGTCAGGATCGAGGGAAAGATGAACGGAGCAAAGTACAGAGAGATCCTTGATGAAAACCTGCTCCAGAGTGCTCAAGACCTCAGACTGGGGCGAGGGTTTACCTTCCGACTCTAACCACACAGCCAAGGCTTCGAGACAAGTCTCTGAATGTCCTTGAGTGGCCCAGCCAGAGCCCATACTTGAACCAGATGGAACATCTCTCTGGAGAGATCTGAAAATAGCTGTGCAGCGATGCTCCACATCCAACCTGACAGAGCTTGAGAGGATCTGCAGAGAAGAATCTGAGAAACTCCCCAAATACAGGTGTGCCAAGCTTGTAGCGTCATACCCAAGAAGACTCAAGGCTGTAATCGCTGCCAAAGGAGCTTCATCAAAGTACTGAGTAAAGGGTCTGAATACTTATGTAAATGTGATAGTTTTTATTTTTTATACATTTGCAAAAATTTCTAAAAACCAGTTTTTGCTTTGTCATAATGCGCTATTGTGTGTAGATTGATGGAGAGTAAAAAACTATTGAATACATTTTAGAATAAGGCTGTAACGTAACAAAATGTGGAAAAAGTCAAGGGGTCTGAATACTTTCCTAATGCACTGTAAAATACTTCAGATCTGATTCCACACTGGGACACAGGTCAAATGTGCAGCTCACAAAGTCTCTGGTTGCCAGGCTACAACACAACAGACAGTACACAGTATGCACTAATACACAGCTACTCCAGGCATAGGAATAACATATTTTCTGGTCCTAAAGTATCTTTTCTTTTACAGGTTACACCTGAGTGAGGAAGTAAAGATTAGTGTGGTAGACCCAAGTTAAGACTTTAAAACAGTTGGCACTGGAACATTCTTTCCTTATTTGGAGGGAATGTGAAAGTCTGGAATGAGAATGAGGATGGTCTAATCATGGCATCATCAGTAGCACTCTGGGAAAAGGATGGGGGTTGGTGGGGATGCACGATACCATTCCCTATCATGCCACTGTGGAAAGAGAGATTCTCACAAGGCCTACCACCTGACTGATTCTATATCACTGCTAACAGAAGACAGAAGTAAAAAGGGGAGGGAGGGGTAGAGAATAACAAAACAGGCTGCCCTCACTGACTGGAATGCCACCCATCCTCCTCCCCCAGAGTGGACTTTAGAGCAGAGGATGGACGCTTGCTCTCTCTTTCTCTCCGTCTGTCTCTCTTTCTCTCTCTCCTTACCTTCTCTCTCCCTCCACTCTCTCTTTCTGCCCCCCCCCCCTCTCTCTGTTGGGAGGGTAAGAGGAAGGAACTGTTGTTCTCATAACAGGCCAGCATGACTTCTCTCTTCTTGGAAGCCACCTGACTGACTGCACCCTGAAATCCTGCAGAATTACTCACTGCACTCACCTCTAGCCCTGCTTACAACTTACACAAACATTCACACAAAGGACAAAGTTTGATGCTGTATACACCGCAGTGCATGCACTCAAACATATGCACGGTACACGGAGTGTACAAAACATTAGGAACACCTTCCTAATATTGAGTTGCACACCGTTTGCCCTCAGAACAGCCTCAATTAGTCGGAGCATGGACTCTACATGGTGTCGAACGCGTTCCACAGGGATGCTGGCCCATGTTGACTCCAATGCTTCCCACAGTTGTGTCTAGTTAGCGGGATGTCCTTTGGGTGGTGGTCAATTTTTGATACATACGGGAAACTGTTGAGCGTGAAAAACCCAGCAGCGTTGCAGTTCTTGACACACTCACACCAGTGCGCCTGGCACCTTCTACCATACCCCATTCAAAGGCACTTCAATCTTTTGTCTTGCCCGTTGACCCTCTGAATGGCACATATACACAACCCATGTCTCAATTGTCTCAAGGCTTAAAAATCCTTCTTTAACATGTCTCCTCCCCTTCATCTACAATGATTGAAGTGGATTTAAGGGATCATAGATTTCACCCGATTCACCTGGTCAGTCTGTCATGGAAAGAGCAGGTGTTCTTAATGTTTTGTACACAGTGTATTATGATACTCACTGATATTCAGTTAAGCAACATGGGGAAAACAAAATAGTCATGAATAAAAGAGACAAAAAATACAGACTATTTACAGTTATTTTATACAGCTATTTCTGTGCAACGTGCTAAACTTGGAATACTGTATGTGAGAGTCAGTGTGGACAAGATGCTCACATGCAGAATAAAGAGCTGTATAGGAAAACTGCCTGCCTTCCTATTCCATATACTGTACATTCAATGACACCATTCATATGAAGCTGCTAAATATGTTCCTAATTTACTGATGGTCATCTTTTCAACATTCTGTGGTCTTCGGGACTATCTGAAGATCTGTATATGTACATAGATGTGTGCACTTAACTCCGATGATCACCTAAATCATGTATTGATGTCAATGGAATATTTGTGCAAAAACTAGATATGTGCACAGATCTCAAGTTAGAAATCAGGCCTATTATACAGTGCATTCGGAAAGTATTCAGATCCATAAATTTTTTCCACATTTTGTTTTGTTACAGCTTTATTCTAAAATGTATTAAAATAAATAAAAAATCTCATCAATCTACACACAATACCCCATAATGAAAATGCTAAACTAGTGAGACTAGTCAGGATTGAGGGAAAGATAGATGGAGCAAAGTACATTGAAATTCTTGATGAAAACCTGTTCCAGAGCGCTCAGAACCTCAGACTGGGTCGAAGGTCCACCTTTCAACAGGACAACAACCCTAAGCACACAGCCAAGACAACGCAGGAGTGGCTTCGGGACAAGTCTCTGAATGTCCTTGAGTGGCCCAGCCAGAGCCCATACTTGAACCAGATGGAACATCTCTCGGAGACCTGAAAATAGCTGTGCAGCGATGCTCCCCATCCAACCTGACAGAGCTTGAGAGGATCTGCAGAGAAAAATCTGAGAAACTCCCCAAATACAGGTGTGCCAAGCTTGTAGCGTCATACCCAAGTAGACTCAAGGCTGTAATCGCTGCCAAAGGAGCTTCATCAAAGTACTGAGTAAAGGGTCTGAATACTTATGTAAATGTGATATTTCAGTTTGAAATGTTTTATAAATTTGCTCAACTTTTTCTAAAAACCTGTTTTTGCTTTGTCATTGTGTGGTATTGTGTGTAGATTTATGAAAACAACGTCATCCATTTTAGAATAAAGCTGTAACGTAACAAAATGTGGAAAAGGTTAAGGGGTCTGAATACTTTCCGAATGCACTGTATGAAGTGAGGATGTTGTGCAGATCAGTCTGAACCTTGTCGTTGACTTCAATATCACATGGATCATGGCCAAGCATTTTTCATTTAGTTTCTTGGAAATCATCGCATGACTCGAGCAAACTGAAAACAAAACAGTTCCTCAAACTGAACCGGGTGGGCCAATATCCCTTTTCTCCCAGTGAGACGGAGAGTATCAGGTTACACGTAGAGGGAGAGAGAGAGAGAGAGAGAGAGAGAGAGAGAAAGATAAAGAGAGAGAGAAAGATAAACAGACAGACAGACAGACAGACAGACAGACAGACAGACAGACAGACACAGACAGACAGAGAACGATTCCCACAAAAACTAGTGCCCTTTACAGCTGTAGGATCCTAATTTGACCCAGTCTCCTACAGCTGTATGTGCACAAGATCATAGGAAAGGCTATATGAGAGAAAAAAGCATGCAGTGCCTCGTGTTGGAGACAGATAGAGATTGCGGGGAAGTAAGAATTTACATTTTCTTTTGTACGGTAGGACAGTATTGTAGTACTCGAGTCCGGTCTCAAGACCACATATTGAGTGTCTTGGTCTTGTGTAGTGTTGGATCCAATTTACTCCATTTTACTCAGTCTTGGACAATGAGGACTCGTAATTTCTTAATAATTTCGTAATAAAAACGTAGGATTATCAGCTCCCATTCAGTCAGCGCATAAAACCGCGTTTGCCATATCCACACTCCTTTCATGACTAAGTAATATCTTATCGCCTATAGAAACCTGGACTTCCTACTTTACTCGTAATATTACTGTCATTTCGTTACTTTGTCGTGCTGGTCAGAATTTCCTTGATTCGCTGGTAGGGAAGAGTGGTGGAAATTGTTTGAAAGTTGAGCACTTACTATTAGTAAGGGGAGACCAGGGGAAGTTGGAACATATTTTGTATTTGTATCTATTATAGACCTGTTCGGGGTAGTGATCATTTGTAGAGTGTCTCTCTATTTGACCTCAACATTTTTTCACCATTCTGAATGTCTAAAGAATCCATATGTTCTTCTGAAATATGAACACAGAAATACTGGACATTTTGAACTTTTATTATGGTGGCAATTTGACACAAGTACAATAACGGTCTTGACTTGGTCTCGAACCCCTCACCCCCTCCTGTTCTCGGTCTTGACTTGGTCTCGAACCCCTCACCCCCTCCCGTTCTCGGTCTTGACCTGGTCTCGGACACCTCACCCCCTCCCGTTCTCGGTCTTGACTTGGTCTCGGAACCCTCACCCCCTCCCGTTCTCGGTTTTGACTTGGTCTCGGAACCCTCACCCCCTCCCGTTCTCGGTCTTGACTTGGTCTCGGAACCCTCACCCCCTCCTGGTCTCGGTCTTGACTTGGTCTCGGACACCTCACCCCCTCCTGGTCTCGGTCTTGACTTGGTCTCGGACACCTCACCCCCTCCCGTTCTCGGTCTTGACTTGGTCTCGGAACCCTCACCCCCTCCTGGTCTCGGTCTTGACTTGGTCTCGGAACCCTCACCCCCTCCTGGTCTCGGTCTTGACTTGGTCTCGGAACCCTCACCCCCTCCTGGTCTCGGTCTTGACTTGGTCTCGGAACCCTCACCCCCTCCTGGTCTCGGTCTTGACTTGGTCTCGGAACCCTCACCCCCTCCTGGTCTCGGTCTTGACTTGGTCTCGGACACCTCACCCCCTCCCGTTCTCGGTCTTGACTTGGTCTCGGAACCCTCACCCCCTCCCGTGCTCAGTCTTGACTTGGTCTTGTACCTCTCGCTCCGGTGTCGGTCTTTGCTCAGGTGTCGGTCTTGAATCAGTCTCGCTTTAGGTGGTCTCGAACACAAACCTGGGGTAGGAGTCAGTCGACTGGGTTAGGAGTCAGTCTCTCTCACATTGTCATTATATGTAACAGGCTGAGAGCCAGGTATGCTTCCCTGATTCACATGATTTCAATTCACATCAGGAAGTAGCTATAGCAATTTGTCTCTGGCCAGAAGCCTGGCCGAAAAACACAATGATAAACAATGCAACGTTGGTTGCCTAAAGCATTACTGCAAGTCAATAGCTACTCTCATAAAGGGAAAATCCTAACTTCAAATTTTCACTATGTATCCCATTGACATCAATGCATGACTGACCAGGAGCCGGTTTCCCAAATGCATCTTAAGGCTAAGTTCATCATTATGCTTTTGGGAAACCAGGCCCTCGATAGTACCCACTGGGCAAAAACAATAATGTTTCCACATCATTTCAACCAAAAAAAGCAATGTGATGACGTTGAATCAACGTTGAAAACTGATTTTTTTTTCAAATCCAATCAACGTATTTTTTTCACCCAACGTTTTACCTAAAACATGGTGATATTTTTGGTTGATTTCATGTTGAAGTCACGTTAGTTGAAAACTCAACCAAATGTAAATAAAATCTAGACGTTGACCTGACGTCTGTGCCCAGTGGGTAAGGATTTTCCCCATAGTACGAACAGTATTGGTTCGAAGGCTCTAGCTTTGAGTCAGTGCCTAGTGGAGTGTATTACACAGGGGGGTTGTTAACAGGTTGTGATGGGGCTGCATTATACTGATAACAACCCCCAGGGGAACGAGGAGAACAGAGAATAGCCCCCCCACAGGAATGAGACTGAGAGGTCCCTCCCTCTCCCCCTACTTTGCCCTACTTTTAGTGCCAGTTGTGCATGCATCAGTGGGCTAGGAGGATGGCCTGACCTACCAAGATATCAATCCATCCATCCTACCCAAACAAAGTAGCCTACTGTTTTTTTTTATTTATTTTTTTATATATATATTTCACCTTTATTTAACCAGGTAGGCTAGTTGAGAACAAGTTCTCATTTGCAACTGCGACCTGGCCACGACTGTCTCGGTCTTGGTTTAACTATTAGAGAGTTTAAAATAGAGTTTTATTTTCAATCTAGGGTGAGATACCTCACTACAAAGCCACACAACAGGCAATGACAGACAGGCACATTCCAACAATCAAAGAACCCGTAACCTGAGCCAATGCAGTGCCTGAAGCTTTCACCTGGTCTAGAACCTGTAGGCATTAGACAGCACTCACACCAGCTAAGACCTGACAGAGACTCTCCAGGCCCAGCCATGGCAGTGGAACCAGCATGTCGCATCCACCCATCGCACATGACATGGACTTTAATGGCTCACAGTGACATGTGAGACAAAGGAGATGATTGTGGACTACAGGAAAAAGAGGACTGAGCACGCCCCTATTCTCATCGACTGGGCTGGAGTGGAGCACACTGAGAGCTTTAAGTTCCTTGGTGTCCACAAACTAACATGGTCCAAGCACACCAAGACAGTCGTGAAGAGAGCATGACAAAACCTATTCCCCCTCAGGAGACTGAAATGATTTGGCATGGGTCCTCAGATCCTCAAAAGGTTCTACAGCTGCACCATCGAGAGCATCCTGACTGGTTGCATCACTGCCTGGTACAGCAACTGCTCGGCCTCCGGAAGCAAGGCACTACAGAGGGTAGTGCGAACGGCCCAGTACATCACTGGGGCCAAGCTTCCTGCCATCCAGGACCTCTATACCAGGCGGTGTCAGAGGAAGGCCCTAAAAAGTGTCAAAGACTCCAGCCACCCTAGTCAAAGACTGTTCTCTCTACTACCGCACGGCAAGCGGTACCGGAGCACCAAGTCTAGGTCCAAGAGGCTTCTAAACAGCTTCTACCCCCAAGCCATAAGACTCCTGAACATCTAATCAAATGGCTACCCAGAATATTTGCATTGCCCCCCCTCCCCCTCCCCATATTTTACACCGCTGCTACTCTGTTGTTATCATCTATGCATAGTCACTTTAATAACTCTACCTACATGCACATATTACCTCAACTAACCAGTGCCCCCGTACATTGACTTTGTACCAGTACCCCCTGTATATAGTCTCGCTATTGTTATTTTACTGCTGCTCTTTAACTACTTGTTACTTTTATTTCTTATTGTTTTCCATATTTTTTTAACTGCATTGTTGGTTAGGGGCTCGCAAGTAAGCATTTCACTGTAAGGTCTACACCTGTTGTATTCGGCGCATGTGACCAGTACATTTTGATATGATTTGTGTGTGTGTGTGAGAGTAGTGTCTCCTCCAGATTAGACAGCATAACAGGCACGGTGCTAGCATTAGCATTCCAATGATAATGGAGTGTGACACAAACAAGCCTTGAAGCCCTGTCTGGTCTGGTTGTCTCAGATCAGCTGCCAGGGACCAGACTAAACTCTACTCAGTCAGTCAGTCAGTCAGTCAGTCAGTCAGTCAGTCAGTCAGTCAGTCAGTCAGTCAGTCAGTCAGTCAGTCAGTCAGTCAGTCAGTCAGTCAGTCAGTCAGTCAGTCAGTCAGTCAGTCAGTCAGTCAGTCAGTCAGTCAGTCAGTCAGTCAGTCAGTCAGTCAGTCAGTCAGTCAGTCAGTCAGTCAGTCAGTCAGTCAGTCAGTCAGTCAGTCAGTCAGTCAGTCAGTCAGTCAGTCAGTCAGTCAGTCAGTCAGTCAGTCAGTCAGTCAGTCAGTCAGTCAGTCAGTCAGTCAGTCAGTCAGTCAGTCAGTCAGTCAGTCAGTCAGTCAGTCAGTCAGTCAGTCAGTCAGTCAGTCAGTCAGTCAGTCAGTCAGTCAGTCAGTCAGTCAGTCAGTCAGTCAGTCAGTCAGTCAGTCAGTCAGTCAGTCAGTCAGTCAGTCAGTCAGTCAGTCAGTCAGTCAGTCAGTCAGTCAGTCAGTCAGTCAGTCAGTCAGTCAGTCAGTCAGTCAGTCAGTCAGTCAGTCAGTCAGTCAGTCAGTCAGTCAGTCAGTCAGTCAGTCAGTCAGTCAGTCAGTCAGTCAGTCAGTCAGTCAGTCAGTCAGTCAGTCAGTCAGTCAGTCAGTCAGTCAGTCAGTCAGTCAGTCAGTCAGTCAGTCAGTCAGTCAGTCAGTCAGTCAGTCAGTCAGTCAGTCAGTCAGTCAGTCAGTCAGTCAGTCAGTCAGTCAGTCAGTCAGTCAGTCAGTCAGTCAGTCAGTCAGTCAGTCAGTCAGTCAGTCAGTCAGTCAGTCAGTCAGTCAGTCAGTCAGTCAGTCAGTCAGTCAGTCAGTCAGTCAGTCAGTCAGTCAGTCAGTCAGTCAGTCAGTCAGTCAGTCAGTCAGTCAGTCAGTCAGTCAGTCAGTCAGTCAGTCAGTCAGTCAGTCAGTCAGTCAGTCAGTCAGTCAGTCAGTCAGTCAGTCAGTCAGTCAGTCAGTCAGTCAGTCAGTCAGTCAGTCAGTCAGTCAGTCAGTCAGTCAGTCAGTCAGTCAGTCAGTCAGTCAGTCAGTCAGTCAGTCAGTCAGTCAGTCAGTCAGTCAGTCAGTCAGTCAGTCAGTCAGTCAGTCAGTCAGTCAGTCAGTCAGTCAGTCAGTCAGTCAGTCAGTCAGTCAGTCAGTCAGTCAGTCAGTCAGTCAGTCAGTCAGTCAGTCAGTCAGTCAGTCAGTCAGTCAGTCAGTCAGTCAGTCAGTCAGTCAGTCAGTCAGTCAGTCAGTCAGTCAGTCAGTCAGTCAGTCAGTCAGTCAGTCAGTCAGTCAGTCAGTCAGTCAGTCAGTCAGTCAGTCAGTCAGTCAGTCAGTCAGTCAGTCAGTCAGTCAGTCAGTCAGTCAGTCAGTCAGTCAGTCAGTCAGTCAGTCAGTCAGTCAGTCAGTCAGTCAGTCAGTCAGTCAGTCAGTCAGTCAGTCAGTCAGTCAGTCAGTCAGTCAGTCAGTCAGTCAGTCAGTCAGTCAGTCAGTCAGTCAGTCAGTCAGTCAGTCAGTCAGTCAGTCAGTCAGTCAGTCAGTCAGTCAGTCAGTCAGTCAGTCAGTCAGTCAGTCAGTCAGTCAGTCAGTCAGTCAGTCAGTCAGTCAGTCAGTCAGTCAGTCAGTCAGTCAGTCAGTCAGTCAGTCAGTC
The DNA here is from genome assembly GCF_045679555.1 of Salvelinus alpinus. Taxonomy (NCBI): domain Eukaryota; kingdom Metazoa; phylum Chordata; class Actinopteri; order Salmoniformes; family Salmonidae; genus Salvelinus; species Salvelinus alpinus. The sequence continues at coordinate 33,007,307 of NC_092101.1, read as the reverse complement.
AGTCAGTCAGTCAGTCAGTCAGTCAGTCAGTCAGTCAGTCAGTCAGTCAGTCAGTCAGTCAGTCAGTCAGTCAGTCAGTCAGTCAGTCAGTCAGTCAGTCAGTCAGTCAGTCAGTCAGTCAGTCAGTCAGTCAGTCAGTCAGTCAGTCAGTCAGTCAGTCAGTCAGTCAGTCAGTCAGTCAGTCAGTCAGTCAGTCAGTCAGTCAGTCAGTCAGTCAGTCAGTCAGTCAGTCAGTCAGTCAGTCAGTCAGTCAGTCAGTCAGTCAGTCAGTCAGTCAGTCAGTCAGTCAGTCAGTCAGTCAGTCAGTCAGTCAGTCAGTCAGTCAGTCAGTCAGTCAGTCAGTCAGTCAGTCAGTCAGTCAGTCAGTCAGTCAGTCAGTCAGTCAGTCAGTCAGTCAGTCAGTCAGTCAGTCAGTCAGTCAGTCAGTCAGTCAGTCAGTCAGTCAGTCAGTCAGTCAGTCAGTCAGTCAGTCAGTCAGTCAGTCAGTCAGTCAGTCAGTCAGTCAGTCAGTCAGTCAGTCAGTCAGTCAGTCAGTCAGTCAGTCAGTCAGTCAGTCAGTCAGTCAGTCAGTCAGTCAGTCAGTCAGTCAGTCAGTCAGTCAGTCAGTCAGTCAGTCAGTCAGTCAGTCAGTCAGTCAGTCAGTCAGTCAGTCAGTCAGTCAGTCAGTCAGTCAGTCAGTCAGTCAGTCAGTCAGTCAGTCAGTCAGTCAGTCAGTCAGTCAGTCAGTCAGTCAGTCAGTCAGTCAGTCAGTCAGTCAGTCAGTCAGTCAGTCAGTCAGTCAGTCAGTCAGTCAGTCAGTCAGTCAGTCAGTCAGTCAGTCAGTCAGTCAGTCAGTCAGTCAGTCAGTCAGTCAGTCAGTCAGTCAGTCAGTCAGTCAGTCAGTCAGTCAGTCAGTCAGTCAGTCAGTCAGTCAGTCAGTCAGTCAGTCAGTCAGTCAGTCAGTCAGTCAGTCAGTCAGTCAGTCAGTCAGTCAGTCAGTCAGTCAGTCAGTCAGTCAGTCAGTCAGTCAGTCAGTCAGTCAGTCAGTCAGTCAGTCAGTCAGTCAGTCAGTCAGTCAGTCAGTCAGTCAGTCAGTCAGTCAGTCAGTCAGTCAGTCAGTCAGTCAGTCAGTCAGTCAGTCAGTCAGTCAGTCAGTCAGTCAGTCAGTCAGTCAGTCAGTCAGTCAGTCAGTCAGTCAGTCAGTCAGTCAGTCAGTCAGTCAGTCAGTCAGTCAGTCAGTCAGTCAGTCAGTCAGTCAGTCAGTCAGTCAGTCAGTCAGTCAGTCAGTCAGTCAGTCAGTCAGTCAGTCAGTCAGTCAGTCAGTCAGTCAGTCAGTCAGTCAGTCAGTCAGTCAGTCAGTCAGTCAGTCAGTCAGTCAGTCAGTCAGTCAGTCAGTCAGTCAGTCAGTCAGTCAGTCAGTCAGTCAGTCAGTCAGTCAGTCAGTCAGTCAGTCAGTCAGTCAGTCAGTCAGTCAGTCAGTCAGTCAGTCAGTCAGTCAGTCAGTCAGTCAGTCAGTCAGTCAGTCAGTCAGTCAGTCAGTCAGTCAGTCAGTCAGTCAGTCAGTCAGTCAGTCAGTCAGTCAGTCAGTCAGTCAGTCAGTCAGTCAGTCAGTCAGTCAGTCAGTCAGTCAGTCAGTCAGTCAGTCAGTCAGTCAGTCAGTCAGTCAGTCAGTCAGTCAGTCAGTCAGTCAGTCAGTCAGTCAGTCAGTCAGTCAGTCAGTCAGTCAGTCAGTCAGTCAGTCAGTCAGTCAGTCAGTCAGTCAGTCAGTCAGTCAGTCAGTCAGTCAGTCAGTCAGTCAGTCAGTCAGTCAGTCAGTCAGTCAGTCAGTCAGTCAGTCAGTCAGTCAGTCAGACAGACAGACAGACAGACAGACAGACAGACAGACAGACAGACAGACAGACAGACAGACAGACAGACAGACAGACAGACAGACAGACAGACAGACAGACAGACAGACAGACAGACAGACAGACAGACAGACAGACAGACAGAAACAAACCTGCACTGGTGACTCAGCTGCAGAACATATGACATGCTTCCCTGATGCCATTCATGCAAAGAAGCTATCTTTTTTCCTTATTCTGATGGCATTCAGTTTAAACAGGAATGTGAGTCTGTCTATAACCAAGGAATGCTGCACCTGTCACATGGCCCAATGACACGGCATCTGGTTCCACAACATGCCAATCAGTGCTTTTTTAGTTCAAAAGAGTTTGTGTATAGAATGCTCAAATTCAAACTGAATGCAATCAGGAGGCAGAGTAAACACTTACATGTGCACGTATACACTCATGCACACACACACACTCCTGTCAAGAGCCAGAAGCCATTAGTCAGTCAGTGCCCCCCAGCTGTATTTTCTGAGCTGGGATCTGGTCTTATCAGACAGGAAGCAGAACCCCTCAACAGTCTGTCTCCTTCGCAATGCTACTGTAGCAGGCAGCAGCCCTGTGAACTCACACAAACACAAACTCATGCAACGTCCAGCCAAATCATCCACTGGACAGGCAGAATGGACACGTTTGAGTCGGTCAGCGAGACCAGACCCTGCTCTAAACAGGTACAGAGACGAGGGGGGAGAGACCAGACCCTGCTCTAAACAGGTACAGAGATGAGGAGGGAGAGACCAGGCCCTGCTCTAAACAGGTACAGAGACGAGGGGGGAGAGACCAGGCCCTGCTCTAAACAGGTACAGAGACGAGGGGGGAGAGACCAGGCCCTGCTCTAAACAGGTACAGAGACGAGGGGGGAGAGACCAGGCCCTGCTCTAAACAGGTACAGAGACGAGGGGGGAGAGACCAGACCCTGCTCTAAACGGGTACAGAGATGAGGGGGGAGAGACCAGACCCTGCTCTAAACAGGTACAGAGACGAGCAGAGAGTCTAACAGCTTCACTGTGTGTGGGTCTGACAGGGTGGGTGTTGGTTGTTTTATATGTCTAACTGCTGTGCCAAATACGTATCAAATTATCCTATAAACATGTTCTGAATAACCTTGCAGAAGAAGTACTCTACGACCAAGATTACACTGACCACTGATGCTTTTCTTCCTTAGGAGCAGCCCAAGTCAACCTACTCTTTATTCTTGTGCTTTTCTGTATGTTGGCATGTTCCTCCAGCATTGACGTACATAAGCTCACCACATAGTGATGCAGCTGAGGAGGATGGGTTTTCCTGGTGTTGGGTTCAAACTCCACTGGGAGTACAAGGAAGTATTCATTCAAGTTATGAGATCTCAGGGAGAAGGTATGTGAGGGCTAGTGTTGGTGGTTAGTTGGGAGTTACTGTGGCTGTGTCCCAAATAGCACCCTATTCCCTATATACTGCACTACTTTTGACCAGAGTACTATGGCACTCTATACTCTATGGGCCATGGTTAAATGTAGTGCACTAAATAGGCAATAGAGTGCCATTTGGGACGAATCTACAGTAAAACACCAATTGAACACAGTATCTGCTTCTGCAACACTCTGTTGCACCTCCCAGATTCAACCCCTAATGAACTTTTATCAAAAACTGCAAAGCTGCAAACCACCAACTCCCCAATGCTGGGAGATGGATGGAATTAAATGTAACTTATACATGGATTGCCAAATCTGGTCTGGTAGGATCTAACGGTTGATATCAGTCACAGAGTTGGAAAACAGAATCAAAAGGCAAAAGGAAAAAGCAGCTCCTGCAGGAATTCAAGGCATGCGGACGGTCGGTGGCTGGGCAGATTCTTCAGAGCCACATCAAGATCCTGATTAAGTCCCAAATGGCACTCTATTCCCAATTTAGTGCACTACTTTTGAACAGGGCCCATAGGGAATAGAGTGCCATTGGACTCTGGTCATAAGTAGTGCACTATATAGGGAATAGGGTACTATTTGGGAAAAACCCCTGACTGCTCTCTGTGCTCCGATCCGCTAGGCTGGCAGACTCTTGCCTGCGTCTGCTAGGAACTAAGTGACGCCCGACTGGACGGCAGACCCGGGACAAGTCCCACGCTGGAGAAAGGCCAAAATTCTTATCCACTTACAGACACAGATCACAAGACAGGAAGGGACTGGGTTTTAGGAGTGGACACAGTCAGGGCACGTGCACAGATAGAGGCCAGATAGAGGAGGCCAGATAGAGGTTGTGTGTAACATCAGACCATGTAGCACATAGAGTATGTGCCATAAAAAAAGTTTAATTCAGCCAAGCATCACTCCAACTTAGTCAAGCAAGACATTTTTTTCACAAACACTTTTTAAAATCTAGACAGTGTTTGACTGCCAATCCTTGTTTGTCAAAAATAAGAAGGTATTGTACAACACAAGGACATTTTAAACACAGCCTCCAAACACAGTGTATCAGTCACTAAATCATAAACCCAGGCAGTGGCATGACATTATTCTGTGAGAAAATGGCAGCCCTGGGAACCTGATCTGCTGTGACCCAGATGTACTGAGGAGTGATATAGGGCACAGACTAGACAACAGAGGGCCAGGGCCACATTTCCATCCCATGTTAATAATGCAGAAGCAGGTCTACCTGCATACATCCCATGTTAATAATGCAGAAGCAGGTCTACCTGCGTACATCCCATGTTAATAATGCAGAAGCAGGTCTACCTGCGTACATCCCAAATGGCACTCTATTCCCTTTATAGTCTACTACTTTGATCAGGGCCCATAGGGCTCAGCTGGTCAAAAGTAGTGCACTTCTTTTGACCAGGGCCCATAGGGCACTTTCAAGGGAATAGGGTGCCATATAGAACACTTCCTCCCCTAACTGGCATTGTGCAGAGGAGACAATAGCAGACTTCTCCAGGGACTTGTGTAATCCCACTATGTACAGACACAGAACTAGACCATGGGCTATTAATAAATGCTATATTTATACGTTTTTGATGATATACTGTAAGTGCATTGTCCACTGCAAACATGCATTATCACATAAAGAAAGGAAAACTTCATTCACTGCAATTCATCTTTGTAACACAGCAGTTATGTTAAATACAGTACAAAATGTCCACACAGTGAAAACCATCTGCGTTGCGCTGCACAGTACAGTAGAGTACAGGGTGTCATCTGAGTGACCTGTGGTGTAAGATAGATTTATGAAGCTGTTGCTGTGCTGTGGTGTCCTACTTCTATAAAGCCCATAGTGGACTACATTACAGCTGTGCTAAACAACGCATGCACAGGTCAAGGGCAGCGAGAGGCCAGTGTGAAAGGTTACAGAGCAGCCATCTGACACCTAGACTTCCAGTCTAAGTATACATCCCAAACGACAACCTATTCTCTATATAGTGCACTCATTTTGACCAAAAGTAGTGCACTACAGTATATAGGGAACAGGGTGCCATTTGGGGTGCACACAAAATCTCTAGAGCCTAGTTAGTGGTGCAGGTGGATATCTTACTAAGATAGAAATAGCTACCTATAACTGCACCCACAGCCTTTATATTCGAAATAAGGCCCTAGAATCTGGATAATAACTGACAAGCCCCATTTAGCACAGAGCATTTCTTCAGAGCAGAAAATTCTGAGGAAAGTAGTTCTGCAGGGGAACAGATAGTCAGCTGTTTGAACAGGGGGGACTGCTCTACTGGCCTTGTATCTCTGTGAGCCACCTGGCAGTGAGGGAGAGGGGACAGCCTCCTGTTGGCCTAACTGAGATATGTGAACAATGAGCAGCAGTGCCTCAGGGGTTTGGGGAGGAGAGGGTTAGAGAAGAGGGGTTTGGGGAAGAGAGGAGGGGTTTGGGGAGGAGAGGGGGAGAGCGGATGGGTTTAGGGAGGAGAGGGGAAGAGAAGAGGGGTTTGGGGAGGAGAGGGGAAGAGAGGAGGGGTTTGGGGAGGAGAGGGGGAGAGCGGATGGGTTTAGGGAGGAGAGGGGAAGAGAAGAGGGGTTTGGGGAGGAGAGGGGAAGAGAGGAGGGGTTTGGGGAGGAGAGGGGAAGAGAAGACGGGTTTGGGGATGAGATGGGAAGAAAGGAGGGGTTTGGGGAGGAGAGGGGAAGAGAAGAGGGGTTTGGGGAGGAGAGAAGAAGAGAGGAGGAGGGGGCTTTCTGCTCTGCTCAGTCAATCTTTTCGAGATCAAAACAGACCTATAACATCAAAGATCCACCATCATATTTTACAGTAGGTATTGGGTTCTTTTCTGCTTACGCATTCTCATTTCGACGCCAAACCCACCACTGGTGGTATTGAGGAGTATACCACCTCAGTCATATCCCAACCAGAAGCCATGGATTACAGGCAACATCCGCACCGAGCTAAAGACTAGAGCTGCTGCTTTCAAGGAGTGGGACACTAATCTGGACGCTTATAAATAATCCCTCTATGCCCTCAGACGAACCACCAAACAGGGAAAGCGTCAATCCAGGACTGAGATTGAATCCTACTACACTGGCTCTGATGCTCGTCGGATGTGGCAGGGCAGGAGGGTATGCCTTATGATTAACGAGGCGTGGTGTGATCATAACAACATACAGGAACTCAAGTCCTTCTGTTCACCTGACTTAGAATTCCTCACAATCAAATGTCGACCGCATTATCTACCAAGGGAATTCTCTTCGATTATAATCACAGCCGTATATATTCCCCCCCAAGCAGACACATCGATGGCCCTGAACAAACTTTATCTGACTCTATGTAAACTGGAAACCACATATCCTGAGGCTGCATTCATTGTAGCTGGGGATTTTAACAAGGCTAATCTGAAAACAAGACTCCCTAAATTCTATCAGCATATTGATTGCGCAACCAGGGCTGGTAAAACCCTGGATCATTGTTATTCTAACTTCCGCGACGCATATAAGGCCCTCCCCCGCCCTCCTTTCGGGAAAGCTGACCACGACTCCATTTTGTTGCTTCCAGCCTACAGACAGAAACTAAAACAAGAAGCTCCCGCGCTCAGGTCTGTTCAACGCTGGTCCGACCAATCTGATTCCACGCTTCAAGACTGCTTCGATCACGTGGATTGGGATATGTTCCGCATTGCGTCCAACAACAACATTGACGAATATGCTGATTCGGTGAGCGAGTTCATTAGAAAGTGCATAGGCGATGTCGTACCCACAGCAATGATTAAAACATTCCCAAACCAGAAACTGTGGATTGATGGCAGCATTCGCGCGAAACTGAAAGCGCGAACCACTGCTTTTAACCAGGGCAAGGTGACCGGAAACATGACCGAATACAAACAGTGTAGCTATTCCCTCCGCAAGGCAATCAAACAAGCTAAGTCTCAGTATAGAGACAAAGTAGAGTCACAATTCAACAGCTCAGACACAAGAGGTATGTGGCAGGGTCTACAGTCAATCACGGATTACAAAAAGAAAACCAGCCCCGTCGCGGACCAGGATGTCTTGCTCCCAGACAGACTAAATAACTTCTTTGCTCGCTTTGAGGACAATACAGTGCCAATGACACGGCCCGCTACCAAAACCTGCGGACTCTCCTTCACTGCAGCCGACGTGAGTAAAACATTTAAACGTGTTAACCCTCGCAAGGCTGAAGGCCCAGACGGGATCCCCAGCCACATCCTCAGAGCATGCGCAGACCAGCTGGCTGGTGTGTTTACGGACATATTCAATCAATCCTTATCCCAGTCTGCTGTTCCCAAATGCTTCAAGAGGGCCACCATTGTTCCTGTTCCCAAGAAAGCTAAGGTAACTGAGCTAAACGACTACCGCCCCATAGCACTCACTTCCGTCATCATGAAGTGCTTTGAGAGACTAGTCAAGGACCATATCACCTCCACCCTACCTGACACCCCAGACCCACTCCAATTTGCTTACCGCCCCAATAGGTCCACAGACGACGCAATCGCAACCACACTGCACACTGCCCTAACCCATCTGGACAAGAGGAATACCTACGTGAGAATGCTGTTCATCGACTACAGCTCAGCATTTAACACCATAGTACCCTCCAAACTCGTCATCAAGCTCGAGACCCTGGGTCTCGACCCCGCCCTGTGCAACTGGGTACTGGACTTCCTGACGGGCCGCCCCCAGGTGGTGAGGGTAGGTAACAACATCTCCACCCCGCTGATCCTCAACACTGGGGCCCCACAAGGGTGCGTTCTGAGCCCTCTCCTGTACTCCCTGTTCACCCACGACTGCGTTGCCATGCACGCCTCCAACTCAATCATCAAGTTTGCGGACGACACTACAGTGGTGGGCTTGATTACCAACAACGACGAGACGGCCTACAGGGAGGAGATGAAGGCCCTCAGAGTGCGGTGTCAGGAAAATAACCTCACACTCAACGTCAACAAAACAAAGGAGATGATTGTGGACTTCAGGAAACAGCAGTGGGAGCACCCGCCTATCCACATCGACGGGTCAGTAGTGGAGAGGGTAGTAAGTTTTAAGTTCCTTGGCGTACACATCACGGACAAACTGAATTGGTCCACCCACACAGACAGCGTTGTGAAGAAGGCGCAGCAGCGCCTCTTCAACCTCAGGAGGCTGAAGAAATTCGGCTTGTCACCAAAAGCACTCACAAACTTCTACAGATGCACAATCGAGAGCATCCTGTCGGGCTGTATCACCGCCTGGTACGGCAACTGCTCCGCCCACAACCGTAAGGCTCTCCAGAGGGTAGTGAGGTCTGCACAACGCATCACTGGGGGCAAACTACCTGCCCTCCAGGACACCTACACCACCCAATGTCACAGGAAGGCCATAAAGATCATCAAGGACAACAACCACCCGAGCCAATGCCTGTTCACCCCGCTATCATCCAGAAGGCGAGGTACAGGTGCATCACAGCAGGGACCGAGAGACTGAAAAACAGCTTCTATCTCAAGGCCATCAGACTGTTAAACAGCCACCACTAACATCGAGTGGCTGCTGCCAACATACTGACTCAACTCCATCTCACTTTAATAATGGAAATTGATGGAAATTGATCAAAAAAATGTATCACTAGCCACTTTAAACAATGCCACTTAATATAATGTATATGTATATACTGTACTCTATATCATCTACTGTATCTTGCCATCTTTATGTAATATATGTATCACTAGCCACTTTAAACTATGCACTTTTATGTTTACATACCCTACATTACTCATCTCATATGTATATACTGTACTCGATACCATCTACTGCATCTTGCCTATGCCGTTCTGTACCATCACTCATTCATATATCTTTATGTACATATTCTTTATCCCTTTACACTTGTGTGTATAAGGTAGTAGTTGTGGAATTGTTAGGTTAGATTACTCGTTGGTTATTACTGCATTGTCGGAACTAGAAGCACAAGCATTTCGCTACACTCGCATTAACATCTGCTAACCATGTGTATGTGTCAAATAAAATTGTATTTTATTTTATTTTATTTGGCTTGCAAACTATTACGGACTACAAAGGGAAACCCAGCCGCGAGCTGCCCAGTGACGCAAGCTTACCGGACAAGCTAAATGCCTTTTATGCTTGCTTCGAGGCAAGCAACACTGAAGCATGCATGAGAGCAACAGCTATTCCGGACGACTGTGTGATCACGCTTTCCGTTGCCAATGTGAGCAAGACCTTTAAACAGGTCAACATTCACAAGGCCGCGGGGCCAGAAGGATTACCAGTGCATGTACTCAGAGCATCCGCGGACCAACTGGCAAGTGTCTTCACTGACATTTTCAACCTCTCCCTGGCCGAGTCTGTAATACCTAAATGTTTCAAGCAGACCACCATTGTCCCTCTGCCCAAGAATGCGAAGGTAACCTGGCTAAATGACTTCCGCTCCGTAGCACTCACGTCGGTAGCCATGAAGTACTTTAAAAGGCTGGTCATGGCTCACATCAACACCATCATCCCTGAAACCCTAGACCCACTCCAATTCGCATACCGCCCCAACAGATCTATAGATGACGCAATCTCAATCGCACTCCACACTGCCCTTTCTCACCTGGACAAAAGGAACACCTATGTGAGAATGCTGTTCATTGACTACAGCTCAGCGTTCAACATTTACATTTACATTTAAGTCATTTAGCAGACGCTCTTATCCAGCACAATAGTGCCCACAAAGCTCATCCCTAAGCTAAGGATCCTGACACTAAACACCTCCCTCTGCAACTGGATCCTGGACATCCTGACGGGCTGCTCCCAGGTAGTAAGGGTAGGCAACAACACATCTGCCATGCTGATCCTCAACACCGGGGCCCTTTAGGGGTGCATGCTTAGTCCCCTCCTGTTCTCCCTGTTCACCCACAAATGCGTGGCCAAGCAAGACTCCAACACCATCATTAAGTTTGCTGACAACACAACAGTGGTAGGCCTGACAATGATGAGACAGCTTATAGGGAGGAGGTCAGAGACCTGGCAGTGTGGTGCCAGGACAACAACCTCTCCCTCAATGTGAGCAAGACAAAGGAAATTACCGTGGACTACAGGAAAAGGAGGGCTGAACAGGCCCCCATTAACATCGACGGGACTGTAGTAGAGCGGGTCGAGAGTTTCAAGTTCCTTGGTGTCCACACCATCAACAAACTATCATGGTCCAAACACAACAAGACAGTCGTGAAGAGGGCACGACAACACCTATTCTCCCTCAGGAGACTGAAAAGATTTGGCATGGGTCCCCATATCGTCAAAAAGTTCTACAGCTGCACCATCGAAAGCATCCTGACCGGTTGCATCACCGCCTGGTATGGCAACTGCTCGGCATCCGACCGTAAGGCGCTACAGATGGTAGTGCATATGGCCCAATACATCACTGGGGCCAAGCTTCCTGCCATCCAGGACCTATATACTGGGCGGTGTCAGAGGAAGGCCCCAAAAATTGTCAAAGACTCCAGTCACCCAAGTCATAGACTGTTCTCTCTGCTACCGCACGGCAAGCGGTACTGGAGCGCCAAGTCTAGGACTAAAAGACTCCTTAACAGCTTCTACCCCAAAGCCAAAGGTTGCTGAACAATTAATCAAAGGGCCACCCGGACAATTTACATTGACCCCCCCCCCCCCCCCCCCCCTTTGTTTTTACACTGCTGCTACTCGCTGTTTATTATCTATGCATAGTCACTTTACCCCTACAAATGACCTCGACTAACCTGTACACCCGCACATTGACTCGGTACCGGTACCCCCTGTATATATCCTTGTTATGGTTATGTTATCTTATTGTTGTACTTTTTATTTAAAAAATGACTTTAGTTTATATAGCAAATATTTTCTTAACTCTATTTCTTGAGCTGCATTGTTGGTTAAGGGCGGGTAAGTAAGCATTTCACGGTAAGGTCTACCCAAATCAAATCAAATGTATTTATATAGCCCTTCTTACATCAGCTGATATCTCAAAGTGCTGTACAGAAACCCAGCCTAAAACCCCAAACAGCAAGCAATGCAGGTGTAGAAGCACGGTGGCTATGAAAAACTCCCTAGAAAGGCCAAAACCTAGGAAGAAACCTAGAGAGGAACCAGGCTCTGAAGGGTGTCCAGTCCTCTTCTGGCTGTGCCGGGTAGAGATTATAACAGAACATGGCCAAGATGTTCAAATGTTCATAAATGACCAGCATGGTCAAATAATAATAATCACAGTAGTTGTCGAGGGTGCAGCAAGTCAGCACCTCAGGAGTAAATGTCAGTTGGCTTTTCATAGCCGATCATTAAGAGTATCTCTACCGCTCCTGCGGTCTCTAGAGAGTTGAAAACAGCAGGTCTGGGACAGGTAGCACGTCTGGTGAACAGGCCAGGGTTCCATAGCCGCAGGCAGAACAGTTGAAACTGGAGCAGCAGCACGGCCAGGTGGACTGGGGACAGCAAGGAGTCATCATGCCAGGTAGTCCTGAGGCATGGTCCTAGGGCTCAGGTCCTCCGAGAGAGAGAAAGAGAGAATTAGCATAATTAGCATACTTAAATTAACACAGGACACCGGATAAGACAGGAGAAGTACTCCAGATATAACAAACTGTCCCTAGCCCTCCGACACATAAACTAATGCAGCATAACAGCATACCCCTGTTGTATTCGGCGCATTTAAACAAATAACATTTGATTTGAATTTGATTTGGTGTGTGTGGCCAAAGAGCTCTATTTTCATGTCGTCATCTAACCAAAACACCAGTTCCAATCCAAGTGCCAATGCCGTTTAGCACACTCCAGACGTTTACATTTGTTGGATGACATGAAAATAAAGCTCTTTGGCCAGGTACACCAGTGGTGGGTTTGGCGTTGAATTGAGAATGCATGAGCAGAAAATAACCCCATACCTACTATAAAATATGGTGGTGTGAACTTTACTCAGTACCAGAACATTTTAGCAAAAAACCTGGTTGCCTCTGCAAGGAGGCTGAAACTTCGCCACAAGTGTATCTTCCAGCAAGACAATAACCCCAAGCACACATCAAAATCCAAAATGAAATGGTCTCCTGACTTGAAACCAATTTATAAACCTGTTAAAGAGGGCAGTCCATAAGCGCAGATGAAGGATATCATGGATCTGTGCCATTATCCTTGCAAGGTGAGGTATTGAAAACAGGGGTGTCAATAATTTGGACTCCTACATTTGAGAAAAAAATTATTTGTTGAACTAAATCTATTTCTCTGAGCAATTCTATTAGTATAAAATAATATCATTTCCATTTTTTTGCATACAATATAACTCAGTATTTGAATTATTTATTTTATACAGTTATTTTTGCTCATCTTAAATCAAGGGTGTCAATCATTTCAGACCCCACTGTATATCCAAATTCCATTGTATCTCACACAGAGGGAAGAACTCTTCCTTCCTAGAACATGCGGTTACAGGTAGGGTTTGTTACTAAGTTCCTATTAGCGCTGACAAACTGCACCACCTCCCAAAGTCAACAAAACTGGGTGGACAGGGAAAGAAAATGAGGAGTGTCATCAAATCAAATCAAATTGCATTGGTCACATGCGCCGAATACAACAGGTGTAGACTTCACAGTGAAAGGCTTACTTACGACTCCATTCCCAACAGTGCAGAGTTAAAAAGTAAGACAAATATTTGCTAAATAAAAAAATAACTAGTAACAGAATAAAAACAACAAGGAGTACCAGTACCGAATCAATGTGCAGGGATACCAGTACCGAATCAATGTGCAGGGGTACCAGTACCGAATCAATGTGCAGGGGTACCAGTACCGAATCAATGTGCAGGGGTACCAGTACCGAATCAATGTGCAGGGATACCAGTACCGAATCAATGTGCAGGGGTACCAGTACCGAATCAATGTGCAGGGGTACCAGTACCGAATCAATGTGCAGAGGTACCAGTACCGAATCAATGTGCAGGGATACCAGTACCGAATCAATGTGCAGGGGTACCAGTACCGAATCAATGTGCAGGGGTACCAGTACCGAATCAATGTGCAGAGGTACCAGTACCGAATCAATGTGCAGGGGTACCAGTACCGAATCAATGTGCAGGGATACCAGTACCGAATCAATGTGCAGGGGTACAAGTACCGAATCAATGTGCAGGGGTACCAGTACCGAATCAATGTGCAGGGATACCAGTACCGAATCAATGTGCAGGGGTACCAGTACCGAATCAATGTGCAGGGGTACCAGTACCGAATCAATGTGCAGAGGTACCAGTACCGAATCAATGTGCAGGGATACCAGTACCGAATCAATGTGCAGGGGTACCAGTACCGAATCAATGTGCAGGGGTACCAGTACCGAATCAATGTGCAGAGGTACCAGTACCGAATCAATGTGCAGGGGTACCAGTACCGAATCAATGTGCAGGGATACCAGTACCGAATCAATGTGCAGGGGTACAAGTACCGAATCAATGTGCAGGGGTACCAGTACCGAAACAATGTGCAGGGGTACAAGGCAGTTGAGGTAAATGAGGTAACACAGTATGTACATGTGGGTAGGGATAAAAGTGACTAGGCAATCAGCATATATATAATAGAGTAGCAGCAGTGTATGGGAAGTGTGAAAGTGTGTCTATGTGTGTGTGTGTGTGTGTGTGGTGTCAATTTGCATGTGTGTTTGTGTGTCTGAGCGTACAGTAAGTGTGTGTGTGTGCGTGTTGGAGTGTCAGTGTAGTATGTGTCAGTGTGTGCGTAAAGTCTAGTGAGTGTACAAGGGAATCAGTGCAAAACAAATGTTTCAAAAGTGGTGATTAAAGGAGAATGTCAACCACATCACTTCCTCCTTCGGGAGACTACGCCTGTATGTCTGCTTCACCCTTGGCTAACAGGGAGCGAGTGTGGGCGGAAGGGGGGCAGGAAGTGAACCTAGAGTGCAGGAGGAGGATGGGATGCCCATATATGAGCGTAGGCTTAATGAACAGGATGGAAACACATGCCTAGGAGGGCTAGGCCATGAGTGTGTAGGACAACAATGAAATAATGTACAATACAGTAACGTATACACCACATCCTATACATAAATTCATCACTGCACACACACACACAGAGACAGAGAGAGCGCGCTCAAGTTCTCATAGCCTCACATAAACTATTCTATTCTATTTCCTCTGCCTGACACATACACTACTCCAGGATATCCTGTGCAGAACAGTATGTATTCCCATTCGTGTGAACCTTGGCATTATGGAATTGCGAGAGTTCAGAGAGGTTCACATGACTAAATCAATCGTATCAAGGGTTTGGTAACAGTAGCTTCTAAAACAGTAGATTGCAGCTGGATTCTCAAGATCATGACACCACTACTACAATATGTATGGTATGATAACCAGACAACCACTTTAACTTTATATGAGCAACACATGCCTTACTCCTTTAAAAAACAAGACAAAAGTTGTAAATGTAAACCAATTCTAACAGGAATGACAGCTGTTTCTTGTCATCTTCAAAAAACTGCAAGGAGTCAAAGGTGCTTTGGAACAGGCTTCAGTTATTGCAAGGCTGATGACTTTGAAACATCCATCAGCATTCAGGCCAAAGACATGGGTCCCCTCTTCAGTCTGTGCAGAGAGGAGAGGCAGAAAGAGGCCTGGCTAGCCCATCCAGCCTCACACCTGTCTAGTCCTCCATGCAGGAGAAAGAGCTATTGTTGAACACCTGTACTTCTACCCTCTCACTCCTCCACTGCAATTACATGGGAGGGACACTGACACAGTACACACAATGCACGCTCCCATGGGGCTAGTCACCAGGCCAGCTGTACCTGAGTGAGAACACACCTTAAGTGTTCTCCTACAGGGTCGAGCCAAGCTGCCACATGTATTCTGCATGAGAGACTGTGGTACTCCACTATCCCAGGGGTTCCCACAATGGATTCTCCTAATCCATCACCATTCAACAGACATTATCATGCAGTGTGCAACCTTCTTACATTCAATATTCTAGGTCTAACGATCAGTGACCAAGATATTGGCATTTACAGACTTGCCTTGGGTAGCCCCTTCCTGCAGTCAAATGACCAAATCACCCTGCAATGGCCTCATGGATGGAATGTTATTCATATTTTTCACAAGTTCATAAGTAATAAACATTATTTTTAAAACCCGCTGAAAATCCGGTGTTTCTATGTCAAACAGTTTTGTTATATTTCAGTCTTCCGTGGTGTATGTAAAGTGTAATATTGGAATGCAAACTCAAAACTAAATACATTTAAACTCTATATCTGACATGGTACAGGTGTCTTCTTTTTTTAAAGCTCATAACCATGTGTGTGAGGTGTATACTTTTGTTTCAAAGTAGATTTGTTTAAGACTACCAAGAAACACTCTGTCTGATCCTGATTTAGCCCACTGTAGTAAAGTTCTTTTTTAATGTGAGTGTAGAAATCCAGGTGACTTAGTACTTACTATGCTTTTATTCACACTGTTGAGCATTTCAAGATGGTAAAGAGATATACACAAATATAGAAATTAAGTAAAAGGCTTCAAATGCACTGAAAAATATGCTGTATTGAATGCATGTCATTGTTTGGCAGGTGTTTGCTGTCCAGTGTGGGGCTATGCACTGGGACCACAACATTGAAGTTCAACTACAGCCCAATACTGCCACCATGTGGATAACAAGTTGCAGCACAGCTATGGTGACAGACATACAGTAATTCTGTTTTCCACCAGTAGAGGGCAGTGCCACCTCAGAGGTGCCTTACAGGTTGACTACACCGCTCGAGCGTTGCAAAATAAATGTAGAAATCTATATTATTCAATTATTCAATTATTGCACCCACACTGCTCGCGCGTGCCAACGAGCGTCTGCCAAGGGCTAAAATAGAAGTGTCAGTTCTATTTCTGACACAGATCGCGCTGTAAATCCTGCCTCTCATCTCCTCATTGGTTTATAGAAGCAGGTACCCACGTGCCATCTCCTTATTGGTTATACCCACGTGGGTCACTGAAAGACGAACGAGGTCGGTGGCGGTAATGCACCTAATTTGTAAAATTTGCCAATCGCAATATAAAGTCAAGAGAAAAAAAAGCCTAGAAGGAGGAGAGATGAATAGAAACGAATCGGTTGACCGTTTTATGTGTGGATTAATTGTTGGAGTAGAGGACCTTGTACATTTCAGGTAAAATAGCAACTCAATGTTAATATCCCAGGACAAATTAGCTAGCAACAGCAAGCTAGCTAAATAGGACAAATTAGCTAGCAAGTGCAAGCTAGCTAGCTAAACTGCCATAAAGGTTTCATGCTTTTCGACCTGTCCCCAAATTAATGTATTTGGTTCAGAGATTGTTATGAATTGTTTTAACCTGCGTGTCGTGATCGCATTTGGTGTAGGGGGACAAAATAAATGTATGCACGATGGCGCACACGCGCCCAAACACGGTTTGGGTTCCGTGTTATGGGAGGGACGATTCTCCTGGAAAGTGATAAATAATGTTTCTAGATTGAAAAGGATAATGTAGCCTACAGCATGTAGCAGGTCTTACAAAGCCCTGAACCACAATAGGTGGTCAGAAGAAAATATAGACTTTTTTTTTGTTGAGGTCACAGGTCATTTCAATGCTAGCCTATGGGAAATACAAATAGATAGGACCAAGATTGCAGTTCCTATGGCTTCCACTAGATGTCAACAGTCTTTAGAAAGGGTTTCATGATTGTTTTTTGAAAAATGAGCAAGTAGTTGTAGTTTTTCCAAAGTGTCTCTCATTAGAAAAGTAGTCTTTTTGGCACGTGGATGAGGTGCACGCTCTTCGTTATTTATCTTCCCTATTGAACATAATATTCTCAGTCTTAAATATTATAGTTTATTTAGATATTAGAGTACCTGAGGATTAATTAGAATCATCGTTTGACTTGTTTGGACAAACTTTACCGGTAACTTTTTGGATTTGTTTGTACGCATGTTGAACGAGTGGATTACTGAGATCATTGGTGCCAACTAAACTGACTTTTTTGGATATAAAGAAGGACATTATCGAACAAAACGACCATTCATTGTGTACCTGCGACCCTTGGAATTGCAAACAGAGGAAGATCTTCAAAGGTAAGTGATTTATTTAATCGCTATTTGTGATTTTGTGATGCCTGTGCTGGTTGAAAAAGTATTTTGATGTGGGGCGCAGTCCTCAGATAATCGCATGGTATGCTTTCCCCGTAAAGCCTTTTGAAATCTGACAAAGCGGTTGGATTAACAAGAAGTTAAGCTTTTAAATGATGTATGACACTTGTATTGTCATGAATGTTTAATATCACGATTTTTGTATTTTGAATTTCGCGCTCTGCAAATTCACCGGATGTTGTCGTAGGTGACCTGCTAGCGGTTCATGCGCCCAAACAGGTTAATCTCATTGAGAACTTGTGGTCAATCCTTAAGAGGCGGGTGGACAAACAAGTTAATTGACAGCATGCCAGGGCAGATTGCAGAGGTCTTGAAAATGAAGGGTCATTGCAAATATTGACTCTTTGCATCAACTTCATGTAATTGTCAATAAAAGCCTTTGACACTTATGAAATGCTTGTAATTATACTTCACTATTCAATAGTAACATCTGACAAAAATATCTAAAGACATTGAAGCAGCAAACTTTGTGAAAATTAATATGTGTGTCATTCTCAAAACTTTTGGTCGGGACTGTACATATGAGATGAGTAATGCGAGATATGTAAACATTCTTAAACTGGCATTATTAAAGTGACTAGTGTTCCATTTATATTAAAGTGGCCAATGATATCAAGTCTGTAGGTAGGCAGCCGCCTCTCTGTGCTAGTGGTGGCTGTTTAACAGTCTGATGGCTTTGAGATAGAAGCTGTTTTTCAATCTCTCTGTCCCAGCTTTGATGCACCTGTACTGACCTCGCCTTCTGGATGGAAGCAGGGTGAACAGGTAGTGGCTTGGGTGGTTATTGTCTTTGATGATCTTTTTGGCCTTCCTGTGACATCGGGTGTTGTAGGTGTCCTGGAGGGCAGGTAGTTTGCCCCCGGTGATGTGTTGTGCAGACCGCACCACCCTCTCGAGAGCCCTGCGGTTGTGGGCAGTGCAGTTGCCGTACCAGGCGGTGACACAGCCCGACAGGATGCTCTCAATTGTGCACCTGTAAAAGTTTGTGAGGATTTCCGGTGACAAGCCACATTTTTTCATCCTCCTGTGGTTGAAGAGGCGCTGTTGCGCCTTCTTCACCACACTGTCTGTGTGGGTGGACCATTTTAGTTTGTCCGTGATATGTACCCAGAGGAACTTCAAACTTTCCACCTTCTCCACTGCTGTCCCGTCGATGTGGATAGGGGGGTGCTCCAATTGCTGTTCCCTGAAGTCCATGATCATCTCTGTTGTTTTGTGGACATTGAGTGAGAGGTTATTTTCCTGACACCACACTCCGAGGCCCCTCACCTCCTCCCTGTAGGCTGTTGGTAATCAAGCCTACCATTGTAGTGCAAATTTGATGAGTTGGAGGCGTGCATGGCCACACAGTCATGGGTGAACAAGGAGTACAGGAGAGGGCTGAGAACGCACCATTGTGGGGCCCCAGTGTTGAGGATCAGCGGAGTTGAGATGTTGTTTACTACCTTCACCACCTGGGGGCAGCCCGTCAGGAAGTCCAGGACCCAGTTGACCAGTGCGGGGTCGAGACCCAGGGTTTCAAGCTTAATGATGAGTTTGGAGGGTACTATGGTGTTGAGTGCTGAGCTGTAGTCAATGAACAGCGTTCTTAAATAGGTATTCCTCTTGTCCAGATGGGATAGGGCAGTGTGCAGTGTGTTGGCGATCGCATCGTCTGTGGACCTATTGGGGCGGTAAGCAATTTGGAGTGGGTCTAGGGTGACAGGTAGGGTGGAGGTGAAGCATGTGGGGACAGCAGACTGGGAAAGAGATTGATTGAATATGTACCGAATCACACCAGCTAGCTGGTCTGTGCATGCTCTGAGGATGCGGCTAGGGATACCGTCTGGGCCGGCAGCCTTGCGAGGGTTAACACGTTTAAGGTCTGGGGAGTTTCCTGGCCATGGACCCAAAATATCGATGTTTTGTTCCCCGAGCCACTTAGTTATCACTTTTGCCTTAATGCAAGGTGCTCCATCATGCTGGAAAAGACATTGTTCGTCACCAAACTGTTCCTGGATGGTTGGGAGAAGTTGCTCTCGGAAAATGTGTTGGTACCATTCTTTATTCATGGCTGTGTTCTTAGGCAAAATTGTGAGTGAGCCCACTCCCTTGGCTGAGAAGCAACCCCACACATGAATGGTCTCAGGATGCTTTACTGTTGGCATGACACAGGACTGATGGTATAGCGCTCACCTTGTCTTCTCCGGACAAGCTTTTTTCCGGATGCCCCAAACAATCGGAAAGGGGATTCATCAGAGAAAATGACTTTACCCCAGTCCTCAGCAGTCCAATCCCTGTACCTTTTGCAGAATATCTGTCTGTCCCTGATTTTTTTCCTGGAGAGAAGTGGCTTCTTTGCTGCCCTTCTTGACACCAGGCCATCCTCTAAAAGTCTTCGCCTCACTGTGCGTGCAGATGCACTTTCTTGGGCACCCAGAAGCCTTCACAACAATTGAACCGCTCTATTTGAAGTTCTTGATGATCCGATAAATGGTTGATTTAGGTGCAATCTTACTGGCAGCAATATCCTTGCCTGTGAAGCCCTTTTTGTGCAATGCAATGATGACGGCACGTGTTTCCTTGCAGGTAACCATGGTTGACAGAGGAAGAACAATGATTCCAAGCACCACCCTCCTTTTTAAGCTTCCAGTCTGTTATTCGAACTCAATCAGCATGACAGAGTGATCTCCAGCCTTGTCCTCGTCAACACTCACACCTGTGTTAACGAGAGAATCACTGACATGATGTCAGCTGGTCCTTTTGTGGCAGGGCTGAAATGTAGTGGAAATGTTTTGGGGGGATTCAGTTAATTTGCATGGCAAAGAGGGACTTTGCAATTAATTGCAATTCATCTGATCACTCTTCATAACATTCTGGAGTATATGCAAATTGCCATTATACAAACTGAGGCAGCAGACTTGGTGAAAATTAATTTTTGTGTAATTCTCAAAACTTTTGGCCACGACTGTATATACTGTATACTGTATCCTTTACTATCTATTCTTTACTATCTATTGCATCTTAGCCGCCCTGTCACTGCTCACCCATATATTTTATACTTATTTAGTCTCCTCCCATTCCTTGACTAGATTGTGTGTATTACGTTTTGTTGTGGAATTTGAAAGAAATAGAAAGAAATAGATTACATTCATATCCTGTGTAACTTGTGATGATGACCCATGTCATCATCAGAGTCAAGAGAGTAGCATAGGCTGTCTCATCCTGTTTGAAGTACAGTAAACAATGACTGGTGACCACACAATTTCGGGTGGAGTCATCCTCAGCTTCAACTTGCCAGTCATTCAGAGTCTATCATTCTTCAACACATTCCAGTGAAACCAGTCAGACCAACGTCTGTTTCAGAGCTGATCCCAGATTTATCTGTAGTGTTGTGTGTGTATGCTCTCTGAATCAACACAACACTTTCCTCTTATCTATAGCCCGGAGGATCTTGTTACAGTGGAGGACATATATGGCACTCTCCATACTGAGCAAATGAAACAATGTCACTCACTTTTGAACAGTCAATGATGACAAGAGGAGCTGGGGAGAGTCTGGTGGGCCAACTGGACCATCTAAGATCTATAAGCTAAACCCATAAAACAATCAGAACAGTTATTGGGTGTTATTGGGTGCATAGGACAATTTTTGGTCCTCATTGATCTCCCATAGGTTTAGTGCAATCTCCCACGGTTCCAAAAGAGTTATTCGGCTGTCCCAATAGGGGAACCCTTTTTGGTTCCAGGTAGAACTCTTTTGGGTTCCATGTAGAACCCTCTGTGGAAAGGGTTTTATATGGAACCCAAAATAGTTTGACCTGGAACCAAAAAGGGTTCCCCTTTTTTCTCCTATGGGGACAACTGAAGAACCCTTTTAGGTTCTGGATATAAGCTTTTTTTCTTAGTGTGGGTGCAGTAAGCCTGCTGTCATTCAGTGTTTAGCACTTTGGGTCCATCTGAGCTGAAATGGCTTAAATATTCAGGACTTAATGGCCATAAATGGAGCAATTTGTTTCGGGC
Source organism: Salvelinus alpinus (assembly GCF_045679555.1). Classification (NCBI taxonomy): domain Eukaryota; kingdom Metazoa; phylum Chordata; class Actinopteri; order Salmoniformes; family Salmonidae; genus Salvelinus; species Salvelinus alpinus. The sequence continues at coordinate 32,985,878 of NC_092101.1, read as the reverse complement.
AAACATCTACCAACATTTTGAGTAAACCGTAACAGACAGAGCAAATCAAGAATTCAGCATCAGGGAGGTATTTTGTTTAATGGGTCAAAGATAGGTCAGTTAGTTGGAGCGGGCTACAGCAACGGAGCAACAGACATAGCAAAGCAAGTATTCAGTATCAGAGGCATTGTTTTGTTTTATGGGTCACTGGGAAGGAAAGTCCCAAAACACAGGAGAAAAAGACAAGAGTAGCCTAGTCCCTTCTGGAATGGTTACAGTTACAGTCAGAGGAGCCTTTGAGCACGTGCGTGCGTGTTTGTGTGTAAAATGCCACCAAGCTACTTCTCTAAAGGGCTGGGGCCATTTGTGGGTTTCTGGATCACTAGGAAGCGGGCAGGAAACTCGTCATGGAGACCAGAGAGAGCGCCACTCCAGATGAAACGTTTAAACAAAATAACAGGTCATAAAGTGTAATGGCTAGCAACGTTCAAATACTACACTATTATTTTACTTCAGTGATTCAAATATGATGATAGGCCACACTTTTGGTGTCTCTAGAAGGCTTGAAACTAAAATAAACTCTTCATGATAACGACAAAGTTTACATTTTCATTCCTTGTATCAACTTGAAAGGGGGAAAAAAGTAATGAATAATAAAGGGAATAATAGGGTGCCATTTGGGATGCAGGCATGGTGTTGTTCTTTCTGAATATTCCAAGAAGGACACATTATCTACCAGTAATTCATAAATATTTAGGTTCCCATATGGCAATAGAGCCCCACAGTGGAGGTGTCATAATACCCATAAAACCTAGCGGTCAAACAGGGAAATGGTTCCAATCGTTTTTGCACCATTCATTTTCCCCATAGGGGATTTTAGAAACACTTAAAATAAGGGCTGTGTTTTGTGTAGGCTTACCCTGGCATGACGTTTTGATAACCATGCAAATCTCTCTCGGACAAGGTGACTTTTAGCAATATATTTCAGCTCTATTTACTCTCAGATTCAAACATGCTAATTAGCGTCATGGAAGACTACAAATAAATCCCTGCAAGCTCCTGCTCGTCATCTCTAGCTGACACTTTTGCTAACAGGTATTAGGTCAATTTAAAACCTGCACAAGACAGTTCACAGAATTGTTTATTTAAAAAGCCATTTTACCAATTTATTAATTACAAAATGTAGCTAACATTAGATAGTTAATCCAGAGATCCATACCTTTGCCTCGATTCAGCAATCTCATCCAGATCATCATGGCATTTGTAGCTCTTTTTAACAGCCACATTAGCGTTTCATTTTTGGGGGGTAAATACAGGCGAATATATTGCTAAAAGTCACCTTGTCCTAGAGAGATTTACACGGTTATCAAAACGTAAGCATATCTGTACCAATCATAGACATCTACTGTACTGAACTGTGCTCTACTGTGCTCTACTGTGCTCTACTGTGCTCTACTGTGCTCTACTGTGCTCTACTGCAACTACTGTGCTGAACTGTGCTGTACTGTGCTCTACTGTGCTCTACTGTGCTCTACTGTGCTCTACTGTGCTCTACTGTGCTCTACTGTGCTCTACTGTGCTCTACTGTGCTCTACTGTGCTCTACTGTGCTCTACTGTGCTCTACTGTGCTCTACTGTGCTCTACTGTGCTCTACTGCAACTACGGTTTGTGACTACTATGATTTCCCGTTGTGGCCAATTCAATTGCAGTCATTCTGTTACTGATTTTTCGGTCACTCTGTTTCTGATTTTGTAACAGAGTGATGCGTTTTAATCACTTAATAATTCATAAACACAATTGTTATCAGTAAAAACACTATAACTCATTGTTAGGTCTACCTTTACTTGTTACTTCTGTGAACTTCCTCATGAGGGAGAGAAATTAGAAAATATCTGAAACATATGTGGGTTTTTGGTAACAGAATGACAAGACACTAGGCAGTGTTTTTTTAACTTACAAAAGGCAAATCATTTCTGCAAAACCAAATATAAATATTGATATTAGTTGCCTTTACTTCAACATGATTGGGTTTTTATGTATGATGTATTTCTAAGACCTTTTAAGACTTTTTCTAGTAGATGTTTTTTAAGACCCCTTTTCCATCTGTGTGACCAGAAATCAAAGCCGTAGCTTATTCCATTTTTAGAATGGAAAATAGTTGAAAAATGTATGTATGCCTTCATTTCCCAAAAATATAGACTCTTAGCTTTCATTTGACACCAAATGTTATATGCTCCTATAAATGTAACATTTTTGTGCTTATGGGTCCTTTTACATAGAAATGACCAGTAACAACATGCATTATGCCAACCCAATACAATCCAACCATGGTAACCTAGGAACAACAGGCGTAGACTAACAGTGAAATGCTTACGGGCCCTTCCCAACAATGCAGAGAGAAAGAAAATAGAGAAATAATAGAAAAGAAAAACACATAATAAAGTAATAATAGATACACAATGAGTAATGATAACTTGGCTTTATACAAGAGGTACCAGTACAAGTTGATGTGCAAGGGTACGAGGAAATTGAGGTAGAACATGAACAAATATTATGTACTTGTAACGCTCGTCGTAATCCTCCTCGTCTGAGGAGGATAAGTTAGAAGGATCGGAGGACCAAAACGCAGCGTGGTATGTATCCATATTTATTAGAATACTTTTCTAGACGAACAAAACAATAAACAAAACGAAACCAACGACGCTAACAGTCCTGAACATGTGAACAAATGAAAAACAATGAACGCACGAACAGGAACAATCACCCACAAACAAACAGTGAGAACAGCCTACCTAAATATGGTTCCCAATCAGAGACAATGTAAAACACCTGCCTCTGATTGAGAACCATATCAGGCAAATCAGACAACCCTAAACCAAACATAGAAACACATAACATAGAATGCCCACCCAGCTCACGTCCTGACCAACTAAACAAAGACTGAACAAAGGAAATAAGGTCAGGAACGTGACAGTACTGTAGTTCTTAGACTCAATCGATGTATGTATTTTATTGTAAGATGTAAAGATATTTTAATACCCACTGTGTCTGGCAGTTGCTAAGCAACCTGTTACTTCCCTTTGCTATGGCTTCTCCAGTCTTTAGTGTGCATCCAAAATAGCACCCTTTCCCTTTATAGTGCAATAAAAGTAGTGTAATATACAGGAAATAAGGTGCCATTTAAGACGCACCCTTAGCTCAGCTATTGTGGCCACCACCACGCATCCACGTAAACAGCAGCATCACCATGGCACTGGCCAGTGCCCACTGGATTCTCTGCTCTGACACGTAACAGACTTGTAAAAAACACGCAACAAGCTGTCTGTCTACTCTTGTAGTGACTGTCTGCTTCCCAAATGGCCCCCTATTCCCTATAGTGCATAACTTTTGACCAGAACCCAAAAGGCTCTACGTAGTGCACTGTGTACGGAATAGGGTACCATTTGAGATACAGCCTGAGGGTGAGTAGCATTTGGCCTAGAGATGTGTTATTAAGAGTAAGTGGCTTGCATAATACTATTTATCCAGAGCTTCATCTTTCCCACTGACCAGCTCCAATGTCACCAAGGCCTGCTCTGCTCTCAGGTGAGAACTAGTGCATGGGTGTGGCCCCTCTAAGGTTAGCTCGAGATATCTAAGAGCTGGTGTCCCGGACACCATTTAAGCCTAGTCCTAGACTAAAAAGGATTGGGGTGCTTGGGGGGGCAACCTCTTCCTGTGGTCCTGTGTGGCTCAGGTGGTAAGAGCATGGTCCTAGCAACACCAGGGTCGTAGGTTCAATTCCCATGGGGAATGTATGCACTCACTACAAGTCAGTCAGTCAAGGCCCCTACAGGTAAGCACTAATGACTCATGGGACGAAGTGAATAGGGAAAGGAGTAGTAGGAGTTAGTTAAAGAGTAAATTGTGGTGTTCTTTATTAGAGACGCACGTAGGAAACAGACTGAATGTATATAATATAACTGTGGCTGTGTGTCTGCCCAATACATTGGTCGGCAGGAGGCTGGGTCCTGGATGACGTTAGGGGAGAGGCGGGAGAGCTAGCGCAAGCACACACAAAGCAGGAGTCTATAAATACCCCATCACAACTGTGTGACAACAGCTTCCACACCGTCTGTGGTTCACAACAAGGCTCTCTGTCTGACATCGTATTGTCTGGAGGTGACCTAGCTAATGTTGAGCACTGTCAGCTACAGTACAGTACTATAGTTCAGCCATTAGTCTGCATTTACAACACACCCATGACCCTGTATTCAAAACACACCCTAGATAGTCCTGATTGACCTTCACTTAGAAGGGACCAGGATGTATGTCTGCCTCTACAGGGGAGTGACACAAGGACATCCAACAAGCAAGTGCAGAGGCTGCAGAACTGGACTGTTCTGCTTCAGCAGCTCCACCACTGCTGTCTGCAGACCACAGATGAACACATAGCACATGGACACACACACACAGTGTTTTCCATAAGCACCGGCCGTCGGCCAAATAGCCGATAACAGACTCATTGTTAGCCGGGTACTTTTTCCACTTCATTAATTAACTAGGCTTCTATTCAATTTTAACGTTTCAATTCGTTAGTCAGAAAAGTCTGTATAGCTTTCTACCGATTTTCACGGAGGGAGAGCAGGATGCTTCTTCATCGTCTCCTGTAAGTGAATTTACATGTCCCATGTAATGTACGTGGGGACAATGAGTTGAAATCTACTTAATTATTGTTTTGTGGCACATTCAATTATTTTCTTTCGCCTGTTTCATAGGTTCTACTATAGCCAGCCACGGAGTCGGGAGCATAGGCTATTTACTGTTCTTTGATTGATGACCGAACAGGAAGTGATGACTAGTTTATAAAAGGTGTCAAACTGACTGAATAAAGTTCATCTCCTATTCATAAATCATACAACGTAGATATGTCCATGGTATTGCATCAGGACAAGTAAACCAAAGATCTTGTTGTATTTTCCTAGGATTCAAAGGTGTCCACAGCAGCAGAGCAAGAAAACATCATTGTGGCAATTCATGTTAACCCGCGCAAGGCTGCAGGCCCAGTCGGCATTCCCAGCTGCGTCCTCAGAGCATGCGCAGACCAGCTGGCTGGTGTGTTTACGGACATATTCAATCAACCTTATCCCAGGCTGCTGTTCCCACATGCTTCAATAGGGCCACCATTGTTCCTGTTCCCAAGAAAGCTAAGGTAACTGAGCTAAACGACTACCGCCCCGTAGCACTCACTTCCGTCATCATGAAGTGCTTTGAGAGACTAGACAAGGACCATATCACCTCCACCCTACCTGACACCCTAGACCCACTCCAATTTGCTTACCGCCCCAATAGGTCCACAGACGACGCAATCGCAACCACACTGCACACTGCCCTAACCCATCTGGACAAGAGGAATACCTATGTGAGAATGCTGTTCATCGACTACAGCTCAGCATTTAACACCATAGTATCCTCCAAACTCGTCATCAAGCTCGAGACCCTGGGTCTCGACCCCGCCCTGTGCAACTGGGTGCTGGACTTCCTGACGGGCCGCCCCCAGGTGGTGAGGGTAGGTAACAACATCTCCACCCCGCTTATCCTCAACACTGGGGCCCCACAAGGGTACGTTCTGAGCCCTCTCCTGTACTCCCTGTTCACCCACGACTGCGTGGCCATGCACGCCTCCAACTCAATCATCAAGTTTGCAGACGACACTACAGTGGTAGGCTTGACTACCAACAACGACGAGACGGCCTACAGGGAGGAGGTGAGGGCCCTCAGAGTGCGGTGTCAGGAAAAGAACCTCACATTCAAAGTCAACAAAACAAAGGAGATGATTGTGGACTTCAGGAAACAGCAGAGGGAGCACCCCCCTATCCACATCGACGGGACAGTAGTGGAGAGGGTAGTAAGTTTTAAGTTCCTTGGCGTACACATCATGGACAAACTGAATTGGTCCACCCACACAGACAGCGTGGTGAAGAAGGCGCAGCAGCGCCTATTCAACCTCAGGAGGCTGAAGAAATTCGGCTTGTCACCAAAAGCACTCAAACTTTTACAGATGCACAATCGAGAGCATCCTGTCGGGCTGTATCACCGCCTGGTACGGCAACTGCTCCGCCCACAAGCGTAAGGCTCTCCAGAGGGTAGTGAGGTGATGCACAACGCATCACTGGGGGCAAACTACCTGCCCTCCATGACACCTACACCACCCGATGTCACAGGAAGGACAAAAAGATAATCAAGGACAACAACCACCCGAGCCACTGCCTGTTCATCCCGCTATCATCCAGAAGGCGAGGTCAGTACAGGTGCATCAAAGCAGGGACCGAGAGACTGAAAAACAGCTTCTATCTCAAGGCCATCAGACTGTTAAACAGCCACCACTAACATTGAGTGGCTGCTGCCAACATACTGACTCAACTCCAGCCACTTTAATAATGGAAAAATGTATGTAAAAAATGTATCACTAGCCACTTTAAACAATGCCACTTAATATAATGTTTACATACCCTACATTACTCATCTCATATGTATATACTGTACTCTATACCATCTACTGCATCTTGCCATCTTTATGTAATACATGTATCACTAGCCACTTTAAACAATGCCACTGTTATATGTTTACATACCCTACATTACTCATCTCATATGTATATACTGTACTCTATACCATCTACTGCATCTTGCCTATGCCGTTCTGTACCATCACTCATTCATATATTTTTATGTACATATTCTTCATCCCTTTACACTTGTGTGTATAAGGTAGTTGGTGTGAAATTGTTTTGTTAGATTACTCGTTGGTTATTACTGCATTGTCGGAACTAGAAGCACAAGCATTTCGCTACACTCGCATTAACATCTGCTAACCATGTGTATGTGAGAAATCAAATTTGATTTGATTTGATTTCATATATGTTGCAGTACAACTGTAAATATGACTTTAATTAAGATAGCCTTTTTTTAACAATAACCTTACTTAGTCCTGATCATATAGGCCTAGGCCTAAACAATATCCAAAACAACTAACAGCACACTGAATTGATACATTTTCAGTCATTTTAATTGTAAAGTCATGTCTTTCTATACCACAACTCATTTTACCAATCTGGGAGGTAAAGTCATTAAAGTATTCAATAATGTAGCTGTGTATTTCAGCTGGAATCAAGGCATTAGAATGTACCAGAGGCCACCAAAATAGAGCTTGTTCTGCAAAACACATATTGTGGGGGGCATGCCCCCTCAGACAGGAACTCCCTGGCTGGCAACTTTTTCTATTTGGCTGGCTACTCCATGTACTTACAAAAAGCACTGCACACAACACACACACACACACACACACACACACAAACAACACACACACACACACACACATACAAACAACACACACTCCTTTGCGTCCAGTCAACAGTGTGGCCCGAACACTTGTCTGTTTTAGTTTTGGAGAACTGGGGGGGGGGGGGGGGGGGGGCAAGTGCAAAGTCAGAGATGAAGAAGGAGAACAGATGCCCTGATTGGCATTTGTTTGTTTTTAGACACGATTGTGTGTGTAATTCATTCTGTACAGTAATCACAAGATCAAGAAATGCTTGTGGGAGTGCCTTTAAAGGGTGAAGAATCATGTACTGTTATTATGATGCAGTATGACCTGCCACTATTGGGTTGAACAGGTTTGGGCATACAGAGCGGCAGGGCTTGGAATTATAATAAAGCTCATTCATTGACTCAGACACAACAGAATGGCACTCCAACAACAGCACCAGATTGGCCCCCAACTTCACACTGATGTCAGCTTCCAAAAAGAACTTCCTTCCATCACCCCACCTCCCCACCTCACCCCACACACACAGTCACACACACACACCACTCCAAGTGGACTAGTCTCTTTAAATACCATTCATTCATGGGAACAGAAAGCGATTTTCACCTGTGTTCCACTAGGGAGCCCAACGTAGGTGTCACGTCTACTCCCGCTCCCCGGCGCTCGACATCGCCGTTCTACTAACCACCGGTCCTGGCAACCCATCTTTACGCACATTTGCGACTCATCATCAGTCACACCTGAACTTCATTACTCCCTGATTACTTACCCTTTATATAGCACTCTTTTATTATCAAACAGTATTGGTTATGTTTTCTTGTCAGACATTTCTTTTGTTTTGTATCGTTCTATGTTCGTTAATATTAAACTCACTAACTGCACCTGTTCCCTGACTCCCTGCGTCGACGTTACAGTAGGGATGTAACGGTAATGGAATTTTGGATGATGGTAATTGGTCAGCCAAATGACCGGGGTCTCCATAATAACCGTTCAAATAGCAAATACATTATGGCATAATGGGTGGACTGGTGGCCATTGCGAGTGTACCCATAGGAGCGAAGCAGGAAGTAAAACCAGGAAGTGTACCCATCAATATGTGCTGTGATTTGTTGATTCAACTCAACTGACGTTGCAAAAAATAGACTCCATTGCATGAGCCACATCAGATAACATCATTTGAATGAACATGCTACATTACGATGGTCAATATTGCATCACAATACCAGGCAGACATTGCGAGTGTACGCATGAGTTTATCAGTCAAATTTCCAGGGTTAGAGTTTCTAAGCCCATTTTCATCCTTTGCTACAACACTTTGCTTGTTCCAGCAAGGGGCAACAAAGTTTCATCACGTTGTTAAGAGTCAATGTTATCGCAGAAACGGACTCAACCGCACAAACACCCGGCTGTCCTGTCTTCAGTCAGCTGTTCGTTCCACACACACACACACACACACACACACACACACACACACACACACACACACACACACACACACACACACACACACACACACACACACACACACACACACACACACACACACACACACACACACACACAACACAACGCGCACACAAACAACACACACGACATACACACACGTGTGTACATGTCGTGCGTGTTGTTCTTGTGTGTGTTGTGTGTGTACCTGTGTGCGTGCGTGTGTGTGTGTGTATCTGTTGGTGTGAATGAATGGGAGACGCCCTGCTAACCCAATGATACAGATGAGGAGTGGCATGGAGGCTTTTAATTCCATCTACGCTGCTCAGTTGTCCAGGCAACGCTACCTATGATGTCATCATTCCGCCCCATTCCGGATAAAAGAGCTACGCTTTCGGAGCCCCAGGGGGAAAAGGTGAAATTGTCCGTTTTAACCCTGTTTTGGTTGCTTCCTGCTATTACAAGCTGTTTGTCATTCCTCTGTGATTCAGCAGGTTTAATCACATATTACTGACTGTAACGTCTCATAAATCACTAAACCTTTCCTCAAGTTGGATCGACAATAATCCCTAAAACCCATCAACAGGTAGACCTACATATTCAGTGGACATTAGTTCAAATAAGCTTTAGAATTTAGTGTTATTGTTATAGTCAGTGTTCAGTATGTCTGGCTGGTTGTTCCATACACTGAACTTTCTAACCACTGTAGGCCCACACAACGGCAGGGCACAGCATAATCTCTTATCTGGCTGCTTGAGGAACTCAAAACTCTTTCAGAGACTGAGAGTAAAAACAACACAGCCAAAGGAACAGTTGAGTTCACAAACAAACTAATGACACAGTGGGGTCTGACTGGGTTGTTGAGACACAACAAAAAGACCACTGAAATCTGGATGCCCTGCTGGGACTGGCTGCGATTCAAATGCTCAACTGGGGCCACCCATAAAGGAATACAGACAAACCTATAGGCTTTCCTCAACTTGCATGCAGATATATACAGTGTTTACAACATAACCCAATTCCAAAGGGCAACGATGTTTGAAATAACATCATTACAACCAGTTTACGAACATTTCAGACAGTTTTGCCCTATGGGATGCAGTTTGGCATAGGAGCTGGAGTAGCCTAGTGCAAAGGCATCACTGTAGATCATGCTTTAAAATACAATAACCTGTGAGGAGTCTGTCTATGATGAGGCTGGTTAAGTAGAAACCACTCAAAAATGTATCATTCTAACATTCTGCATGCCCAGCCTTTTGGTGTTGAACAGAGTGCTGCCTTGAGTCACAGCGTCAGAATAACTTCATCACTTTGATACACACATACACAGTGGTGTAAAGTACTTAAGTAAAAATACATTAAAGTACTACTTAAGTCATTTCTGGGCGTATCTGTACTTTACTATTTATATTTTTGACTACTTTTACTTCCCTACATTCCTAAAGAAAACAATGTATGTTTTTCTCCATACATTTTTCATGACACCCAAAAGTACTCATTACATTTTGAATGCTTTGCAGGAAAATGGTCCAATTCACGCACTTATCAAGAGAACACCCCTAGTCATCTCTACTGCCTCTGATCTGGCGGACTCACTAAACATGAAGGCTTCGTTTTTTTTATTATGTGTGAGTGTTGGAAAGTGCCCCTGGCTATGCTTACATTTTTTAAACAAGAAAATTGTGCCATCTGGTTTGCTTAATATAAGGAATTTTAAATGATTTATACTTTTACTTTTGATACTTCAGTATATTTTAGTGATTATCTATACTTTTGAACAGAGCCCTAATGCACTAGCCTATATAGGGAATAGGGATCTATTTGGGATGCAGTTTTTGAATCAGTTTGAAGTTCCTGTGATTCTGACAGGTTTTAGTTCCCCCTGCCTTAATCTGGTTTGATGATTCAGTTAACATGGCATGGATTAACAGAGATCAAACTACACATAAGGGATAACAAGGGGATGATTGTGCTAACTGTTCTTTTCCTTAATTCTCTGCCCCCATGCCCCTCTCCCACTCTTCTATTCGTCAACACCAGTTACACTGGCAAGCCACAGCTATTGGTTTAATATGAGGAGGAACATCCTTTGTTTGGTTTTGTCTGTCAACCAACCCTTGTTAGAACCTATCAGAGTCATGAACTTTGTGTGTGTGTGCAGTGGTGGAAAAAGTACCCAATTGTCATACCTGAGGAAAAGTAAAGATATCTAAATAGAAAATGACTCAAGTAAAAGTGAAAGTCACCCAGTAAAATACTACTTGAGTAAAAGTCTAAAAGTATTTGGTTTTAAATATACTTAAGTATCAAAATAAGTGCATTACATAATAGGGTGCCATTTGGGACACAAAGCCACAGGTGGTTACTCCACTTCTCGCCTGACCTTTTGATTCACCTTAAATGATCTACAGCAGTGGTTTCTAATATAATTACATTATATTTCTACATTCAAAAATCTTGCATGGCATGAACAGGCTCAGACCTTTTGAAGGTGAAAGAAGATATTAATTTCTGGTACATGTACTGTAAGTCTAGTGGGCAAAGAACACCGACACACTAATAATGGTGAATCTTCATCAGGCCTTTCAGACAGACATCATTCTGAACCAAGGTTACTGCTTTCAAGTCAACTTTGGCAACACTAGGAAACAGTTAAAGAAGATGTGCTATTCTTGTTAATTCCATTACAGGTCATCTTATAAAGTCTTGGACATGACAGTGCAGGTGTCTGAACTGGTCACAGTACCTTACAGGCTCAACCAGACCAGACTGGTGAAACAGCATTCATACACTCTCAGAAAAAAGGGTTCCAAAACAGCTCTTCGGCTGTCCCCATAGGATAACCCTTTTAAGTTACAGGTAGAACCATTTTTTGTTCCACGTAGAACCCTCTATGGAAAGGGTTCTACATGGAACCCAAAAGATTTCTACCTGGAATCAAAAAGGGTTCTACCTGGAACCAAAATGGGTTCTTCAAAGGGTTATCCTATGGAGAGAGCCAAAGAACCCTTTAAGGTTCGAGATACAGCACCTTTTTTTCTAAGAAGTTATGATCACTTCCTGAGAAGATGAAGATCTATATTTACCATTTACCAGAGATGAAAAAAAAATATCTAGATTTATAATTTAGCAGAGATGAAAAAAATATCTAGATTTACCATTTAGCAGAGATGAAAAAATATCTAGATTTACCATTTAGCAGAGATGAAAAAAAGATCTAGATTTACCATTTAGCAGAGAGGGAAAAAAACTAGATTTACCATTTAGCAGAGATGGAAAAAAAATCTTAAAACATTGAACACAGAGCAAGTTCCAGATTTGTCCATTTATCCTTGCACTGTCTCTGGAACTACACATCAACGGTCACAAGTTCAGACTCATCACATTTATTCAAAAAAGGCTGATATCCGCAGTGTGTGCTGACCCTCAAGGCACCACACACAAACATAAGGTAGAGATGGGCCATACATTGATTTATTATTAAAGATTATTATTGGTGTTTTATTCAACCCAAGACATGTGTGGGTCTGAGTTTCTCTGTAGAAGACAGCATAAAGGATAACATCAAGTTGTTCTATCCAACAGCAAAAACTCCATTACTATGCAATTACAAAAACATGTATATATTAGAAGAACATATACTATGCTGGCGCTGGAGTAAAACAGTGATGCTACACATTTGCTTAAACCCACATGGGATAAGAGACTGACCATATGGCAAGACAACGGCATCACGCAGGCAGGCGTGAGAGAAACCCGACGTGTAACAAAAAGGCAGGTATCCTAATCCTACACATCCATACCAACTATAATCTGTAGAAGTTTAGTTACATGTGCTCTTAACGCCAATATAATTAGAATGATGTATATTCTGTTCTCATTAATCTAACCCCGATAGCTCTGCACTCACCTGCTTTATGGCTGGCCTCTGTTACAAACGCAAAATCTTAAACAAAATCTTAATCTCTAGGGCTGCACAATTTTCGAAAAATCTGTTTTCATTGCCTCTTGGAATCGATAAAGTATCTTGAAGTCCGCTGAAATCGAGCCGTCGTGCTTTTCTTGGGTATAAAGTAATTAATATATTTTTTAATTAACATAAACCTACTGTTATGACCGACTAGTTCGACTTTTAGCCAACCGCGATTCCGTTGAGCTGCACGGCTGAGTGACAGACAGAAAGGAGGAACGACCTTTTTTCTCTCTGGTCTGTCTGAATACATGGAATGGTGGGAACGCTGGTTGGAGGGAGGACTGGAATTGTGCAATTTATCTCCACGTCTCCTTCTTTATATACAGGGCGCCCTCTGCCTGTGAGCCTGCCCCCCTGACTGTTCCTCAATCTCATAGCTACTGTATTAGGCTTATCGATGTGAATATTGATGTGTGTATTCGGAAAGTATTCAGACCTCTTTACTTTTTCCACAATTTGTTATGTTACAGCCAAATTCAAAAATGTATGAAATAGTTTTTTCCCTCATCAATCTACACACAATATTGCATTATGACAAAGCAAAAACAGGTTTTTAGAATTGCTTAAAAATATATATATCACATTTACATAAGTATTCAGACCCTTTACTCAGTACTTTGTGGAAGCACTTTTGGCAGTGATTAAAGCCTTGAGTCTTCTTGGGTATGACGCTACAAGCTTGGCACACCTGTATTTGGGGAGTTTCTCCAATTCTTCTCTGCAGATCCTCTTAAGCTCTGTCAGGCTATTTTCAGGTCTTTCCAGAGATGTTCGATCGGGTTCATGTCCGGGCTCTGTCTGGGCCACTCAATGATATTCAGAGACTTGTCCCGAAGCCACTCCTACGTTGTCTTGGCTGTGTGCTTAGGGTCCTGAGCGCTCTGGAGCAGGTTTTCATCAAGGATCTCTCTGTACTTTGCTCCATTCATCTTTCCCTCGATCCTGATTAGTCTCCCAGTCTCTGCCGCTGAAAAACATCCCCACAGCATGCTGCACCGTAGGGTGGTGCCAGGTTTCCTCCAGACGTGACGCTCTGCATTCAGGCCAAAGAGTTCAATCTTGGTTTCATCAGACCAGAGAATCTTGTTTCCCATGGTCTGAGTGCCCTTTAAGTGCCTTTTGGCAAACTCCAAGCGGGCTGTCATGTGCCTTTTACTGAGGAGTGGCTTCCGTCTGGCCACTCTAACATAAAGGCCTGATTGGTGGAGTGCTGCAGAGATGGTTGTCCTTCTGGAAGGTTCTCCTACCTCAACAGAGGAACTCTTGAGCTCTGTCAGAGTGACCATCAGGTTGTTAGTCACCTCCATGACCAAGGCTCTTCTCCCCCAATTTCTCAGTTTGGCCGGGTGGCCAGCTCTAGGAAGTCTTGGTTGGTTCCACCAAGTCTTGGTGGTTCTGAATTTCTTCCATTTAAGAATGATGGAGGCCATTGTGTTCTTGGGGACTTTCAATGCTACATAAGTGTTCTGGTACCCTTCCCCAGATATGTGTCACGACACAATCCTGTTTCAGAGCTCTGTGGACAATTCCTTCAACCTCATAGCTTGGTTTTTGCTCTGACATATACTGTCAACTGTGGGACCTTATATAGACAGGTGTGTGCCTTTCCAAATCATGTCCAATTAATTGAATTTACCACATGTGGACTCCAATCAAGTTGTAGAAACATTTCAAGGATGATCAATAGAAACAGGATGCACCTGAGCTCAATTTCGAGTCTCATAGCAAAGGGCTGAATACTTATGTAAATCAGTTATTTCTATTTTTATACATTTGCAAAAATTTCTATCATTTCTATCATTATGAGGTATTGAGTGTAGATTGATGAGGGAAACATTTATTTAATCAATTTTACAATAAGACTGTAACGTAACAAAATGTGGAAAAAGTCAAGGGGTCTGAATACTTTCTGAAGGCATTGTAAATTGATACATGTAGAGTATATTGATATGTGTTATTGTGTATTGATGTGTATACAGGGCTCATCTATTAAAGAGACCTTGACTCCCTGTCAAAATAAAGGTTAAATACATTTTAAGATATGCTATGTTTAAATTAAATGTAGGCCATCTATTAAAATACTGATTAAGTCCAAGTTTGTTGACACACACATACTTTAACAGTCAATACAAAACTGAAATACATGGGCATGACAAATATACCATGAGGGCCTTCAAAGTTTTGCAGCGGTCTAAGGCACTGCATAGCGGTGCTTGAGGTGTCACTACAGACCCGGGTTCGATCCAAGGCTTTGTCACAGCCAGCCGTGACCGGGAGACCCATGAGGCGGCACACAATTGGCCCAGCGTCATCCGGGTTAGGGAAGGGTTTGGTTGGTCGGAATTTCCTTGTCCCATCGCGCTCTAGCGACTCCTTGTGGCGGGCCGGGCGCCTGCAAGCTGACTTTGGTGTTTCCTCCGACACATTGGTGCGGCTGGCTTCCAGGTTAAGCGAGCAGTCCGGCTTGGCAGCGTCGTGTTTCGGAGGACGCATGGCTCTTGACCTTCACCTCTCCCGAGTCCGTAGCGGAGACAGTATTTTCTTTATTTGATATTATTTTATTATTATGTATTATGTATTGTTAAATGCTGTCCTCTCAACAACATATTCAAATTGATAGAGTCTGAAGAGGGTGTTAACCTGTTGATCCGGTGTTATCTGTCTTGTCAATGTGAGTCTTGTGGGAGGGTGAGTAGAGAAACAGGATGGACAACACAAAGTTCCACATGCCGTAGGTTCCTGTGAGAAAGGCACTGTGACTGTGCATCTGGATAGAGTAGTCACCCAAGCAGAAAGAGTAGTCACCCAAGCGCCAGTAGACTTCAATAACCTGGTGGAATGGAATGGAGTAGAATACAATAGAATGTAAAACAATAAAATAGGAATTTATTGTCCCCCAAAACAGGAAATAATGTATCTGAATTACACAAGAGGGATGGTTATTCTACTCTTAAAACAGAACAAATTGACCCATGTGACCCATCTGTAACGGTTTTCTTCCTGGGATGAAGGAGAGGACCAAAACGCAGCGCAGCTAGTGTTCAACATATTTAATAAAGAATGTGTGAACACTACAAACAACAAAAACAATAAATGTGAAAACCGAAAACAGTCCTATCTGGTGCAGAACACAAAGACAGAAGACAGGAAACAATCACCCACAAAATCCCAACACAAAACAAGCCTCCTATATATGATTCTCAATCAGGGACAACGATTGACAGCTGCCTCTGATTGAGAACCATATTAGGCTGGACACAGAAACAGACAAACTAGACACATAACATAGAATTCCCACCCAGCTCACGTCCTGACCAACACTAAACAAGCAAAACACATAAGAACTCTGGTCAGGACGTTACACCATCACTCCAGGATATTATTGTTGCTCTCACCTGACTGACGATAAAGAAGATGACAGTCACGGCTGCATACGCCAGAGTGTCCAACACCAGGAACTTGAACGTGAAGATAATGCCCTGATAACACCAGGACAGACATGTTAGTGTTAAGACAAACTAAAGGGTATTGGGAAGCACTGTCTGTGCCCAATGACAGAAAAGATAGAAGTTTGCCCTTACCACAGATATTCATTCATCCTCATCATGGTTATGTTTAGGATTGAGAGTAGGGTAAACTGATTCTATACTTGTTAGTGTTGAGACAAACTCAAAGTAATGGAGTGGTACTGTGCCACTTTAAAACAAATTGAATAATTATTGCCTTTTACCCACCCTGTTTTCTGTCATGGTCTTCTATTTTCTGTCATGGCCAGCAGTTGGCCTATTTTCCCACTGAAGTTCTAGAATACCTGCTAAACCATGACACACAGAAAGAGGAAGTACAGGCACAAGGAAATACTAGCCACAATGATGAAGGCCATCTCTGGTTTAGGTTAAGGAGAATACAATGTCATTTTTTATAATATAAGGATAATGAGGAAAATGCTCCCAACATTATAGTTCTAATTATAATGTAATAGTGGGTTTGTATCATAGACATAGAGATGCAGTTATTTTCTGAAGAATACTGCTATCTCTGTCCCCAAGTCTAATGACCAGATGTTGTGGAATGGATTCATCCCATTATCTTTTGAGAGTCAAATACTATCTTTGTCAAAATGAAACAGATCAACTAATGCCAAAATAAAAAACGAATTGATGAATACTACTTCTCACTCAGGTCAAATATAAGGAGGATAGAAAAGCCAAAGACAATTAGCCCAATCTACTCCCAGTAGGCAGAGGTGATTCCTTGCAGTCTCATCTTGAAGAAGAGTGTACACAGGAGAGTACAAATATTCTCATTTAATCATCTGAAAGAACATGTACTCACCACTTACTGTCTCATACAAAATGCTAACCATTGAGATATATACTGTGTATACCAAACATTAGGAACACCTTCCTAATATTGAGTTGCACCCCCACCCCCTTTTGCCCTCAGAATAGCCTCAATTCATTGGGCCATGGACTCTAACCATGGTGTCAAAAGCGTTCCACAGGGATGCTGGCCCATGTTGACTCCAATGCTTCCCACAGTTGTATCAAGTTGGCTGTCGAGCATGAAAAACTTAGCAGGGTAGCAGTTCTTGACAAAAACCGGTGCTCCTGGCATTTTGTCTTGCCCATTTACCCCCTGAATGGCACGCATACACAATCCATGTCTGAATTGTCTCAAGGCTTAACAATCCTTCTTTAACCAGTCTCCTCCCCTTCATCTACACTGATTGAAGTGGATTTAACAAGTGACATCAATAAGAGATTATAGCTTTCACCTGGATTCACTTGGCCAGTCTGTCATGGAAAGAGCAGGTGTCCTAAATGTTTTGTATGCTCAATGTACTGTACACAGCCAGATATACACTGAGTGTACAAAAAATTAGGAACACCTGCTCTTTTCATGACATAGCCTAACCAGGTGTATCCAGGTGAAAGCTACAGTACAATGGAATGTCACTTACCTATCTGGTTGACTATTCTGAAGCCAATGTAAACTGTGGAACCATCAGCAGGAACTGGAACCAGGGGCTCATCTGTTTGTTGGGAAAGGGAACATGGAGAGAAAACACTATGTTGTTGACATCAATAGTCTTCCCCAAAGACTTGTCGAAGTCACAGATCTTGTGATACTGTTTGGGCCCCAAATGCATCAACCATTCGGGCCCCATGTGTTTGTGGTGAATGTGGGGATGGTGGATGTCCACACATTTGGTAGCCAGATAGTGGATAGCCATGGTGGGACTGGGAGCTGATAGAGAGGGATATCAAATACATTATTCAAACGTGAACATTCGCAATTTTACAGAAATGTGTTAATATTTATAGATATGTATGTGGGCTTATAGGCTAGCAACTGATAGGGAACAGGGGAAGAGTTTGAACCACCTTACAGGCTGGTTATGCACATGACAAGTTGCAGTTCAATTGAATCAGTGGAAAGTACAGTATTGCAATATTCTTCCTGTGTGTGTTAATGAACTGAAAACAGCTAACTAGTAGTGGAGAATGATCCTGTAGTAAAGAAACTGTTCGGACACCTCAAGCTGCCTCGTGCGAAAAGAGGGAAAGATACGTAAAATTATCCATATCACTGACATAACCTATGGACTTTTAATGTCTAAATAAATTTGCTGTAATGTTTATGATCCAAAGAACTGGTAAATATTTCCTATAATCTGAGAGTATGAAGCCTTGTGCACGACCCGATCAAATGTATTGAAAGCAAGTCTGATAGCAGTGTAGCCGTTCTACACTACATGACCAAAAGTATGTGGAAACCTACTCATTGAACATCCATTTCCAAAATCATGGGCATTAATATGGAGCTGCCCCCCCCCCCCTTTGCTGCAATAACAGCATCCACTCTTCTGGGAAGACCTTCCATTAGATATTGGAACATTGTTGAGGAGACTTGCTTCCATTCAGCCACAAGAGCATAAGTGAGGTCAGGCACTGATGTTGGGTGATTAGGCCTGGCTCGCAGTCGGTGTTCCAATTCATCCCAAAGGTGTTGGATGGGGTTGGAAAGTTGGAAGTACAGAATCATTTCGAATGTAATTGTATGCTGTAGCGTTAAGATTTCCCTTAACTGGAACTAAGGGTCCCAGCCCAAACCAAGA
Source organism: Salvelinus alpinus (assembly GCF_045679555.1). Lineage (NCBI taxonomy): Eukaryota > Metazoa > Chordata > Actinopteri > Salmoniformes > Salmonidae > Salvelinus > Salvelinus alpinus. The sequence continues at coordinate 32,967,055 of NC_092101.1, read as the reverse complement.
AAAAACAGCCCCAGACCATTATTCCTCCTCCACCCAACTTTACAGTTGACACTACGCATTCGGGGCAGATAGTGTTCTCCTGGCATCCGCCAAACCCAGATTCGTCCATCGGACTGCCAGGAGATGAAGCGTGATTCATCACTCCAGAGAACACATTTCCACTGCTCCAGAGTCAATGGCGCCGAGCTTTACACCACTTCAGCCGACGCTTGGTATTGCGTATGGTGATCTTAGGCTCTGGGTTCTGACTCCTAAACTTGGAATATTGTTCATTATCAGGTATCCTATTGAAATATTGAGTGTTATATTCTAGGGTCTACATCAGAAGTTAATGGTTATCTGCATCAAATAAAATACAATTTTATTGGTCACATACACATGGTTAGCAGATGTTATTGCGAGTATAGCGAAATGTTTGTGCTTCTAGTTCTGACAGCGCAGCAATATCTAACATGTAATCTAATTCCACAACAACTACCTAATACACACAAATCTAAGTAAAGGAATGGAATAAGGATATATACATATAAATATATGGATGAGCAATGACAGAGCGGCATGGTCAAGATGCAATAGATGGCATAAAATACAGTATATACAAATGAGATTAGTAATGCAAGATATGTAAACATAATTAAAGTGGCATTATTAAAGTGACTAGTGATCCATTTATTAAAGTGGCCAATGATTTCAAGTCTGTAGGTAGGCAGCAACCTCTTTGTGTTAGTGATGGCTGTTTAACAGTCTGATGGCCTTGAGATAAAAGCTGTTTATCAGTCTCTCGGTCCCAGCTTTGATGCACCTGTACTGACCTCGCCTTCTGGATGGTAGCAGGGTGAACAGGCAGTGGCTCGGGTGGTTGTTGTACTTGATGATCTTTTTGGCCTTCCTGTGACATCGGGTGTCCTGGAGCGCAGGTAGTTTGCCCCCGGTGATGCGTTGTGCAGACCGCACCACCCTCTGGAGAGCCTTGCCGTTGTGGGCGGTGCAGTTGCTGTACCAGGTGGTGATGCAGTCCGACAGGATGCTCTCAATTGTGCACCTGTAAAGGTTTGTGAGGGTTTTAGGTGACAAGCCAAATTTCTTCAGCCTCCTGAGGTTGAAGAGGCGCTGTTGTGCCTTCTTCACCACACTGTCTGTGTGGCTGAACCATTTCAGTTTGTCTGTGATGTGTACGCCGAGGAACTTAAAACTTTCCACATTCTCCACTGCTGTCCTGTTGATGTGGATATGGGGGTGCTCCCTCTGCTGTTTCCTGAAGTCCACGATCATCTCCTTTGTTTTGTTGACGTTGAGTGAGAGGTTGTTTTGCCGACACCACACTTCGAGTGCCCTCACCTCCTCCCTGTAGGCTGTCTCGTCGTTGTTGATAATCAAGCCTACTACTGTTGTGTTGTCTGCAATCTTGATGATTGAGTTGGAGACGTGCATGGCCGTGCAGTCATGGGTGAACAGGGAGTACAGGAGCGGGCTGAGCACGCACCCTTGTGGGGCCCCAGTGTTGAGGATCAGCGAAGTGGAGATGTTGTTTACTACCTTCACCACCTGGGGGCGGCCCGTCAGGAAGTCCAGGACCCAATTGCACAGGGCGGGGTTGAGACCCAGGGCCTCAAGCTTAATGAGCTTGGAGGGTACTATGGTGTTGAATGCTGAGCTACAGTCAATGAACAGCATTCTTACGTAGTTATTCCTCTTGTCTTGATGGGATAGGGCGGTGTGCAGTGTTATGGCGATTGCATTGTCTGTGGACCTATTGGGGCGGTAAGCAAATTGAAGTGGGTCTAGGGTGATAGGTAAGGTGGAGGTGATATGATCCTTGACTAGCCTTTCAAAGCACTTCATGATGACAGAAATGAGTGCTACAGGGTGATAGTCATTTAGTTCAGTTACCTTTGCCTTCTTGGGAACAGGAACAATGGTGGCCATCTTGAAGCATGTGGGGACAGCAGACTGGGATAGGTAGAGATTGAATATGTCCGTAAACACACCAGCCAACTAGTCTGTGCATGCTCTAAGTACGCGGCTAGGGATGCCATCTGGGCCGTTAGCCTTGCGAGGTTTAACACGTTTAAATGTCTTACTCACATCAACCACGGAGAAGGGAGCCCACAATCCTTGGTAGCAGGCCGCGTCGGTGGCACTGTACTATCCTCAAAGTGGGCAAAGAAAGTGTTTAGTTTATCTGGAAGCAAGACGACGTAGCTGGTTTTCTTTTGAAGCCCGTGATGTCTGTAGAACCTGCCACATACGTCTCGTGTTTGAGCCGTTGAATTGCGACTCCTCTTTGTCTCTATACGGACATTTTGTTTGTTTGATTGCCTTGCGGATGGAATAACTACACTGTTTGTATTCAGCCATAATCGCAGTCGCCTTGCCGTGGTTAAATGCGGTGGTTCGCGCTTTCAGTTTTGTGCGAATGCCACCATCTATCAACGATTTCTGGTTAGGGTAGGTTTTAATAGTCACAGTGGGTACAACATATCCTATGCACTTCCTTATAAACTCACTCATCGAATCGGCATATACATCGATATTATTCTCTGATGCTACCTGGAACATATCCCAGTCCGCGTGATCAAAACAGCGTGGATTCCGATTGGTCAGACCAGTTCTGAATAGTTCTTAAGACGGGTACATCCTGTTTGAAGGGAGGAGCAAAATGGAGTCGTGGTCAGATTTGCCAAAAAGAGGGCGGGGGGGGGCTTTTATTTGTATTTATTATGGATCCCCATTCAGCAGCTACTCTTCCTGGGGTCCAGCAAAATTAAGGCAGTTTATTCAATTTGAAAAACATTACAATACATTCTGACTGTGTGCCCTCAGGCCCCTACTCCACCACTACCACATATATACGGTACAAAATCCATGTGTACGTCTGTGTATAGTGCGTATGCTATTGTGTGTGTGTGTGTGTGTGTGTGTGTGTGTGTGTGTGTGTGTGTGTGTGTGTGTGTGTGTGTGTGTGTGTGTGTGTGTGTGTGTGTGTGTGTGTGTGTGTGTGTGTGTGTGTGTGTGTGTGTGTGCACTTATGTTTGTGTTGCTTCACAGTCCCTGCTGTTCCATAAGGTTTTTTTTTAATCTGTTTTTTAAATCTAATTTTACTGCTTGCATGAGTTACTTGATGTGGAGTAGAGTTTCATGTAGTCATGGCTCTATTTAGTACTGTGTGCCTTTCATAGTCTGTTCTGGACTTGTGGACTGTGAGGAGACCTCTTGTTGCATGTCTTGTGGGGTATGCATGGGTGTCCGAGCTGTGCACCAGTAGTTCAAACAGACAGCTGGGTGCATTCAACATGTCAATACCTCTCATAAATACAAGCAGTGATGAAGTCAATCTCTCCTCCACTTTGAGCCAGGAGAGATTGACATGCATGTTATTAATATTAGCTCTCTGTGTACATCCAAGGGCCAGCCGTGCTGCCCTGTTCTGAACCACATGGGGACAGTGCTGTCAAGAAGGTAGAGCAGCGCCTTATCATAGACATACTGTACTTCTCCCCATCTTAGCTACTGTTCTATCAATATGTTTTGACCATGACAGTTTACAATCCAGGGTAACTCCAAGCAGTTTAGTCACCTCAACTTGCTCAATTTCCACATCATTTATTACAAGATTTAGTTGAGGTTTAGGGTTTAGTGAGGGTTTTGTTCCAAATACTATGCTTTTAGTTTTAGAAATATTTTGGGCTATCTTATTCCTTGCCATCCACTCTGAAACTAACTGCATCTCTTTGTTGCAGTCATTTCAGTCGCTGTGTATAGTGTTGAGTCATCCGCATACATAGAAACTCTGGCTTTACTCAAAGTCAGTGGCATGTTAGTAAAAATTGAAAAAAGTAAGGGGCCTAAACAGCTACCCTGGGGAATTCCTGATTCTAACTGGATTATATTTGATAGGCTTCCATTAAAGAACACCCTCTGTGTTCTGTTAGACAAGTAACCCTTTATCCACATTATAGCAGGGGGTGTAAAGCCATAACACATACGTTTTTCCAGCAGTAGACTACCGGCATAAAAAAGCCAGACTACGGTTTGCAACTGCACATGGGGACAAAGATCGTACTTTTTGGAGAAATGTCCTCTGGTCTGATGAAACAAAAATAGAACTGTTTGGCCATAATGAACATTGTTATGTTTGGAGGAAAAAGGGGGAGGCTTGCCAGCCGAAGAACACCATCGCAACCATGAAGCACCGGGTGGCAGCATCATGCTGTGGGGGTGCTTTGCTGCAGGAGGGACTGGTGCACTTCACAAAATAGATGGCATCATGAGGGAGGAAAATTATGTGGATATATTGAAGCAACATCTCAAGACATCAGTCAGGAAGTTAAAGCTTGGTCGCAAATGGGTCTTCCAAATGGAAAATGACCCCAAGAATACTTCCAAAGTTGAGGCCAAATGGCGTAACGACAGCAAAGTCAATTTATTGGAGTGGCCATCACAAAGCCCTGACCTCAATCCTATAGAAAATTTGTGGGCAGAACTGAAAAAGCGTGTGCGAGCAAGGAGGCCTACAAACCTGACTCAGTTACACCAGCTCTGTCAGAAGGAATGGGCCAAAATTCACCCATCTTATTGTGGGAAGCCTGTGGAAGGCTACCCGAAACGTTTGAGCCAAGTTAAATAATTTAAAGGCAATGCTACGAAATACTAATTGAGTGTATGTAAACTTCTGACCCACTGGGAATGTGATGAAAGAAATAAAAGCTGAAATAAATCATTCTCTCTACTATTATTTTGACATTTCACATTCTTAAAGTAAAGTGGTGATCCTAACTGACCTAAGACAGGGAATCTTTACTACGATTAAATGTCAGGCATTGTGAAAAACTGAGTTTAAATGTATTTGGCTAAGGTGTATGTAAACGTCCGACTTCAACTGTACATGGCTGTGACAATAACCAAGGAGAATTCTCTTGGGAGATAATACGGTCAGCATTTGATTGTGAGGAATTCTAGGTCAGGTGTGTTGTTACAATTACACCATGAGTCGTTAATCATGAAACATACACCCCCACCCTTCTTCTTCCCGTAGAGATGTTTATTCCTGCAGGTGCAACGTACAAAGAATACAGGTGGCTGCATCGACTCCGACAGCATATCCCAAGAGAGCCATGTTTCCGTGAAACAGAGTATGTTACAATCCCTAATGTCTCTCTGGAAAGCAACCCTTGCCCTAATTTTGTCTACCTTGTTATCTAGAGACTGGACATTAGCGAGTAATATACTCAGAAGTGGTGGGCAGTGTGCGCTCCTCCGAAGTCTGACCAGAAGACCAATCCGTCTACCTCTTCTCTGGCGGCGTTGTTTTGGGTCAGCCTCTGGAATCAGCTCAATTGCCCTGGCTAGTTCGGACAAAGGATCCGCTTCGGGAAAGTCATATTCCTGGAAGTTGATATCTAATAGTTCTTCCTGGATGTATGTAATAACACTTAAGATTTTCTGGACTAACAATGTAATAAATAATACATAAAAAACAAAATACTGCAAAGTTTCCTAAGGACTAGAAGTGAGGCAGCCCTCTCTGTCGGCGCCATTTTAATGTCCGCCCCTATCACTTAACTGTAGGAGGAATGTATATGGTGGAGGCAATTAAGTTTGGAATGTATTGCGTAAAGTAAGGTCAATAACATGTGGCAGGCACGGACAAGGGTGGATTGATGTGGTGTAGTGAGGAAGGGAGTCGAGGTCAGGTCACATTAAGGGAGAAGGAACAGTTTATTGCCCGTATCACTTAACTTCCTGCCGAGCAATAAAGATGTAATGTTTAGAAAGAAGGAGGAGACTCCACCCAAATTGGGGTATATATACTATCACTGGTGGAAATATGTTTTGCCTGTTCAGCTGTTCGATCCTTTGGGGGAATAAACTTGGTTGGAGCTTTTATAGTGTCCGTCAATTTATTACTCAGATATTTAGAACCTAACACAGTTGACTGGGGTAGCTGTAGCAGGGCAGAAATTTGATGAAATTACTTGTTGGAAAGGGGGCATCATATGACGGTGCCACTTTGAGTCACTGAGCTCTTCAGTAAGGCCATTCTACTGCCAATGTTTGTCTATGGAGATTGAATGGCTGTTTGCTCAATTTTATACACCTGTCAGCAATGGCTGTGGCTGAAATAGCTGATTCCACTAATTTGAAGTGGTGTCCATATACTTTTGGCCATACAGTGTACCTCAATGGTCTTTTTACTTTTGGTTTTGTACACTGTCACCAGCGTCAAACAGCTGTAAATATGACATTTTCGGGTATTTAACAAATATTTCAAAGCGGTTTAGATGGTAGGCTAATGATTCTCTACAATAGCCTTCATTATAGCCTATATTGTTTGTTAGGTCACATAAACTAAATGAAATTAGGCGACCATTTTCAAATGCATATATTTTTTTTCATTTTTATGATCCTAAAGAAGTGGAAATCTTTCCGATAGCCTAATCTGACAGAAAATCAAAACTGGGTTTCACTTACCGATCAATCCCCCGACTAAAACTGACACTACTTGAAGACTGAGCAAAATTATTCCAGTACATACCGGCTTCTTTGTCGTCATGTTTTCAATGATTGCTCCAGCCATTTCAAAAGTTATCGAAATAAAGATGCAGAAGTTCCTCAGTGTCCTTCCAACACTGACTCAGGGGTATATGTAACATAGTAAATGTCAATCCGGGACACTCCAAATAGTATGATATGTTACGTTTCGTATGGTAGGCCTATGTATTAATTTGTGGATATCCTTCAAGATTTTCATATATGTTACGAATTACTATTCGGATGACATATTACAAATTGGAATTCTGTACAAAATGTTCCGAATTACAATTCGTACAATATGTTCCGAATTTGCTAAATGTATGATATATCACTAATTCCAATTTGTTGTGGGCAGGTGGCTAACGCTAATGTTAGCAAAGTGGCTAATGCTAACATTAGCTAGGCTCAGGGTTAGGGTTTAAGGTTAGGAATTAGGTTAAAGGATTACGGTTTGCTAACATGCTAAGTAGTTGCAAAGATGCTAATTAGCTCAAATTGTCAGTGATGAGATCGAACATGCAAGTATGTTTGCTCTAGCTTCTGTAGCATTGCAATAAATGCTGTACGGCCACCTTAGACATTGGATTGACCATGCAGAGCCTTTTAAAAGTTCATATAAGGAAATCAGTCAATTTAAATACATTCATTAGGCCCTAATCTGTGGATTTCACATGACTAGGAATACAGATATGCATCTGTTGGTCACAGATAGCTAAAAAAAAACAGTAGGGGCATGGTTCAGAAAAACTAGTCAGTTTCTGGTGTGACCACCATTTTGCCTCATGCAGCATGACACATCTCCTTCGCATAGAGCTGAGCAGGCTGTTTATTGTGGCCTGAATGTTGTTGGACTCCTCTTCAATGGCTGTACGAAGTTGCTGGATATTGGTGGAAACTGAAACATGCTGTCGTACACATCGATCCAGAGCATCCCAAACATGATCAATGGGTGACATGCCTGGTGAGTATGCAGGCCATGTCACTGTCGGTCATTGTAATTACTTTACATTAGTTGTCCTATTTAGAATAATTTACCATCAAAACATAATTGCATTTTATGACTTGTTGGTCATAGTAAAATAAAAAAAATTAAATCAGCTTTTGTCCATGATGATGTATAAAACTGAGGCTGACATACACAGTACAAAAACACCTAAAAATGAGGAAAGAACTGTAAATAACTCCAGAATACATGAGGAACAATAGGTCACTATAAAAGATGTTAACTTTATTGCTTAAAGAATACAACTTTATAAAAGGCATGTGAATGGGTAACACAATGAGAGGTTACCAATCTTTATAGAATTCACCACACATTCATAATGCAACTTTATCATACTGCACCACAGAAAAACAAATGTGCACCCCATTCCCAAAATAGTGCACTACTATTGACAAGAGCCAAAGTAGTGAGGCATAAAGGAAATAGGGTGCCATTTGGGATGCACATTATAAAAAGCCAAGAAGAAATCAAAGCATTTTTTCAAGGTGAAAGTTACCATCAGTCATTGAGAACAGTAACTTGAGTGCACACTGCACCCACGTCTCTTTATACTACACATGGAACATACACTTTGGGCTCATATACTTGGGTTGTTAAGCTCTCCTGTGGTTGTGACCCAAATTGCACCCTATTCCCTATGTAGTGCTCTACTTTTGACCGGGACCAATTGTTTTCTGGTCAAAGGTATTGCACAATATAGGGAATAGGGTGCCATTTAGGACACAACCTATATCTTTGGTTATATGAGTCAGTCAAAAAAGATTCTGAAAGGAGTAGCTAATCAGTTAGCAATACTGTAGGTGAACATCCTAAAAAAAAGAATCAACCTACTTACACCATGTACAATGCCTTCAGAAAGTATTCAGACCCCTTGACTTTTTCACATTTTGTTACGTTACAGCCATATTCTAAAACTGATTAGAAAACAGAAATACCTTATTTTCACAAGTATTCAGACCCTTTGCTATGAGACTCAAAATTGAGCTCAGGTGCATCCTGTTTCCATTGATCATCCTTGAGATGTTTCTAGAACTTTTGGAGTCCACCTGTGGTAAATTCATTTGATTGGATATGATTTGGAAAGGCACACACCTGTCTATATAATGTTCCACAGTTGACAGTGCATATCAGAGCAAAAACCAAGCCATGAGGTCAAAGGAATTGTCCATTGAGCTCCGAGACAGGATTGTGTCAGGGCACAGATCTGGAAAACCGTACCAAAAGATGTCTGCAGCATTTAAGGTCGCTAAGAACAAAGTGCAGTCCATCATTCTTAAATGGAAGATGTTTTGAACCACCAAGACTCTTCCTAAAGCTGGCCAACCTGCCAAACTGAGCAATCGGGGAAGAAGGGCCTTGGTCAGGGAGGTGACCAAGAACTTGATGGTCACTCTGACAGAGCTCTAGAGTTCCTCTGTGGAGATGGAAGAACCTTCCAGATGTACAACCATCTCCGTAGCACTCCACCAATCAAGCCTTTAGGTAGAGTGGCCACATGACAGCACAGCCCGTTTGGAATTTGCCAAAAGGCACCTAAAGACTCTCAGACCATGAGAAACCAAATTCTCTGGTCTGATGAAACCAAAATTGAACTCTTTGACCTGAATGCCAAACATCACATCTGGTGGAAACCTGGCACCATCCCTATGGTGAAGCATGGTGGTGGCAGCATCATGGTGTGGAGATGTTTTTCAGCAGCAGGGACTGAGAGCCAAAGTACAGAGATCCTTGATGAAAACCTGCTCCAGGGCATTCAGGACCTCAGACTGGGGGCGAAGGTTCACCTTCCAACAGGATAACAACACTAAGCACACAGCCAAGACAACACAGAAGTGGCTTCGGGACAAGACTCTGAATGTCCTTGAGTGACCCAGCCAGAGCCTGGACTTGAACCTGATCTAACATCTCAGGAGAGACCTGAAAATAGCTCCCCATCCAACCTGACAGAGCTTGAGAGGATCTGCAGAGAAGAATGGGAGAAACTCCCCAAATACAGGTGAGCCAAGCTTGTAGCGTCATACCCAAGAAGACTTGATTCTGTAATCCCTGCCAAATGTGCTTCAACAAAGTACTGATTAAAGGGTCTGAGTAAATGTAATTTAAAAAAATATATTTTATTAGCAAAAACTTCTAAAAAACATTTTTTGCTTTGTCATTATGGGGCATTGTGTGTAGATTGATGAGGGGGGGGGAAATGATTTAATCATTTTTAGAATAAGACTAATGTAACAAAATGTGGAAAAAGTCAAGGGGTCTGAATACTTTCCGAAAGCACAGTGACCGAGCTAAAAGAAAACAAAAAGCATTTGAATCCTATTTTACAAATCAAAGCATTCACAACCATTCTAAGTGTTTCTGAAATATGTTGGGTGCATCCCAAATTATTGATGAGAGCCAGTTTATATGGGATGTGGTGCTATTTGGGACATATCCGTCATGTTAAACAAACATACAAAGAGGGGGGTAAGGAACAAGTTCTGTAAAAATTATTTACCAAAAAAGACATGCCAGTAGGAGGAATAAGCAACGCCCACCTTTGGCAAGACAAGTGAGGAGCTGTTCTCCTGACCGCCCCCACAAAAAATACTAATTATTGTAATAGAGATAATACGCCTAACATGTCCTCCTGTTCTTTTCTCAACATAGCCAAAACCATGATCCCCCCACCCCTCCCAATATACCCTTTGCACCATTTTCCATGCCACCTTACATCCATTGATCTCTAACCTACAAATCACACAGAAAATTACAATTCCATGTCAGATGTAACATTTGATTTGTAATTGGCAAAAAAGTTGTTAATTTAAGTGGAGGAAAGCTTGAAAATGTATCTTTATTCAAATGTGTTTTCAGGTACTTCTGTCAAAAAAGAAAAAAATGTCTACCTAGTATGTGACAATAAAAACATATATATAATAAAATTCCCCATATCTATGTACCTTGAAACTGTCCATAATGTGAACTCCTGATACTGGACTGGTGGGATTATGTCCAAACACAGCTCAAATCACTGCCAATGAGAGTGTTCGGAGTGAGAAAGAGAGGGCTGCTTGCCGACACTGTCCTAAGACAAGGGATATGGCCTGGGTCGTGTTCAGCAGTCACGAAACGGATGAAAACAGCCAGAAACAGGTGGTAGCCTACTATCTGTAGTTATCCAATAAGAAATTCTTGTTTTTATTATCTGTTCCAAATGTTGCAGCCCAGACCCAGGGATCATCTTCATAATCACATGTCATCCTCATCATCCTCATCCTGGGAGGAGCCAGCCTGCTGTCCAGCGCTGGCGGATGCTGCAGCCAACTGGGCCTGCTGGGCAGCTTGCTGCATCTGGAGCCACTCCTGCTGGGCCAGCTCGGCCTGCTGCTGCCGTGCCTGGAACACAGTAAATACAGTCAGGCCACCAATAAATTAGACATGGATAGAGATGCAAACAGCAAAGCAGGGGAGCCACTCAACCTAGAATATCTACTAAATGTTACCAAAACAAATATACATTATTTGAGCTTTTGTCACACTGCAGAAATATCCGTTTGTACACTGCAGTTATCCATTCCTGGTGAAGGTGATCTATCAAAGTGCAGAGATGTGGCAAGAAATAGTCTGAATCAAACAGGTTATCCGTCTTGATCCTTAACACAGGTAACACACTTGTAACCTGGCAACGATCAGTCTGGTTAACCAGGTTATGACTTTTGATCCTTACCTTAGCAAATAGTTCCTGCTGTTGTCTGAGGAGCTCTTCCTCTGGGATGCCCAAGTTTTCCAGGCGAGAGTTGGCCTTCCTCCTTTTAAGTGCTACTGTTTTACACTCCTGCAGGACATCCTTCACCTCTGTGATGTACGACGCAAAACCCAAGCTTTCAAGTGCTGTGGAGAAGAGGATATGGTTAGGGAGAAAAATTATGGAAACAATGTTGGGGAAAAGGAAACAGACATTTATTCAACAGTCTCATCACTTGATTATTGTTGGAATTCCTAGTGCATAACTAGCTAACTTGGTTCCAGATTGGTTTACTATAACTAACCTGGTTTACAGATAAGTGGCCAGGCAAGCGCATACCTGCATTAACTACAAAATACATGGCAGGCAGGAAGGGGGAAAACATATTCTTTACAACTGAATATATTTTCAAACCTGTTGATACAGAATAAAAAATACAAAAGACACTAACCATTAATGACATGTTCAGGTGATATGGTCTTCTTTTCAGACTTGTTACATATTTCATTCGCCTCTGATGAGATTAGATGTATGAACTCTGTGCAGCAGTTCACAACAAGCTCTCTTGCATCGTTGGCAACCCGTACGTTGGGCAGAGTTTCTTTGATCATTTTGTTGATGGCTGCCCTGGGAATGGTGAGGTCGTCATCGTTTCCCGACGAAGAAGCCATCGTATTCAAGAGAACTAGTTTCTCAAGTTAATAAAAAACGAAACTGGGGGAAAGCTTGATTTGATGGTAGGGTACCGCAGAGGGCTAACTAGCTAACGTTACGTGTTGAAAATGTCGTGGGCTAGACGCTAACGTTGGCTAGTTGGGTTTAAAAGTTAAACTAGCTATGCAAACTAGCTACACAAAAGCCTATTGACACAGCATATCCTAATGTTACTGTAGAGACGTGGAATGTAACGAATAGGTCTAAGTAAAACACGATGGTGAGGACAAGAGAAAATGAAAACCAGCTAGCGAGTTAGCAAGCTATGGTCCATCTATCGCAACGCGTTAGTCTAGCTAACATTAGCTAGTTAGTTACCTGCAGCGGCTTTTGAGGACATGGCTATAGCAAGCGTGTCGTTGGGATCATTTCGTAACGCAGTGTTGATCCCCAAAACACTGTTTAAACCAACATCCTGTATACACTGGAACGAGAACTACTGTTCCTTTATCGGCCGAACGAAATACTTTAATTCATTTATTCTGTTAAGTTCGGTTCACCGGCAGTTCGGCACTGAAATTTCTGAGGAAACGATCCACGCAAACAAAACCCCTTCCCGGTATATTATTTTTCTACGGTGCCCTGTGAAATCGACCAAATAAAAATGTCGCCACCTACTGTGTTGAAGGAACAATAATACCATAATAAAAATGTATAGCAGACCTACATATGGTTATAATACTTAAGTATGCAAGCTTATTTCCCCTTTCCCAATTAGACTAAAACAGGTATTACAATTGACCTTTACCATGTTTTTAAAAAATCGCGTCACCCTATTCCTGTCTTGTGCTTGTTCAGTACAAACAAAAAGGTGATCTAATAATGTGTAGGTAGTGGTTAATATTGGATTATCCTTTAATAAAACTGGGGCTTTGAATGCAGTGTAATATTCTATAACCTGTGAACTATGGATTAGTGGCCCAATAGATAATAATGTTACATAATTGGATGTCCACACATCTTATCAATGGTGATGGATCCTTTCATTGTAGGCTCTGTCAATACAAAAGTCCATTGAGAATCCCCAGTGAAACATTTTGCCCAAATTGAAAGGTAACTATTCCATCAACTTTTGAATCCGTACATTTTCAACACCAACACTCAGAAGATAAAACATTGGAATTGTATGTTGGTTTATAATTTATAATAAAAAAGTGAATTAATTAGAAAATTGCCTTTTGGGACACATCCTAAGAATTGCTCTTGTCCTTATCTATAGTGAAGCTCTTGCGGGTCCTCCAGCGTAGCAGCTTGAGGAAGTTGAGGCTGGCATTGAAGACCTTGTCGTGCTCAAACACCATCTTGTAGAAGGTGTCGATGGGAAGGTCTCCGTTTGGATCAGCATACTTCAGGGTGGTCATGGGGGTGTACAAGGTGTTGGTCTGGTGCCGGAACGGAGGGTTGTCCATGGTGATGATCTTGTGTGTGTGCTAAGGGAGGAAGACACGGAGAAGGAAGGGCCATTGAAAATGAGATGAAGAATTCAGAATAACCTGAAATAAATAAAAATAACTGCCCAGAACATGGTTTTCTGGAGATGCACTGTTGAGGCCCTTGGACAAGTCAAGCGAGTCAAGCTAGGGAGAGACATTTAAGCACAGCAATTTGAACACATGCACCAAACAAACTAACCCTGTGATTTAGAATTACACTTTACTTAGTCTCGAAGTATAATGCCTTATAAGATGTTATATGTATAAGCCTTTATAATGTGTCAATTTGAGCCCAATAGGCTAATATACCTCTGCTATGTCCTCAGGTGTCTGTCCAAGGCTTTCATAGATCTGCTTGAAGTTCTTCATATAGATGTTGGTAAACATATCTGCTGTCACTTTGTCAGCTTTGGAGAGGTCTGTCTTCATGCCCTCCTCATAGACCTTATGCTCAAACTCCGTCACCACAGGGCCTGGCTCAATCAAACTTATACTGCCACAGCAATGACAGCAACACACACACACACGCACACACACACACACACACATAATTACTATTTTAAGTGAATGTTCAGTTAGCCTAGTAAACTCAATTATATTCTGTCACCAAAACCCTTTTGTATTTTCTGTATCTAATACCACAGGAAAATCTATAATAAATCCTAAAATTGTGTCTGTACGCTGTTGCTTCTTATAAATCATCTCTATAATATTTGTCGGGTGTGGTTGTTATTGCCATTTTACCCAACTGTAGCATGTTTTTTGTCACTCGTGGCATGAAACACTGGTAGGATATTGCAGTGTATAAGTGCAGATGTTGGTGACATGGACGAGTGGGCTACAGGTGTTGGTTAGCATGCATTATTTCCCCTGAGGGGAAGGCAGCTCCACGATGCATCCTCTCACTCCCTTCTCTAATCTCTGCCCCACGAGACTAATTTAACTCTCACAAACAGAGCAGTGTGAATGTACCCTCCACACACACCAGATGCAGTATGTGGTAGGGAAGCTCTGGTCCAAGGCGTTAGTACTTGCTAATGCTGAGCATTCCTTAGCAAACCACACTAACGCCCTGGACCAGAACTAGTGGTACGGTAGGACTACTTACTTCAGATTAAACCTCATGGCTTGTACGGCCATGCTTTCACAGAAGCCCTCCACAGCAAACTTGGATGCTGCGTAGATATCGTTGAACAATATACCTGTGAAAAAGGTGAATGCCACCAAATAATTTATACAGACCGGATGTGTCAATTGTAAAATGTAAATTTATGAAGTTCAGATCGTGATGGAGTCTTTCCATTTCTAAGCCTAGGGTTATTCAACGGTTAATATTGAACCAGTAGCAGTGTGGGAATTATGGTGTTCGGAGGGGCTCAGCCCCCCAAATGAGACATGAGCTCCCCTAAATGCAACAAAAGTTGCAAACTTTGCTGGGGATCTCTTTGAACTATTCTCCTATGTGTTTAAAATGCAATTTTGTACTGATACAGTGGTAAATATTAAAATAAAAGCGCATTCCAAATTAAACGAACAACCCTACCTCTGTCGTGGTTTAATCCAGTGACAGCTGGTTCAGGTTATTTCAATCGTATTAATCTATTTTCTCTGGCTGTCTTCCTCTCTCTCTGTTTTGAGTATACCCTAGCAAATTTGCAACATTGTATCGACTGGATTCAGCCTGCTAGCAAAATTGCAACATTGTTTTTAACTGGGCCTTCGCAGTTTCCCGTGTCGATGAGCTCGGGACAGACAAGACTGTATTTACGTCCATATTTCAGCCCTTTTTCAGGTGTCCTGACTTTTCTTTTTACAATTTTAAAAAATTTGTCCGCAAGATACATCAATTAATGCAGGCTACAAGAGTTTAGATCTACTGACAATCTTCCCGAATGTCATTGCACGTTTTGGTGTTTTTTAACAGATACCATTAATCCGATGGCTGGTGCACTGTTTGGATGCTGGAATTTATTTTGGAGCGGACCAATGTGCTAAGGTAGCCTACTTTTTGAATTGATTTGACAATCAGATGAAAACATCATGCCTGGTTGCGTTCATGCCACATTACAACTGGTAATGCATGTTTACCTTTAAAATACATGTCTGTGCTATTAGGCACATACAAATGTGTAGCCCACTCACAAATACACTTGCTGGTCTGTAAGAAAACCTCATGAAAAGCCATTGTGTGAAAAGAAGCAACATCTCTTACCCTGTATGTCCATGACACTGCTGATCACAACAATATGGCCGCTCTTCCTCTTCTTCATGTCTGGCAGGATCTCTTTGAGGAGTCTCACTAGACCAAAGAAGTTGGTATCCATGACAGCCTTCATCTCCTCCATAGACTGACACTCTATGGGGCCTACCAGACCCATCCCAGCATTGCTGACTGAGAGGGGAAAATATAGGTTTGTTCAGTTATGTGGAAACTTTCTGATCGTTGCGTTTGCAAATACAAATAGAATCAGCAGAACTGAAACGATGCCCTATTCTACATGACAGACAATTATATCTGTTTTCTATGATACATTTCTGCCTGAATGTTCTGTAACGTTACATCCTACTGAACCGGCCACTGGAATTGTGGTGTGAGGGAAAACTCAGTGCAGGCCATTTTAATTTGACTGTACAACCAACTAGCCTTACAATAGAATTACAGTCTAATTCTTTACTGGGTTTGTAATGCAAACGCGATCAGGGAAGACAGTGTCAATACATATAAACGTGGGATTATTAGCCTACATGTAATACCAGATAAGGGTGTATGCATGCATCCGTACTTACTGAGTATGTCTAGCTTGCCATCCGGTAGGCTGGCCACACAGGCGTTGATGGAGTCTTCATTGCAAACATCCAGTTGTTTAATCACCAGGGTCCTGCCCAGAGTCCTGCCTGCCGCCTCCACAAGTGCCTCTGCCTTACCCAGGTTCCTCATTGTGGCATACACTGGAGAACACAACACAGGTGTATCTTAGTCTCTTAGAAGCAGACAAGTTTGTCTATGAATATTGTGTAGCTGTATAGTCTGGGGATTAGGAGTTTCTGACAATACTTTTGGGGATTTTGAAGGTAAAGGAACCATCCTCACAATATCACTGCTTTCCATAATAATTTTAAGAGATAGCTGAGATTTCTTCCATTGACAGAGGTGGAATAAACATCACATTTTGGTTTCCATAACATTAAATATCCAAATTCTGTTCAACCCAAAAAGTACCCATTAATAACCTTTTGTCAATAGGGGGTGCTATTTGCACTTTGTAAAAAATTTGTTCCCAAATTAAACTGCCTCGTACTCAATTCTTGCTCGTACAATATGCATATTATTATTACTATTGGATAGAAAACGCTCTCTAGTTTCTAAAATCGTTTGAATTATTTCTCTGAGTGAAACAGAACTCATTCTGCAGCACACTTCCTGTCAAGAAGTGAGATTTCTGAAATCGAGGTCTCTGTTCCAGGGTCGGTTTATAAATTCCCTTGTAAGCTATGGGGCTACATGCACTGCATACGCCTTCCCCTAGATGTCAGTAAGCGGTGAGACTTTGAATGGAGTGGATAGCACCATCTGGGGGAGTATAAAGCCTCTTGGAACGGAAGGACCGACCTTTTCGACGCGGGGCCTGACGCAGGAGGGACACCAAGCATGGCGTCCTGAAAAGCTTTCGGTTTAGCAGTTCTATATCTCCGGCTCTGATTTAATTAGTTTTTTGTCTTAAAAACTTCATGAGGTAGTTAATTTAAACCGACTTATAGCAGTTTATATCAGTTTATTGCGATTTTCTGGAGTTTCTTTGTCAGGCGTTATCGCGAGTTGGGCACCTCTCCGGTACATCGCTGGCGTTAGCAGCTAATTCTACAGGAGTAGAGGACATCTTTCAACCAAAAGAGTTGAAAAGTTCTGGACAAAGGACCACTTGCCCAAGATTCTGATGGAAGCTCATCAAAAAGTAAGAGCTATTTATGATGTTAATTCGTATTTCTGTGGAAAAATGTAAAATTATTAGTCCGCCATTAATTTCGGCATGGTCTCGCTGTAACGCACGCTGTATGTCGAGTAACGTTAATTTAAAAAATCTAACACAGAGGTTGCATTAAGAACTAATGTATCTTTCATTTGCTGTCCAACCTGTATTTTTTAGTCAAGTTTACGATTAGTTATCGATTAGATTAGGTGCCTCTCCAAGATGGCGCCGGTCAGATTGCTTCAAGTTTGGCTACAATTCACATTGTATAACCACGATTTGTGCCGTTAAATATGCACATTTTCGAACAAATCCTATATGCATTGTGTAATATGATGTTAGAGGACTGTCATCTGATGAAGTATATGAAGCTTAGTCAAAAATTATATATATTTTGCTGGTTTGTTAGGATCGCTAACCTTTGCTGCTGGTAAACGGCTTGTGTTTCTGGCTATTGTGGTAAGCTAATATAATGCTATATTGTGTTTTTGCTGTAAAACACTTAAAAAATCTGAAATATTGGCTGGATTCAAAAGATGTTGGTCTTTCATTTGCTGTACGCTGTGTATTTTTCAGAAATGTTTTATGATGAGTATTTAGGTATTTGACGTTGGTCTCTGTAATTATTCTGGCTGCTTCGGCACTATTTCAGATTGCAGCTGCAATGTAGAACTGTGATTTATACCTGAAATATGCAAATTTTTCTAACAAAACATATGCTATACAATAAATATGTTATCAGACTGTCATCTGATGAAGTTGTTTCTTGGTTAGTGGCTATTTATATCTTTATTTGGTCGAAATTGTCATAGCTACCTATGCAGGAAAAAAATGGTGGGGAAAAAAAGTTGTGTCTTTTGCTATCGTGGTTAGCTAATAGATTTACATATTGTGTCTTCCCTGTAAAACATTTTAAAAATCAGAAATGATGGCTGGATTCACAAGATGTGTATCTTTCATCTGGTGTCTTGGACTTGTGATTTAATGATATTTAGATGCTAGTATTTACTTGTGACGCTATGCTAGGCTATGCTAGTCAGCTTTTTTACTGATGGGGTGGGGATTTTGAAGGTAAAGGAACCATCCTCACAATATCACTGCTTTCCATAATAATTTTAAGAGATAGCTGAGATTTCTTCCATTGACAGAGATGGAATAAACATCACATTTTGGTTTCCATAACATTAAATATCCAAATTCTGTTCAACCCAAAAAGTACCCATTAACTTACCAATGAACCTCTTCTTTTCATCCTTGGCGATGCGTACAGCCAGGGCCAGGCCGATGCCTGAGGAGCAACCTGTGATGAGGACAATCTTCTGGTTCATCGCTGCTGTTAGTCTCACAGAAACTCCTTTGTCTTTAAGAACCTAAATTGAGAAAAATTCCTGGATAAGGCTAATAATGTGATTTGAACGGTACAAAAATAAATTGGTCTCACAACTCCAGTATCAGGTAATGAGGGACAGCAGGAGGGAATGAAAGCGAGGAGGGAATGAAAGCAATGGGGGAGCGAAAGTGAGGGAAGATTGAAAGCGAGGGGGGAATGAGAGAGAAGGACGGAATAAGAGTGAGCATGAGGAGATGAAAGAGAGGGAGTAAAGGTGATTTGCTTTCGGCTCAGTAATCCACTGTAGTCAGACTCAGCAGAAACAGCCTTATACAGGAGCATGATTAGCATCCATTAGCATGCCATACACATAGACTACAACTATACACATACACAATCAATCAAATGTATTGTATAAAGCCCTTTTTACATCAGCATTTGTCACAAGAATCCCAGCCTAAAACCCCAAACAGCAAGCAATGCAGATGTAAAAGCATGGTGGCTAGGAAAAAACACACTTGAAAAGCAGAAACATAGAGAAGAAACAGGCTCTGAGAGGTGGCCAGTCCTCTTCTGGCTGTGCCAGGTGGGGATTATAAGACTACATGGCCATTAATTTCTCTAGGATAGGGGGCAGCATTTTCACTTTTGGATAAATAGCGTGCCCAATTTCAACTTCCTTCTACTCATCCCCAGAATATAAGATATGCATATTATTAGTGGATTTGGATAGAAAACACTCTGAAGTTTCTAAAACTGTTTGAATCATGTCTGTAAGTATAACAGAACTTATGTAGCAGGCAAAACCCCGAGGACTAACCATTATTATTATTTTTTTTTTAGGTCACTGTCTGTTCAATGAGGTTTCATTGAAATACTGGATTTCTAATCACCCTGTTTTCAGTTCCTACCGCTTCCACTGGATGTCACCAGTCTTTGGAAATAGGTTGAGGTTATTCCTTTGTGCAATGAAGAAGTAAGGGTCATGTGTACTGTTTGAGAGTTGCGCAAGACTTGAAAAGTAGCGTTAGTTTGTTGATCTCCTGTATTGAAAACAGATAGACCCGTCTTCAATTTGATCGATTATTAACGTTTACAAATACCTTAAGTTGTATTACAAAAGTAGTTTGAAATGTTTTGGCAAAGTTTAGAGGTAATTTTTGAGATATTTTGTAGTGACGTTGAGCAAATTGGAAGCTGTTTTTTTTCTGGATCAAACGCGCCAAATAAATGGACCATTTCGATATATATGGACGGAATTAATCGAACAAAAGGACCATTTGTGATGTTTATGGGACATATTGGAGTGCCAACAAAAGAATCTCGTCAAAGGTAAGGCATGATTTATATTTTATTTCTGCGTTTTGTGTCGTGCCTGCAGTGTTGAAATATGCTACACTCTCTTTGTTTACTGTTGTGCTATCATCAGATAATAGCATCTTATGCTTTCGCCGAAAAGCCTTTTTGAAATCTGACATGGTGGCTGGATTCACAACGAGTGTAGCTTTAATTTGGTATCTTACATGTGTGATTTAATGAAAGTTTGATTTTATATCATTTTTTTTGAATTTGGGGCTCTACATTTTCCCTGGCTATTGGCCAAGTGGGACGCTACCGTCCCACATATCCCAGAGAGGTTTTAAGGCCCAATCTTTCTTCAAGATGTTCAAACATTCATAGATGACCAGCAGGGTCAAATAATAATCACAGTGGTTATAGAGGGTGCAATTTCATAACCCAGAATTCAGAGGTCGAGACAGCAGGTGCGGTAGAGATAGACACAGAGAGAGAAATGATTCCAAAACAAATCAAATTTTGGTAAACTCAATTATCTATTGGGTGAACATATGTTTCCTATGCCAAGAAAGCCCTTTGAATGTAATTGAATTGAAATAGAGAGAGAGAGAGACAGCAAACCAGTGACTCAGCCCCTTTAATAAGGATCAGAGGCAGATAATCCCGGTGGAGAGAGGGGAGCTGGCCACGCAGAGACAGCAAGTGTGATTCGCCACTCCAGTGCCTTGTTGTTCAGCCCCTTTAATAAGGTCAGAGGCAGATAATCCCGGTGGGGAGAGGGGAGCTGGCCAGGCAGAGACAGCAAGTGTGATTCGCCACTCCAGTGCCTTGTCTTTCACCACTGATGCAGACCTTTGGAAAATGTACATTTTAAAAAGTCTAACTCCATGTGATATTGCTACACCAACACAATAAATCCATTATATATTTTAGACAGGTCCAAAGAAACATTATATATTTTTTTGTCTATTACAGAAGAACAGAGTAGTATACTCTGAGTTGTCCTTATGCTAGGCCCTGACCTGGCTATGCCATATGGCTGTGGGCTACATTAGTTAATTTAGCAGACAAGATTTGCTTAGAATTCTATGGCGTTATTTTATAGTATGAAGAATACAATTGAACGTAGCTGAATAATATAGAAAGGATATTTTCTTTAAACAATTTGAGGGAGTGCGTGCACAGCTATTCTGTGTTGAGTGCTTAACAAAGAAGCATGTCTTCGTATTATGTTTAATTTTGAGTTATTTATGACACTTTAGTTGTGATACAAACACTGGGTTACATGTTTTAATGTTTAATACATTCTAAGGCTGCATGATGAGACTCTAATGATGATTTGAAAAAGGCATGCGCTCTGCTTTGTTTTTTTGCTCAGGTTGCACACACTTCATCAGTCTCTCATTCACTATTTGACAAGCAATTGTTAATGCTTCGAATTTCACAGCGGCATCCCCTTTGTGTGGCCGTAATGGCCTCTAAAAAAATGTATGCATTTTGCGGCTAGTGGCCGTTGTGCCCTTGGGCTGAATATAGTCATTATAATTCATTTTTCACGGCTGCCTGCTCCAAAGCACCTCTTACTCACATGGCTCCCTCAGATAGCTCAATTCTCATTATCCAATGCCGGTCACGTGATCGAAGTCTTAAATAGTTTACCACCCAGCACATACACATAGCCTACACCTATACACACACAGAATCATTCAAATGTATTGTATAAAGCCCTTTTTACATCAGCATTCGTCACAAGAAACCCAACCTAAAACCCCAAACAGTAAGCAATGCAGATGTAATAGCACGGTTGCTAGAAATAAAACACCCAAGAAAGACAGGAAGCTGGGAAGAAAACTAGAGAGTAACCAGGCTCTGAGATGTGTCCAGTCCTCTTCTGGCTGTGTACTGCCAAATTCTCTAAAATGACATTAGTTGCGGCTTATGGTAGAGAAATAAACATTACATTCTGTTAACAGCTCTGGTGGACATTCCTGCAGTCAGCATGCCAATTGCACACTCCCTCAAAAACTTGAGACATCTGTGGCATTGTGTTGTGTGACAAAATTGCACATTTTAGAGTGGCCTTTTATTGTCCCCAGCACAAGGTGCACCTGTGTAATGATCATGCTGTTTAATCAGCTTCTTGATATGCCACAGCAGTCAGATGGATGGATTATCTTGGCAAAGAATAAATGCTCACTAACAGGGATATAAACACATTTTTGCACAACATTTGAGATAAATAAGCTCTTTGTGAGTATGGAACATTTCTGGGATCTTTAATTCAGTTCATGAAACATGGGACTAACACTTTACATGTTGCATTTATATTTTTGTTCAGTGTACATAATGCAAGACACAATAAAAAAACACAACCTACTTTCAAAAAGCAGGATGTTTTAACACAACAATCATCAAATCCCATAAAACCTGGTTGTTGGTTGTTTCTCTTCAGAAGTACATTTTTATTGGATTCAGAGTAAAGTTACGACAGTATACAAGCATGAAATAGACTTTGCTATGCTTATTTTTTTGCATATAAGATAGCAAAGTGCATTTTCTTGTATTTAACTATCATTCCTGTGTTTGAGCATTGGCACTTGTTTCATTGAGAAGCCATACAGTTATACATGATAATAACAAAATAAAGACAACATTTTCTGAGAGTCATCCAAGCACAGCTTGAGTGCCAGTCTGTTTGTGCTATCATTCCAACTTCTTGTCACTCACTTTCATGTCAAACATTTGGCTTGACAATACCAGCAATGGAGTATGCAAGAACACAAACAGATCTGAGACCAGGCTAATCCAATATAATGGACCAGACCAGTTTCATTGGGTTTATGGGTCCAACTGCTTGTATATGTCTTGCAGATGTCTTGGCCTTGTGTTTTCAGGAGTAGAGGATAATGCAGGAGAAAAAGCCATGCAAGGGGAGGGAGCAGGAGGAAGTGGTTGAGCACAGTAAATTTTAAAAGCGGGCGCGGATACGCTCCAGAGGGTCGGTTTCCCACAACTTGGGGTCCCAGGCCTGGAACCAGCCGGTGAAGGTTGGTGGTTCCATTCCCTGCTTGATCGTAGTGATGGCAATGCCCCGGCGACCAGAAGGGTCCGAATCCACATAGTCTTTGGCTGAAAGACAAGAAGAAAGCTCTACATTAAGCCTCATAGATCAGTTTCACAAACTCGGTCTTGGCCTAGCAACTACACAGCTGATTCAAATGATCAACTCATCATCAAGCTTTGATTCTTTGAATCCGCTGTGTAGTGCTAGGGGGAAAAAACTAAATGGGGGGCACCAGGACAGAGTTTGGGAAACCCTGCTATAGATTGACACTTTTTGTTAGTGACTACACTGAGGTAGTGATAGCGTGTATGCATCAACAATGGCCAATAGATTATTAATCAATCGTACCAATTTTTGCTGATCCGGTCCTCTCCACCTCATTGGCTTCGTTGCCGATCCAGAGGAAGATCTGTAAAAGTAATATAACAATTAGAATGACTAGAACGGCCATTCCCATTCAAATCAATGCTCCTTGATGGGTGGAGCGGCGGCCATATTGGGTGTACCCATGCCAGGAAGTATGTCATTCTATTTCTATGGCTTCAACCCTGCACCCTCAGGGGATCATGGGATAGGGAAACAATAAAAGCAGAATGTGGAGAGGGATTGGAGGATTGGACCACTTCCTTTAAAAACTATCATGGCAGGACTTCAGTTGTATCAGAGCCACTGGGATCATGTGGATTATACTGTATAATGGTCTTCAACATCAGGCCAAGACCCTACCTGATCCCAAGTGTCCAGAAGCATGACGTCATCAGTTGCCAAGTCTGACTGGTTGAAATCTCCAGGCACCTCCTCAGCCTGAGAGAGAGAGATTAATACAGAGTATCCTTCACAAGAAAATATTCCATCCCTACACTAAGAGAAATCCCCCCTCTACTCACTATGAGCCTGCCAGTCTTGTTAGAGCAGCCAAACAGGCGTGGTGGCTTAACCATCTTCTGCAGGCTCCTAGAGGTCTGGTACTCCTTCTTCCCTCCCAGAGCAGACCAGAACCCAGCTGGGAAGGATGCAGAACAATACAATATGGTACATCAGAAACACTCATCATACCAGTATGGAAAACAAGTTTCATTCAATGCAAATTAAGGAAAGTCTGAAAAATTAACTATAAAGCGGGCGGCAATGATATTTGCCTCAAAAACAAAAAGTAGCTATAGAAAAACACAAGAATAAATTGAAGTGAGTAATTTTGTAATGACTGTTCACATGTATGTGGTCCCGGGGCCAGTTTGAGCTCCTTGAACGCCGGTGGCTCCAGACAGATGTATGTATGCTAAGAAGTGCTACAATAAACGTATTTAAAAGAGAAAAACCTAATGTAAATGAATCCTATCATCACTAAAATATGTTATGCCTGTGATTAGGTGTAAGACTAAAACACCCACCTGGCTCCTTGCCCTCTGACACCTCAGTGGCACTTCCTCCTCCCAGGAAAGAGGTGACGTATTGGGCTGCAGCCAGCTCCTCCTCAGTGGCCCCCACTCCCCTCCACAGGAACACAGTGTTAGGGGACTTCAGCACAAACACATCATTGGTGTTCAGGAATGCAGCAGAGGGCTCCACCTGGATAGGAGAGAATGGGAGCGAGGGAGTGATAGCGAGAGAAAGAGAAGTGGTGAGGTACTCATATCCTATAATCCTCCTCAGTTACTTTATTAACTGGCAGATATATATTTTTTTTCTTTCTCATATTCCTTATGTAACTTCATAACTTCTGCCCTAATTTTAAGTAATCAGGATCATTAAAAATATCAGTGTTAGTACTGTAGTTTGTGTATGTTGTGTGATCACCTAAACCTACATAGGCCTTCAGTGTGTGTATATGTATGCAGCCAATACATTTTGATTTGATTTGTATATGTTGTATGACTGACTGACCTCTACAGCCCGTGTGGCCCTGGTGGAGCTTTGGCGGATGTGGAAGAGGCGTGTGGAGCCCACCCTGCTCTGGCCCCCCTTACGGGACGTCCCCCCCAGGTGGATCACCATGGGCTTCCCCTTGAACAGACTCATCAGGTGGGCCGGCTCCTGGCCCTGAGTCACACGCACCTGGAGGAGAGAGTAGGAGAGGAGACACTTCAGCACATCCGTCAAACCACAGAATAGGATCGATACACACACACAAGAGGCTGGAACCTGCACAGGGTCAGCCACAGAGCAGTGCCTCTGGAGCCTTCACAAGTCCAACCATTTAAGTCAAGACAATGATATACAGAGAACCCCTTTTTATGACATATGTGATGTGATTAAATGAGATTAAATATATCTGTTATGAATAGTGTCTGAATTAGTATTTTACCTGGACAGGAGACCCTCCCATGGAGTCATCCAGCCTGACAGTCAGGAAGGCAGAGGCAGCCAGCTCATCCTGAGTACACTTCAGCCCCTGCCTGCAATCATCAATCAATCAATCTTACAGTGATATGAATAGGGACAAACACAGAGAACGGATGTGCTCCTGCCTCCTGCAGAGCTAGGCCTATAGCTTAAGCCTGATTATGTCTCCCTCTTGTGGCGACATGGTGAACAATACTCACCAGGTGTATATGATGTGCTGCTCCCTGCCTCCCAGGCGGTAGCTGTACAGTACCAGGTAGCAGTCACCTCCATAGAACTGGCCATAGCTGGAGGAGTCCACTGGCACCTGGTCACCATCCTCCACACGCCACACCTGAGGAGGAGATCCATCTCCTTTACATTACGACATACACTGAGTGTACAAAATATTAATAACACATTCCTAATATTGAGTTGCACCCCAACTTTTGCCCTCAGAACTGCCTCAATTCGTCAAGCATGGACTCTACAAGGTATCGAAAGCGTTCCACAGGGATGCTGGCCCATGCGGACTCCAATGCTTCCCACAGTTGTGTTAAGGATGTCCTTTGGGTGTTGTACCATTCTTGATAGGGGCGCAACTTTGGTTTTAGAAGTGGGGAGACAAGTTACAAGAGTGCTCCACATCCCACCAGCAGAAATAGCCTGGCAGCTGGCAGAAAGAGGTGGCATGACACCAGAAATGAAACCTAATGTGTTCATAATGTTTTGTACACTCACTGTACTTCTCCCAGTGTGTCATGTTCTACATTAAACACACCAGGAGTAGTAGAGTTAGATCAGTATTTCCCTAACCTCTCCTCCAGTACCTATGCAAAAGATACATTTCAATTGAATGCATTCAGTTGTACAACTGACTAGGTATCCCCTTTCCCTTTCCCTGCCAGTGCCACTTGTTTTAAATAGTCCTGAGTTAGATCATCGTACGTCATCACTACTATCTTCCAGCCGTACCTGAACCTTCCCGGATCCGTCATCCACCATGCCGTGTTGGGCTGCCATGGTCTTGTTGGTGTGCAGGCCGGAGGAGTCAAAGGGGACCTGCACCACCCTGGCGATACGCCCCAAGCTGTAGGCCTGGCCTGGGCCCGTGGTCTGGTCCTTATCCTTCCAGTTACAGAAGAACTGCTTGAACAGGGTGGTCTCTCCTCCCCCTGGCAACACCTGGACCTGTAGAATAAAATAGAGTAGACTTCAAAGGACTTTATCAATCCACAGATCTGATAGGATGTTGATGGGATATGGAGTTGTGGCTGTCATCGAATGCCATTCCCGTTATGTATGGAAAATGCCGGACCAGGGGGATTAACATGTGTTCTTCCGGAGTTGGCGGTGTTACCACTTGAAACTAACTTCCCAAACATGGGTACAAGTTCAGAATATTCATGGCAGCAGTAGTGATGAGGGAGAAGTTTGATGTAACGTTACCTGGGTGTGTCTGGGGTACTTCTTCTCCTTGATAAACTGCTCTGCGGCCTTCATGGCAGCATTGCGTTCAGCTGTGTTGGCACTAGGTCCTTTCCAGATGAAGATCTTGCTGTCCACTCCATTGTCCAGAATGTAACACTCACTGGGGGAAAGCATTTCTTGTTTGAAGGGGCTGGTCTGGGCCACCACTGATGCCTTCATGGAGCCTGCTGCATCAGAGATCTACAATAGACCTTTATTCATCAATATTATACAGCGACAACGGAAATGGATACTTTTGCTGTCACAGTGCGCAGGGCCATACCATAACACAAACATGTCAGACTGGGAGCATCATAAGGCTGCAAATCTTTACCATGTAGAGAGCTCCCTTCTTCTGGTTGGATCTATCAACAGACTCGTCATCAGGGCTTCCTGCAGGGATGTTGGGTTTGGGCCCTAGAGCCTAAAAATAAACACAATCACAACAATGCTTCATGTCGTGAATAAGGGGAAATAAGTCATAGACAAGTTAATCAACTCTGCCTAAGAAGTCCCAGTGCACTCCTCTAAAAAGGTTCCAGCATTGCATAAAATACATTGTACATAGTTTGTGACCACCATGCAACTCCTTACCCTTTAAATGCATTGAATGAGATAAGATCGTACCACAATGTCTTAGCGTGCCCAGAGCGCATAATAATGCCAGATGCCAGTAACTATCCCCCTCATATTCTCTGACCCTTCCAATGTAACAGGGTCAGGAAGTGGTGGTGAAGGTGGCTATCTTCCCTCCGCGATCATCTGTGTGTGTGTCTGTGTCTGTGTGTCTGTGTGTGTGTGTGAGAGAGTGACTCACGTCGATGACAGCCTGTGGCTCTCCTCCCTCCTCAATCATCAGCAGCGTGGCACGGCCATTCCTCTCGTTGTCACGGACATCGATGGCCACCTGGGATGCCTTCAGACGCTCAAAGCTGTTGCACTCGCTGCCACACCACTGGAAGACGTCCTGAGAATAGAAACAAAAGCTGTCTGAATGGCCATGACTCAGACTAAGGGAAGAGACTCTTGCCTTTATGCACAGGGGAGAGTGGGTTAAATTGAGCCAAATGGGTACGTTAAGCCACCCTTGTTTATAGGAAACCATACACAAAATGTATAATTTGATAAAATATTTAGGAAAAGGTCATCATTTCATGGAGTCTGTGAAGGAAGAAACCACATGGAAAAAGTGGTAAGCAAGTCAGGCCCAAAAAACATTTTTTTTGTGTTAGAGGTTTCATGATGCTTGTATCTAAACCAAAGTAGATACTTTTAAGAGTGTTCTATACATCAGCTGAGGCCTCTATAAGCTTAAATAAACCTAGCATGGAAGTGCATCCTTGTAGCTGCGTGGGTTAATTTAGTCAAAATGTTTGCCTTGGGGTAAGTTGAGCCAATGGCAAGTTAAGCAAATTTAAGTGTTTTCTTTCCTGGGGTAATGCAAGGTATTATCGCTGGGATATGAGGTAACAACAGGACCTGGCCTATGTTAAAAGTGTTGAAAAAATGTGTTTGTTAGGTGTTAAGCCTGTGTTAAAATATGCTTAAAATTATTAAAAGACAAAAAATCTATTGTGTTGAATTGTGTTTGGGGAAAGAAGCTAGACGTGGGTTTAAAAAGGTAGTGCTAATATTTAATTCAGCACAGAAATTTGTAGGCGGTTTAATTTACCCTGTCCCGGGGCTCAACGTACCCCACACCCTGGGTAAGCCGTGCCAGGAGACCACTTTTTTTGACATGCAATGTTTTCAAGACGGTAATGTTTACATGAATTCTGATTATTCCCAGGGATACAGACCATCCTAAAATATATGTAGATATCTTTGTTCGACAGAATACTATATTTCCCTTGACGGCGTGATGCTGAATGTACAAAATGGCTCAACTTATCCTACCCTCCCCTACTTATGCATACTCATGCATGATCCACAAAATAACAACTGGAGTATTTTACAGCCCTTTCCTTCTTTGGAGAGAGAGGGCTGTAAAATCACCCTCATTACACATATGCAAACATTGTGCATGTGGGATCATTGTGTTTCTGCCTATGTGACAATCCCCTTATGTAGCATTGGCCAAGTTCAACACGTGAGTCTGGTTGAGGAGACTTAGTAACATATCATAATTTAGCTTAGTCACCGATAGGCTATCCCAGCCTCACCTTTCCTAGGTCGATGATGAAACAGTCTCCTCTGTTGAAGCTGGACCAGGACATGTCTACCTCCGTGGCCCTGATGGCCCTGCGGCCCTTGATGTGCAGCAGACGCTTGACGTTCATGTCGTTGGTCACCACGTGCTGGAAGCCAGAGGCCACCCCACCTTGCTGAAGGACAGAGAATGGAAATAGTGTATCAGGTTAACGAAGCTAACAATAATACATTGCTTATAAGAAGTTTATATATATTTATGTTACATACTGCATGTTAAACTCCAACGTCATTGTCAGCAACTTTGTTCAGAGTAGTAAGTAAACATTTACTTCCATAGCTTCCTCTACTTGCCAATCCAGAAGCCAATGTAAAATCTTGCCAGACATGCAGCCATTTGGCTTTCTGGAATTAGACCCATATGTGTCCTCCCTTAGCCTGTCCATCATTTGAAACTCTCCATGGCAACCCTCTATGGAAAACTTTATCCACTGCAGATGCTAAAACTTAAATACACACATTACTATAAATAGCACAGTTACCTTTTTAGCAAATCCCTCTTTTCTGCATGTACAGCTTCAAATATGTGCAACATGTGTCATGACTCATTAGTATTTCAATACTTTGATGGGTGTGTTGCTGTTGTTCTCACTAGAGTATTGATTAATACACATTTTACCATCCTTTAACTGGACGCTGGTAATCAATAGCTGTGAAATTGAGTCTCATTAGTCAACAAGTTCAAATGGGACTCCACTCTACTTACCAATACTTAACCTAATAATGAGAAACCCACGCACATTATTTTTGATAATTACCCTTCTCTTCAAATTCATTGGGGTTCAATGTCACTGACATACTTAGAGAAGTATAGTAGTGGGATGTATAACAACAGAGTAAGCATCTAAGTGCTGGAAAGGGAAAACAAAGCTATACTGGGGTTGTCATGCGAGACACAGCGAGACCTTCAGTCATTTTTAAAAGGATGTGCAGTACTGTATTTATTAAGGATCCCCATTAGCTGCTGCCTTGGCAGCTACTCTTTCTGGGGTCCAAACACATTAAGGCACTTACATCACACATAAAACAAAATATAAAACAATACATAATTGAACATAATTACACCACCACATATCTACAATACAAAATGTATAATAACACCATACAACAATATTACAATATATGTGTGTGTGTAGAGTGTGCGTGCTAGCGTGTTTGGGTATCTATATTTAACCAAGAAATACTCTTTTGAGGTTTTTCTATGGCGATCTGATCTAAGCTAATATGCCCAACTGTCTCTCTGAGATGTTATTCTGAAATATCTAACCTTGTACTTGATGCCAGACTTGAAGTAACCCAGGAAGGTGAGAGACTCGTTGTTCTGCACCTCTCTGAACTGGACCGGGCCTCCGCCCAGGAAATCATCCAGCTGGGTGGTAAAGATGGCCGCCGCACCTTTCTCATCCTGAGAACTCTCACTTCCTGTGGTATCAGCCAATAGAGACGTGGGGAGTTGAGGAAGAAGACCAATGGGAAAGTCCATATGAACATACAGAACGGTGTAGGGTGAAGTTTCACCTAGGTGCAGTTCTTGGGTCAGTTTAGCATTTGTCCTACTAATGGTTTAGGTTAGGATTGCTGATCCTAGATCTGTACATAGGGGTAAGTTCTCCCCGGAGCATACACAACAATACAAGGGAGGAACCTTTCAGTTAATTATCAAATAGATATGACAAGTGAACAGGCATGTATCTTTTTATAACCCTTATCACTATGTGGGCATTTCCTGCACGTATAGGATAATGGTTTAAGGCTAAGCCTGAGTGGCCATGGTGATAAGCTATATCAGTCGGGTAACCAGCTCTCTCTCTCTCACCCAGCCACATGTGGATGTAGTATGAGGGGGCGGCAGTGGTGTAGAGAAGAACGTAGCAGTCTCCGGTGAAGAAGTTCCCGTGGAGCTGTTTAAGAACCGGCTTCAGATCCAGCTTCTCCACGCGCCACACCTGAAGACCAGGCTCCTTCCCTGCAGTCTGAAATTCCTTATGGAACACCATGGTTCTGGAGAGGAGGAGAAACAAAGTAACATTTCATACTTGAGCTTGCCGTAGTTAGGACTTCAACAATGTTATGTAATAGTAACCAACCCCTATCTTGATCCACTACTCTACAAGCCATCTAACTATTTCCGTCTTGATCTAATTCTCTCTTTGGGGAGTGCTATACAAGGTGACTGTCATTACCACTGACAAACACAAAAAACCCTCAGTGATGTCAAAGATATGATGGAAACGTATGGCTCTTTATCACCTGTTATGGAGGCCTTTAAATCAAATCAAAGTTTATTGGTCACGTACACAGATTTTAAAATGTTATTGCAGGTACAGAAAAATGCTTATGCTTCTAGCTCCAACAGTGTAGTAATATTTAGCAATATAATAACAATACACACAATCAAAAATTGTACAAAATATCAGAATGAGCAATGTCAGAGTCTGTCCATAGAGCGTCTGTAGTGTGAAAGGTTAATCTATGGCGCTAATAATTGTCACCCATTCTCCCATTGCCGCTCTACTAACCACCGGTCCTGGCAACCCACATTATGCACACCTGGCAACCATCGTTACGCACACCTGCACCCCATCGTTATGCATACCTGGACTTCATCATCACCTGTATTACTCTCCCTTTATTTAGCCCTCAGTATTCAGGCAGTATTAGTTTTGTTTTCATGTCCAGTACGCTTCTCTTGTTTTTTATATCTTCATGTTCTTTGTTATTAAACTCACCAACTGCACTTGCTTCCTGACTCTCTGCGTCTACGTTACAATAATGGAAGTTGATGTACTAAAGTAGGTTTCATAATAGACTACTGCTATGGTGTGCTGTCATATGTGTATGAGGATAATTGCTGTATGTCACAAGTAATGTCATATATGTCATATAGTTCTATTGAATCCTTATAGGATTCTTAATACACAACACAGGGCAAAGCTTCCCATTCTCAGTGAATGTTTTTCCTCAGGTAAACAGAGGTAATTGTTGGCCCACCGAAGAGAAAGCCATATGAACAGTATTATTTACATAAGACAGGTGTGTGTTCTGTGGAATGGCTCACCATAATGGCAGAAGATACCAGGGTGTCTGTTTTCAAAACAAATATTTGTTGGAGACCAATCATTCTTTTCTTGGACAGTCTATCTTTACTATGGATGTCTTCCAGTCCACATCATTAAAACAAAAATGTTATGTGTGCTTGAATTTATAAACTCATGTCTTTATTACTGGAAGTATTAATGAGAGTATATCTCTCATATTGGACTTAACATAAAACCTGTTACTTTACTATTATTACTCCTTTATTGATAATTGTGTGTCTAACTAAGGTTTGTTCCAAATGGCACACTAATCCCTATATAGTGCACTACATTTGACCAGAGCCCTAAAATCTGTGTTGATCTAGGGTGGTGGTGCAAAGAGAGTGAATCAAGTGACCATGATTGACTCATGGGAGAACTTGGAACAGTAGCTCTCTCCCTTTCTCTCCAAATTGACAGTATGGAAGACTGATCCTTTTCTCAACAATCCAGCAACTGAAAATGTACAGTACTTAAGTCCATTTCACCATACAAGCAGGAATTACATAATATCAATATAATTTTTCCTGCAGACATGTTTTGATTGAAGCTTCTTGTGAGATTGGATAAGAAGAGACATTTCTCCCAAGGAAGGAATCTGTAAACATATGCCCATTTGTGACCCATTTGTTCCTCTAACCAATTATCCTCTAGTATTCCCCTAGCAGCTTGTTTCCTATGTGGTGCTACTGGATGAGTTCTGGGTTAATTCTGGTCGAGGATGACTCAACAAAACCACCTCAGAACACAGATCACAAAAACTATATGATTCATGACCCTCAAAAACAGTAAAGTTCCTACTTTTACAAAAAATGTTATGTAAGATTGAGACAAACATGATAAGAATAGATTATATATTTAATTCATTAATTAAATTCATATGAATTATCAGTCATTGGAATATTAAATTCACAATCTCATTGTGCAAAAAAGCATCAACATGCAGAGAGATACATGACAGAGATGGATTTATATTTTTCAATGTTCAAATCCTTGTCTATAATTTTTCTAACTCATATGCCAGTGTTTGTAACTTTCCATATTCTCTAGTCAACTTGTTGACACAGCAACTCAATTAAGCAATCAAATGGAGAACTGTAGCCTACAAGTCTTTTTATCTCTTTAATTCCGCTGCAAGATATGACATGACTCACAGTACAAGGAATGTTTTTTTTATTTTCTCTTGGATTCATGTGATTCTAGCCAGCCGACACCCACTACAATTTAAAGGCACAGTGGCAGTAAATTCCCGAAATGATGAATGAAATAGAAGCGTATTGAAGTTCTATTTATTTTTTACTTACATTTTCAAACAAACAGTTATTTTTCACTACGCTTGGCCACTCTACACATTTTGAGTGAATTAACATCTATTTAAAATAGCGAAAGACATCTAGCCTAGGCTACCTGATATGAGTTTACAGGGCAACTGCGATATGATAAAGAATAGATCTACCGGCAGCAACATTCTACTTCAATACTTAAGATTCTGATAATAAACAACTTTATAGTTTAGTTCTCGTCTCTAAAGAAGCTACAGAAGTGAGTATGTTTCCTATTTTCCATGAACATAGGCTTTCTTTTCTTTCAGATCAATTTATGTACTTATTTTACAAATCTATGTGTATCCTTATTGTATGAGAACAAGTTGATGTATAGTTATAACATTTTGTATTATATATTTTTTTACCTGTTAGTAGAAAACTCTCGAAGATTAACTCAGCAGCAAAGTCAGATTTGGATGTTGTGTAGTATTCCAGATTCTGAAAAGATTGAATGTGAGAGAGGATATTATATAGCTGGAGGTCAGCGCTCGGGAAATAAGAGGCGTCTCCGGACGCGCCCCAACCCACTTGCAAGTAACAACACGTAAACATACCACTATAGTCCTACATTGAGTAAGGTACCAGTCATTGGCAGCAGTGGCGGTTCTAGCTTGTATGGCTCCCTGGGCGAACCCCCACTTTAGCGCCCCCCCCCAACAACAACAACAAAAAGCACCATGCTGCACTGT
This sequence comes from Salvelinus alpinus, assembly GCF_045679555.1. Lineage (NCBI taxonomy): Eukaryota > Metazoa > Chordata > Actinopteri > Salmoniformes > Salmonidae > Salvelinus > Salvelinus alpinus. The sequence goes on along the minus strand of NC_092101.1, from coordinate 32,932,898 downwards.
AATTTTTATTCAGACAACAACGCAAAGAAATAATCATAACATTTAAAACTATATAAATATACAAATATATACAAAAATAAGACTCATAAATATCAAAAAGTAACAAAGACAAATAGAAACAAATTGTAGTATATAAATACAAATAAAAAAGAGAATCAAATTATTACACTATTGCCCTATTGCTAACAAAAAACACACATAAAACTAAATTGCACAAATCCTATATCACACAAATAGAATAACACACTTATAAAGAAGAGAACCTGATTATTACACTATTGCACTTCAAACAAGAAACACAAGCTAAATTGCACAACTAATTGCATTACTAATTGCATTAGTACTGTACAAAGTTAGAGGTGCGCTATTTGATAGATTCCCCCGGTGCGCTATTTGATAGATTCCCCCGCTCGCCCTACCTCGGGCTTCCAGTGGGGAGACCTGAGGTCAACCTACCTCGCCCCATCTCGTACTGCTGAGTGGGAGACCTTCCCAGGCAGTCGCCTGCCTAGCTCACAAACTAGCATCAGGGCGCCCACTCCGATAAGGTTAATTGACCTACAGTCCCACACGGTGACATGATATCATTGACGCAACATGCAAATGAGCGATAGAAAACCGATCGCGCAAATGTCACCATTCAGAATTGTTTTGTTTTGTGCGGGCGCCCAATGCCGCCTATGCCTAAATCCGCGTGAGTGCAAAACAATATTTGGATACGTATTTATGGAACTTTACAACTACTGTCACTGTATGATAAATTGCATACATGTCAGCATTTATTCACACACCAATGCAGCACAGATCATGACTATAACATTGCCATGTAATAAACTTGTATTCGTGTGTAATAAATCATGTTTTGAGTTTTATTTTTATTCTGATTATGTAGGAGTATGGAATCTTTTTGCTAAGTGCAAAGTGGCATTTCAAACATGACAACAACTACGCCTACATAAATAACAAAGATGTTGAACAAAATGGTTCTTCAGAGAATAACTCTCTAGAGAATAACTTCATCTCTGCTGCTATGAGATTGGTGCCATTTTCTTATTTGCCACTGTCTGATATGTGTTTGTGCTATCTGGTATCCTTGGGACACTCATTCCCCAAACCCTAACCCCTACCCTAACCCTTACCTAACCATAACCTTAACCCTTATAACATTTCGACTTCAATGGGGGTAGGGAGGTCCCACGGATCCAATATAGCAAAGACAGTCTGATATCATGCTGTGTTCAGCTCATCTAAATACATCCTGGTACAGGACGTGAGCAGTTTCAATATTATTTTGTCAGGATCCTTTGTTCCATTGTGCTGTCTCTTACTCAGCTTAAAAAAGATGTGATCCAGCTGCAGGTGCCAAGGAATAGGCCTAGCATTTAGGGGATAAAAACAATAGTGAAGACTTTATTGTGAATGAAACTGCATGTTGAGGCACATTCATATGTATCCCTCAGATGAGAGAAATGTGATGCTTGGTTTAAGTTGCTCAGTATCCTCAAAATAACATATTGAGGTTGTTACCAGAATGTGGAACTCATTCCTTTCTTTAACAATCAAACAGCAGCTTCTCAGGCCAAACACAATCAAACAACCTCTAACAACCTAACACGTAAAATACATACAGGTAAGACAGCATTCCCAGTCTCTTGTGGGCCCAGTGACCTCAGTCTACACCCAACCAGGGTTGGGGTCAATTCCATTTAAATTCCAGTCAATTCACAAAGTGAACCAAGTTACAATTCCAAATTTTCCACATTGAAAAGCATTAAAGATAATTGGAATGTCAGTGCACTTCCTGAATTGACTGGAATTGAAATGGAATTGACCCCAACCCTGCACCCAACAACTATTATTTGCTGAAATAGAGTATTTTGTTTCCCCTGACATCATGCATGACATGAGTAGTTAAAATAAAAGTACATTATTTTGCTTCTTGACTGGCTGCATCACCGCTTGGTAAGACAACTGCACCGCCCTCGACAACAAAGTGCTACAGAGGGTGCTGCAGACGGCAGTCTCAATATTATTTTGGCAGGACACCTTGTCCCATTGTGCTGTCTCTCACTCAGCTTAAAATATGTGCTCCAGCTGCACACACCACAGAATAGTATTGAGGGTATAATAACAATAGGGAATGCACCGGATTAAACTACTCAAAGACTTTAAACCTATTCTGAATGAAACTGCATGTTGAGGCACATTCATGTGTACCACTCAGATGAGAGAAATGTGATGCTTGGTTTAAGTTGCTCAATGTCTGAGGTTGTTACCAGAATGTGAAAATCATTCCTTTCTTTTACAATTAAACAACTCATAAAACAGAGTTTCCCAAACCTCGGTCCTTGTGACCCCAAGGGGTGCACGTTTTGGTTGTTGCCTTAACACTACACAGCCAATTTCAAATTATCAAAGCGTGATGATTTGATTATTTTTTAAATCCGCTGTGTAATGCTAGGGCAAAAACCAAAACGTGCAAGCCTTGGGGTCCCGAGGACCGAGTTTGGGAAACCCTTCTCTAAGAAAACATGTAAAATACATACATGTAAGACACCATTCCCAGTCTCTTGTGGGTCCAGCAACTCCAGTCTACACCCAACAACTACAGTGGGGAGAACAAGTATTTGATACACTGCCGATTTTGCAGGTTTTCCTACTTACAAAGCATGTAGAGGTCTGTAATTCTTATCATAGGTACACTTCAACTGTGAGAAACGGAACCTAAAACAAAAATCCAGAAAATCACATTGTATGATTTTTAAGTAATTAATTTGCATTTTATTGCATGACATAAGTATTTGATACATCAGAAAAGCAGAACTTAATATTTGGTACAGAAACCTTTGTTTGCAATTACAGAGAACATACGTATCCTGTAGTTCTTGACCAGGTTTGCACACACTGCAGCAGGGATTTTGGCCCACTCCTCCATACAGACCTTCTCCAGATCCTTCAGGTTTCGGGGCTGCCGCTGGGCAATACGGACTTTCAGCTCCCTCCAAAGATTTTCTATTGGGTTCAGGTCTAGAGACTGGCTAGGACACTCCAGGACCTTGAGATGCTTCTTACGGAGCCACTCCTTAGTTGCCCTGGCTGTGTGTTTTGGGTCGTTGTCATGCTGGAAGACCCAGCCACGACCCATCTTCAATGCTCTTACTGAGGGAAGGAGGTTGTTGGCCAAGATCTCGAGATACATGGCCCCATCCATCCTCCCCTCAATACGGTGCAGTCGTCCTGTTCCCTTTGCAGAAAAGCATCCCCAAAGAATGATGTTTCCACCTCCATGCTTCACGGTTGGGATGGTGTTCTTGGGGTTGTACTCATCCTTCTTCTTCCTCCAAACATGGCGAGTGGAGTTTAGACCAAAAAGCTCTATTTTTGTCTCATCAGACCACATGACCTTCTCCCATTACTCCTCTGGATCATCCAGATGGTCATTGGCAAACTTCAGACGGGCCTGGACATGCGCTGGCTTGAGCAGGGGGACCTTGCGTGCGCTGCAGGATTTTAATCCATGACGGCGTAGTGTGTTACTAATGGTTTTCTTTGAGACTGTGGTCCCAGCTCTCTTCAGGTCATTGACCAGGTCCTGCCGTGTAGTTCTGGGCTGATCCCTCACCTTCCTCATGATCATTGATGCCCCACGAGGTGAGATCTTGCATGGAGCCCCAGACCGAGGGTGATTGACCGTCATCTTGAACTTCTTCCGTTTTCTAATAATTGCACCAACAGTTGTTGCCTTCTCACCAAGCTGCTTGCCTATTGTCCTGTAGCCCATCCCAGCCTTGTGCAGGTCTACAATTTTATCCCTGATGTCCTTACACAGCTCTCTGGTCTTGGCCATTGTGGAGAGGTTGGAGTCTGTTTGATTGAGTGTGTGGACAAGTGTCTTTTATACAGGTAACGAGTTCAAACAGGTGCAGTTAATACAGGTAATGAGTGGAGAACAGGAGGGCTTCTTAAACAAAAACTAACAGGTCTGTGAGAGCCGGAATTCTTACTGGTTGGTAGGTGATCAAATACTTCTGTCATGCAATAAAATGCAAATTAATTACTTAAAAATCATACAATGTGATTTTCTGGATTTTTGTTTTAGATTCCGTCTCTCACAGTTGAAGTGTACCTATCGGCAGTGTATCAAATACTTGTTCTCCCCACTGTATAAATTGCTGAAACAGAGTACTTTTCCCCCCTAGGCATCATGCATTCTTTCTCCTGTTTTTTTCTCTCCCACTCTCACAGTCATCAATCAGGATAGTACAGGTGTCTTCTCCTGCATGTGTTCATGTGCATCTATGGCTGACATATTCACAGAGTATCAAACATTAGGAACACCTTCCTAATATTGAGTTGCACGCACCCCAAACTTTGCCCTTAGAACAGCCTCAGTTCATCGGGCCATGGACTCCACAAGGTGTCGAAAGCGTACCACAGGGATGCTGGCCCATGTTTACTCCAATGCTTCCTACAGTTGTGTCAAGTTGGCTGGATGTCCTTTGGGTGTGGAGCATTCTTGATACACAAGGGAAACTGTTGAGTGTGAAAAACCCAGCAGCGTTGCAGTTCTTGACACAAAGCGGTGCGCCTAGCACCTACAACCATACCCTGTTCAAAGGCACTTAAATATTTTGTCTTGCCCATTCACCCTCTGAATGGCACACAAAGTACATTATGAAAGTATTCAGACCCCTTCCCATTTTCCACATTTTGTTATGTTACAGTCTTATTCTAAAATGAACGAAATAAAACATTCCCCCCAACAATCTACACACAATACCCCATAATGACAAAGATTTTTTGCAAATTCATAATAAATTCTATATTGAAATATCTTATTTACATAAGTATTCAGACCCTTTGCTATGAGACTCGAAATTGAGCTCAGGTGCATCCTGTTTCCATTGATTGTCCTTGAGATGTTTTATACAACTTGATTGGAGTCCACTTGTGGTAAATTAAATTGATTGGACATGATTTGGAAAGGCACACACCAGTCTATATAAGGTCCCACAGTTGACAGTGCATGTCAGAGCAAAAACCAAGCCATGAGGTTGAAGGCATTGTCCGAAGAGCTCCGAGACAGGATTGTGTCAAGGCACATATCTGGGGAAGGGTAAAGAAAATGTCTGTAGAATTGAAGCTCCCCAAGAACACAGTGGCCTCCATCATTCTTAAATGGAAGAAGTTGGAACCACCAAGACTCTTCCTAGAGCTCAGCCAAACTGAGCAATCGGGGGAGAAGGGCCTTGGTCAGGGAGGTGACCAACAACCCAATGGTCACTCTGACAGAGCTCTAGAGTTCCTCTGTGGAGAGGGGGGAACATTACAGAAAGACAACCATTTCTGCAGCACTCTACCAATCAGGCCTTTATGGTAACGTGGCCAGATGGAAGCCACTCCTCAGTAAAAGGCACATGACAGCCCGCTTGGAGTTTCCCAAAAGGCACCTAAAGACTCAGACCATGAGAAACAAGATTCTCTGGTCTGATGAAACCAAGATTGAACTCTTTGGCCTGAATGCCAAGCATCACGTCTGGAGGAAACCTGGCACCATCCCTACGGTGAAGCATGGTGGTGGCAGCATCATGCTGTGGAGATGTTTTTCAGCGACCCTAAGCACACAGGCAAGACAACTCAGGAGTGGCTTCAGGACAAGTCTCTGAATGTCCTTTAGTGGCCCAGCCAGAGCCCGGACTTGAACCTGATCGAACATCGAAGACCTGAAAATAGCCGTGCACCGACGCTCACCATCCAACCTGACAGAGCTTGAGAGGATCTGCAAAGAATGGGAGAAACTCCCCAAATATATGCGTTCCAAGCTTGTAGCGTCATATCCAAGAAAACTCGAGGCTGTAATCACTGCCAAAGGTGCTTCAACAAAGTACTGAGTAAAGGGTTTGAATACTTAGGTAAATGTGATATCAGTTTTTTATTATTAATACATTTGCAAACATTTCTAAAAACCTCTTTTTGCTTTGTCATTATGGGGTATTGTGTGTAGATTGATGAGGGGGAAAAAACTATTTAATCTATTTTATAAATAAGGCTGTAACGTAACAAAATGTTGAAAGTCAAAAGGTCTGAATACTTTCAGAATGCACTGTACACAATCCATGTCTCAATTGTCTCAAGGCTTAAAAAGCCTTCTTTATCCTATCTCCTCCCCTTCATCTACACTGACTGAATGGATTTAATAAGTGACATCAATAAGGGATAATAGATTTAACCTGGATTCACCTGGTCAGTCTATGTCATGGAAAGAGCAGGTGTTCTTAATGTTTTGTATACTCAGTGTACATCTATGAACATTTATGTGAAAACAATCAACCACGTTACAGCAGTGCAATTCCACCTGCAGAAATAGCCTGGCAACTGGCAGAGAGAGGTGGCAGGACACCAGAACTGAAACCCAACAAGCTTTTCATTTAATATTCCCCCTGAAATCCACACAGATCCCTCTAAATGCCCTTTGCACGCAGCTTACCATTGAATATGCAAGATATTCTTATGAAAAAGGATAAAATCTGAGGGTAAAAAGATTATAGAACAATTTTGGAGAATGAAAACCCTAAGCAGTGCATTAAGAATAAGCCTGTTGGATTCTTCTTCTTCGAAAAAGTAATTTATTGAGCTGTCTTTGCACTGTGAATTGCAGTGAATTTGACAGTAACTTACAGGCAGCTCATTGGCAAGTAAGTTACTGTATTTCATATCGCAGCAAATATAGGCTCTTACAAGCTACCTCTCAAAATATGTTAATAAGTCAGAAACAACAATACCATGCACCCACTAGTGGTCAAAAGGTTTTTGGTACTACAAAAATACGGCATAGTACTGTACTCTGTGGGGTAGAATTACAGTACTATTAGAAATACAGCAATTATTTCCCCACCCACATTTTCCCATAATGTACCATAATTTAAAGTATGCTGCAGTAAAATGTTTCACAGCATTTGACTGTTGACAATACCCAAAATTACCGTATAAATTACACTTTTCCGTTACAGTGTGTGAAAAATTAAGTTTGTGTCAGGGACCCTTAGAAGGAAGAGGAAGAATATTGTCTAACAGAGAGATAAAAAAGACAGCGTCCAGCGCAGGAACCAAATGTATGCATTTTGGTTCAGGCGCATACAAGAGACTAAATCAAGTGTGATGCCTAAAGAATGTGGCTGAACATTGGCAGTTGAGTTCAGCAGCTTGCCGTGAGCGTGGGCCTGCATAGCATCCTAACTGGTACCCTATTCCCTATACACTATTTTTTACCTATATGACTCTGGTCAAAAGTAGTGCACTGTATAGGGAATAGGGTACCATTTGCGCCGCATCCTGTGTCTCTGGCTGCTATTGTGTGGTGCTGAGCTGTCAGCAGCTGGGGTATTTGACCACTTTGTTCCCCACGTGGCAGTGTGACAGAGGGGAAGGCATGTACCTCTGCCCTGGGATGACTGAGGGCTAGCAGTCGCCTCAGGTTAGGGCCGGGTCCATCACCATCACTCCTCCTACCACAGACTGCTGCCTCAGCACATTCTGCTGCTTTTGTCTGTTGTATACACACACACACACAGAGACGAGCGCACACACTCGCAGGCACGCGCACACACACTTGCAGGCATGCTGTCACAAACACACGCACGTAGATAAAAACACCGACAAACATATCCAGACACAATCTGTGAATATCTTAGTCTGCTCTTGTCCTAAAAGACAATCAAATTGAAGAGAGAGATTGAGGATACACAGTGCCTTCATTAAGTATTCACACCCCTTGACTTTTTCCACAATTTGTTGTGTTACAGCCTGAATTTAAAATGTATTAAATTGAACATGTGTGTGACTGATCTACACACAATAACCCATAATGTCAAAGTGGAATTTGTTTTTTGGAAATGTTAACAAATTAATAAAAAATGAAAAGCTGAAATGTCTTGAGTCAATAAGAAGTATTCAAACCCTTTGTTATGGAAACCCTAAATAAGTTAACCAGTAAACATTTGCTTAACAAGTCACATAATAAGTTGCATGGACTCACTCACTGTGCAACTACATGATTTTTGAATGGCTCACCTTTAACGTAAACCTAGCAGAGACAACGAATGCTTCTCAAATGGAACCCTATTCCCTATATAGTGCATTACTTTTGACCAGGTCCCATAGGGCTCTGGTCAAAAGTAGTGCACTATGTAGGCGATAGGGTGCCATTTGTGACACAGACAGATTGCTTTGCTCCATATCTCCTAGGATCATAAGGAACCCTACATTGCCACTCCTAGGATGAGCAAGGGAAGCGATTTGGAGGTAGCATTAGGATCAAATCGCCTGCAGATGTTGCTCCGTTTAATTTCCTGCAGAGAGCAGCTCTTCTCCGTGCAGCAATACTAATGGCACAGATCACTTGGAACAGACAAATAAGGGCGTAACACTGCTGTAACACTGCCACGTTTCACAGTGGTTTAGCATATGTTGTCAATAATTATAATTGGTGTTTAGACCTGTGGAATGTTACTGTAATAGTAAACAACAAAATACAAATAGTCATATGCGCAATCAAAAGTGCATTCTGAATCAGCACATTACACTCCACCAAGTATTTGTGCATGCTACTAGACTAATCTACAATACAATAAAAACAAAAGCATTTAATTTGTCCGAAAGTACTTTATCTCATATTCAAAATAAAATGTATATTTGTCGACAAAGGTATTCTTTATCGGTCTTCTCTCTTACTTTGTGGTAGGAGTAGGGAGGGGGCTGTAGGGTTGTGACCTGATAGAGGTCAGACAAGAGCAAACAGCTATTTTATGGAGCTCCTTGCTTCTCTCAAAGCTGGAGATCTTGGTCCTTAGACGTGTCATTTCGGATTCCTGATCCCCCCCCCCACCCAAAACAAAGATAATTATAATAATGACTGGACCACAATCAATGGGTATGGCAACTCCAAGATAATTAACTATCAAATAAACATTAGCTGATATTTATTTGGAGTCATACAAGAGGATATTCCTTCACAGCTCTACCTTGATGAGCAGGGTCTCGCTGGTGCTCTGCAGCAGCTGTTCTCTGGTGTTGAGTTCTGCCAGCAGGGCAGTGGTGTTGTGCTGGGCCTCCTCCAGCTGCAGTCTGTAATGCTGTAGTTCAGAGGTCAGCTGATCCTGGGAGCAGCGTAGGGTGGAGGAGACACACTCTGATGCCTTCAGCACCTCCGCCTGGCTCTCCTGTAGAGCTGACAGCTGGAGGAGAAGATACCCCCATTGGTTTAACAGAAGGGACTCATGCTCATTGTCAGTACTCAAGAGACTTAGAAGACTGTCCCTCTTATCTAATGCTTTTCTGAATCAGAGGATCCAACAAAAACAGAGGATCGATTTAGTAAACTGAGATGTATAATAACCCCCAAATACTCCCTTCGCACGGGAGGACAGACCTGGGAATTTAGCAGCTCATTCCTAGGAGAAACTCAGTATAAAAGGGTCAAAGTTTGAACCCCTCTACTGAACCTGGGTCATTCCTATGAAATTTGATGTGAATTTAACTAAACAGACAGTTATTATGACCTAATGTAGAAGGCTCTAGCTACCTCATTCTGTTGCAGCCATCTCAGTGTGTCTAGCTCCAGTCTGAGGGAGGCCACTGTGGCCTGGAGTCTGGCCTCAGTCTGGGCAGCCTGCTCCTCCATCCTCCCCTGCTCCTCCTCCAAATGCCTGGCATGGTTCTCCTATCACCAATATCACCCAGATGACCAGGCATTAGTACCGTTGTGTGCCGCACTCCAGTCCCCACAGCATCTAGTAGATGTTTAACAGCACCTAGTACAAACACTGATACTCTTGCATGCTCAAAGGTGGAATTATATCACATAGCATTTACTGTAAGTACCACAGCACACAAGCGCTGATTAAATTATATCACGTCACGGACATGTGCGCTTATGTGGGAGACAATAAGAGGGTGTCGTGAGTGGGTCAAACCTTTTCACGGCATAACTGAACGCTTTCTTCTAGTTGTATTGCCAGGCTCTCACAGCGACTATGCATCTCCTGGTTGTGAGATGTCCTCTGGAGCTTCTCCCTGCACAGAAACAGCTGCTGGCCCTGGACTAAGGCTTCCTGATGGCCAAACACAAACACACAAACAAACACACACACACAAATACTGTAGCCACAGTTCACAGAAGACTTACAGAAAGACAGTCAAATGAGAGACCCATATTGAACACAGAAGACTTACAGAAAGACAGTCAAATGAGAGACCCATATTGAACACAGAAGACTTACAGAAAGACAATCAAATGAGAGACCCATATTGAACACAGAAGACTTACAGAAAGACAGTCAAATGAGAGACCCATATTGAACACAGAAGACTTACAGAAAGACAGAAATGAGAGACCCATATTGAACACAGAAGACTTACAGAAAGACAGTCAAATGAGAGACCAATATTGAACACAGAAGACTTACAGAAAGACAGTCAAACGAGAGACCCATATTGAACACAGAAGACTTACAGAAAGACAGTCAAATGAGAGACCCATATTGAACACAGAAGACTTACAGAAAGACAGTCAAATGAGAGACCCATATTGACAAAAGAAGAGTAGATGTTATGTCAGTACTCAGAAATAGACACTGATGTCGAACTGCTGAGGCAACATCTTGAGACAAAGCTGTCAAAACTGAAACCCTTGGTAAACATGTTTTTGTTGAGTGATAACAGTAGTGTAATGACAAGCTAGACATACTGTAGATACCGTATACCATTGTTTCATTAACTTTTTTGGGCTACTCAATTGCAAAACTGCCATAGCATTGCCATATATTATACTTCTGAAAAGTATTCCTTTCCCCACACATATCAGCATGAGTACTTCTTATGCCTCTAACAAAGGAACATTCCATGCCACAGTTGATATAAAATAGATAAAGGTCAGCTGAGGTGAGATGATAACTGGGCCCAATGTAGCAGCCCAGTGAATTAGTGGTGAAACTATTATAGTGTGTGGTGTATGAAAGTAGACAGTAGAGTGAGTGTGTGTGTTATTGTGGTCAGGTTGTGTGTGAGATGCTGTTATAATCTACAGTGTTAGATAATAAGCCTATCATTACGTTAAACTGAGGAACTCATTCTCACACTCCCCTCTCTCTGAGAGCCACACAAGGACAACAGCCTCCTCCTGTCCCACTGTGGACGTGTTGACAAAGATGTTACATGGGAAAGATGGGTTTGGATTGTGGGATAAATGTCAGTGTGTTTTGGCGTGACCGTTTTCCCAGGAAAATAAATAGACATTTATTCGAACCCTCTGCTCTCTGCGCCTGACTCCAACCCACCTTTCGTTAAGGACTCTGACAGGGAGGGGGACAAGGAGCGAGAGACCAAGTCAAGACCGAGATCAGAAAAATGCGAGTCCAATTCAAGACCATGATTGTTATTTTGTCAAATCACCACAATAATAAGGGTTCAAAATGTCCAGTATTTCTGTGTTCATATTTCAGAAAATTTTTTGACATTCAGAACATTGAAAAAATGCATGCTGAGGGAAAATAGAGACACTCTACAAATTATTACTAACCCAAACACAGTGGGGAACAATGGGCCTTCTACGCCTTCAGAGAAGGGCTAAGGATTTATAAAATAACTATTAGAATAATAATATTATAATTATATTATTATTTTCAAAAATGTTCTGATTTAATCTCTTCAGTTTTTGTTGGAAAGGGTTAACACTGAAGCAAAAAAAATATCCAATCACGATTTTTCTTTGCTGGTCTTTGGGGAGATAAATCTAGCTAGCTAAGTCAGCCATTGGCTAAGCCATTAGGAGCTAGATAAAAGGCATCTGCCATTCAACTGTATTAGGGCAACATTTTGGAGTGACAGTGGAATCAACCAATCACATTTTGACTTAATGGCTGCGATCGTTATTACAAAAATGTATGGAAACTTCTGCCTTCTTGAAGGCCAATAGGTCACTGCGCAAGAGCGAGCAGTCATTTTCCCAGTGTCTAGCTAGCTAGCTTTTGTTATCGGCTAGTTTGCAGCGGCTGCAGCAGGTGTTATCAAAGAGGATGTTGTTGCTAATTTGTTAGCGTCTCTCTTTTCAAGAATAACTTTCAACTAGTTAAGTTTCAAATTATCATCATCTGGTGAGTGGAATTGTGTTTTTTATTGCAGCGCGCATGCTGTTAGCCATCTGTTTGAAAAAAAACTTGTGTGTGAAACATTGTTGCATTTAATGTCAAACTGACAGCATTTTAGCAACATGATATCTTATTAAAATCTGTTCATATACACCCCTGGGAAGAATATAACACTTAAACATTTTTTGGGGACAAGCGACCAATTAGATATGGTAATTTCCACGTTTTCATAAATTCTTAGAATGTTTGGGAATTACGTATACTAAGGCATTTGTGGAAATTCTATATCAATATAGAGTGGGAAAGGGGCCATGCGTTTGGACAATTAATAGACACTGCAGTAAATAAAACAGAATAAAAGCATCTGTCTTGTCCAGGACTGGAGTCTACGCAGACCGGTGCACTATAGCCAATCAGAGCTAGAGTAGGTCTTTATACAAACAAGCCATTTGCCACAAGGGCCTGCCATCATTCCCTTTGAACTGGACTGTGTGTTTACAGGCAGTTGCAACAGCGTGACTTTAGATCAGTAGAATGCATTTGCCAAAAGCCACAAAATACACTTGAATGGATTTCTGCAAATATGTAAACACAACAGAAGTATGACCTCCCAAGTGGTGTAGTGGTCTAAGGCACTGCATCTCAGTGCTAGCTGTGCCACTAGAGATTCTGGGTTCAAGTCCAGGCTCTGTTGCAGCCGGCCGCAACCGGGAGACAAATGGGGCGGCGCACAATTGGCCCCGCGTCGTCCGGATTAGGGGAGGGTTTGGCCGGCAGGGATGTCCTTGTCCCATGGCGCACTAGTGACTCATGTGGCGGCCTGGGCGCAGTGCATGGTGACACGGTCGCCAGGTGTACGGGGTTTCCTCCGACATATTGGTGCAGCTGGCTTCCGGATTAAGTGGGCATTGTGTCAAGAAGCAGTCCGTACGGGAGTTGCAGCGATGATAGAAGACTGTATCTACCAATTGGATACCACAAAATTGGGGAGAAAACGGGGTAAAAAATATATATAAATCAAAAACACACCACGGGAGTCCTCTTTGCGTTTGGGAACTTTACTGTCCTATTGATCAAACAACCATGAAAAGGTAGGCTTCTCTCCCTCAGTTATGCACATCAACAAGATCAACAACTAATGCTAGCCAGAGCAAGATTCACTAAAATCTAACTAAGGAACATTAGATAAACCCTCTCAAATTTTGGGCTGTCAAAATTGCACTGATAAATGATGGGGTATTGTAGCCTCCTCGCCCTTCTGCAGCATGCCTGCCAATGCATGCTTGTCCCAACCAAGCACCCAAGCTAACTGGCTAAAGTTGGCTAGCTTGCTAGCTAGCTACTTCCAGACACAAATGAGAGAACACCTCACTCTGACCATTTTACTCTCCATAGCAGAGCTGGTTAGGCTGTTTACATGTTAGTCAAGAACGCTCTAGATAACTATTACTATTTTTGCGTACGTTTACTGACACCGGTCATATTCAGCGGGTGTTGCCCGTTTGTCAATTAATCGATTGTTCTGCCCACTGGCACACTCAGACGAGAGTGCTCTGAAATCGGAGTAGATATCCAGAGTGAATTTGCGAATGCAAGAGATATGTCCACTGGATAACAGTCGTTCAAGTTCTTGCTAGCTAACCAAATGAAATCAGCATCTGTAGCTGTGTATAGCGACCGAAAAACAATGAGGGGATGGCATGACATCCTCTTAGCAGCTAGCTAGCTCTGTTAGGCTGTGTTTTTAGCTTGCTACATAAATAGATACGCTAGCCTATTAGCCACGTTGTGACTTGTGATCATTGCCCTTGCAAAGTTTGATTGTATTGACATCCCTAGCATTAGATACATTCGTCAATTTTCCCCAGAATATTGAGTCATTGAAACTGAAACGGTACATCCCGAATGGAGGCAGCAAACAATGTACCAGGCCAGCTGTGATTTACAACCTAATATCAATATTTTTGGTACTACCAAGAAATGTATTGGTGAATTATATTAATCATGTATTGAACTGCCTTAATGTACGTCATGGAACGTTGAGTCAAATATAACCTACTTTTAAAAACTCTTATGTTGGTTTTGTAGCATGAACTGGAAATGTAACATTTTTGACTGATATGTTGATTGTCTGTTTGCTTCATATCTGCAAAGTAGTTAAAATGCTGTCAGTCCCACTTTAAACTTTAGGTCACCAGTTACTTTGTGTGCTAAACATGAAAAGTTTACAATGGGAAGTACTAGTTTTGATTGGGAAAGGCTTAATGGTTGTGTTTTTGTATTCTTATCATTGGTACTTATCATCCTTTAACATGATGCTGTGTGTGACTGCTGTGTTTCCATCGGCCCTATGCAGTGATGCCTGGAGAAGTGATGCCTGGAGAAGTGATGCCTGGAGAAGTGATGCCTGGAGAAGTGATGCCTGGAGAAGTGATGCCTGGAGAAGTGATGCCTGGAGAAGTGGATATACTCTAATTTTGCCCAAAAGTTCCCAATCGGCCCGCCCAGTGAAGGAAAGGCACCCTGTGTGAAAAATCCTATGTTTTCCTATGGCTTTTCTGATTTTCACTCTCAAAATGTTACAGAGAAAAATATAAAAATGTATTGTCTAAATCCACAACAATCTGATTGGGTGAGCCTGACAGGGCATGATGACTATTGAGCATCACAAATAGCCTACTCACCAACAATTCGGACTAAACATTTTCAATACCTGGTTTGCATACCCATTGTTGCCTTAGTTAGCATTTACTGGTAGATATCATAAGTTGAAACATCTTTCCTACACTACCGGCAACCGATGTCATTCTTCTGTGAGCTGCTCCATGCCAAAACCAGTTGAGAGCTGCACACTCTTGCTACTTGCAGATGACATTACGCTGAAACTAGGCTGTGTGCGCGTAGCGCATCTAAATATATTTCAAGTGCTGTGTGAATGTGTAGGCGACTTTGTGCATTATTTCCCTATTCTACTACATAATTGATATGTCGTATATATCCACTACACTACATTGATACGCATCAGTAGGGATTAAGAAGTGAGTATATGCAATACCCACTGACAAAAAGTGGGTGTACAGTTTATACCTGCGTATACACTCCACTACACCACTGGCCCTTTGTGTTTAACAGCTCAGCATTCAACACCATAGTACCCTCCAAGCTCATCCTCAAGCTGGAGGCCCTGGGTCTCAACCCCGCCCTGTGCAAATGGGTCCTGGACTTTCTGAAGGGCCACCCCCAGGTGGCGAAGGTAGGAAACAACATCTCCACTTCGCTGACCCTCAACACTGGGGCCCCACAAGGGTGCGTACTCAGCCCCCTCCTGTACTCCCTGTTCATCCACAACTGCATGGCCATGCACGCCTCCAACTCAATCATCAAGTTTGCAGATGACACAACAGTAGTAGGCTTGATTACCAACAACGACGAGACAGCCTACAGGGAGGAGGTGAGGGCACTCGGAGTGTGGTGTCAGGAAAACAACCTCACTCAACGTCAACAAAACAAAAGGAGACGTTGTGGACTTCAGGAAACAGCAGAGGAAGCACCCCCAATCCACATCGAAGGTACAGCCCCGGAGAAGGTGGAAAGTTTCAAGTTCCTCGGCGTACACATCATAGACAAACTTAAACGGTCCACCCACACAGACAGCGTGGTGAGGCTAAAGAGGCTAAAGAAATTTGGCTTGTCACCCAAAACCCTGACAAACCTTTACAGATGCACAATCGAGAGCATCCTGTCGGGCTGTATCACCGCCTGGTATAGCAACTGCACCACCCTCAATCACAAGGCTCTCCAGAGGGTGGGGCGGTTTACATAACGCATCACCGGGGGCAAACTACCTGCCCTCCAGGACACCTATAGCACCAGATGTCACAGGAAGGCCAAAAAGATCATCAAGGAAATCAACCACTGCCTGTTTACACCGCTACCATCCAGAAGGTGACGTCAGTACAGGTGCATCAAAGCTGGGACCGAGAGACTGAAAAACAGCAAAACAGCTTCTATCTCAAGGCCATCAGACTGTTAAACGGCAATTACTAACTCAGAGAGGCTGCTGCCTACATTGAGACCCAATCACTGGCCACTTTAATAAATGGATCACTAGTCACTTTAAACAACGGCACTTTAAATAATGCCACTTTAATAATGTTTACATATCTTACATTACTCATATCACCTGTATATACTGTATTTTATACCATCTACTGCACCTTGCCTATGCCACTCGGCCATCGCTCATCCATATACTTACATGTACATATTCTCATTCACCCCTTTAGATTTGTGTGTATTAGGTAGTTGTTGGGGAATTGTTAGATTACTTGTTAGATATTACTGCACTGTCGGGAACAAGAAGCACAAGCATTTCGCTACACTCGCATTAATGTCTGCTAAGCATGTGTATGTGACAAATAAATTTGATTTGATTTACAAAAAGTGCACTCTCCTACATGAGCGCGCTGTTATATCGGTTAATGTCCCTTCAGAATCACAAACCTATCACACACTGAAGCAGTGGCGACCTGTCATTCAGGGCAGGTGGGGCTCTGCTTTGAGCCCCACATGTTTAGCAAAATATATATATCACACACACATACATATACACACACAAACAGTACCAGTCAAAAGTTGACACAACTACTAATTCAAGGGGTTTTTCTTTATTTTTACTATTTTATAAATAAAACCCTTGAATGAGTAGGTGTGTCCAAACTTTTGACTGGTACTGTGTGTGTGTGTGTGTGTGTGTGTATATACAGTTGAAGTGGGAAGTTTACATACACCTTAGCCAAATACATTTAAACTCAGTTTTTCACAATTCCTGACATTTAATCCAAGTAAAAATTCCCTATTTTAGGTCAGTTAGGAACACCACTTTATTTTAAGAATGTGAAATGTCAGAATAATAGTAGAGAGTGATTTATTTCAGCTTTTATTTCTTTCATCACATTCCCAGTGGGTCAGAAGTTTACATACACTCAATTAGTATTTGGTAGCATTGCCTTTAAATTGTTTAACTTGGGTCAAACGTTTCAGGTAGCCGTCCACAAGCTTCCTACAATAAGTTAGGTGAATTTTGGCCCATTCCTCCTGACAGAGCTGGTGTAACTGAATCAGGTCTGTAGGCCTCCTTGCTCGCACACGCTTTTTCAGTTCTGCCCACAAATTGTCTAAAGGATTGAGGTCAGGGCTTTGTGATGGCCACTACCTTGACTTTGTTGTACTTATGACATTTTGCCACAACTTTGGAAGTATGCTTGGGGTCATTTTCCATTTGGAAGCTTTAACTTCCTGATTGATGTCTTGAGATGTTGCTTTAATATATCCACATAATTTTCCTTTCTCATGAAGTCATCTATTTTGTGAAGTGCACCAGTACCTCCTGCAGCAAAGCACCCCCTCAACATGATGCTGCCACCCCCGTGCTTCACGGTTGGGATGGTGTTCTTCGGCTTGCAAGCATCCCCCTTTTTCCTCCAAACATAACAATGGTCATTATGGCCAAACAGTTCTATTTGGTTCATCAGACCAGAGGACATTTCTCCAAAAAGTATGATCTTTGTCCCCATGTGCAGTTGCAAACCGTAGTCTGGCTTTTTTATGGCGGTTTTGGAGCAGTGGCTTCTTCCTTGCTGAGCGGCCTTTCAGGTTATGTCGATATAGGACTCGTTTTCCTGTGGATATAGATACTTTTGTAAGTGTTTCCTCGTCACAAATTCCTTTGCTGTTGTTCTAGGATTGATTTGCACTTTTAGCACCAAAGTACGTTCATCTATAGGAGATAAAACGCATCTCCTTCCTGAGCGATATGATGGCTGCGTGGTCCAATGGTGTTTATACTTGCGTACTATTGTTTGTACAGATGAATGTGGTACCTTCAGGTGTTTGGAAATTGCTCCCAAGGATGAACCAGACTTGTGGAGGTCTACAATTTTTTTCTCTGAGGTCTTGGCTGATTTCTTTTGATTTTCTTATGATGTGAAGCAAAGAGGCACTGAGTTTGAAGGTCGACCTTGAAATACATCCACAGGTACACCTCCAATTGACTCAAATGATGTCAATTAGCCTATCAGAAGCTTCTAAAGCCATGACATCATTTTCTGGAATTTTCCAAGCTGTTTAAAGGCACAGTCAACTTAGTGTATGTAAACTTCTGACCTACTGGAATTGTGATACAGTGAGTTATAAGTGAAATAATCTGTCTGTAAACAATTGTTGGACAAATGACTTGTGTCATGCACAAAGTAGATGTCCTAACCAACTTGCCAAAACTATAGTTTGTTAACAAGAAACGTGCGGAGTGGTTGAAAAACGAGTTTTAATGACTCCAACCTAAGTGTATGTAAACTTCCGACTTCAACTGTATGTATGTATGTATGTATATATACACTGCTCAAAAAAATAAAGGGAACACTTAAACAACACAATGTAACTCCAAGTCAATCACACTTCTGTGAAATCAAACTGTCCACTTAGGAAGCAACACTGATTGACAATAAATTTCACATGCTGTTGTGCAAATGGAATAGACAAAAGGTGGAAATTATAGGCAATTAGCAAGACACCCCCAAAAAAGGAGTGATTCTGCAGGTGGTGACCACAGACCACTTCTCAGTTCCTATGCTTCCTGGCTGATGTTTTGGTCACTTTTGAATGCTGGCGGTGCTCTCACTCTAGTGGTAGCATGAGACGGAGTCTACAACCCACACAAGTGGCTCAGGTAGTGCAGTTCATCCAGGATGGCACATCAATGCGAGCTGTGGCAAAAAGGTTTGCTGTGTCTGTCAGCGTAGTGTCCAGAGCATGGAGGCGCTACCAGGAGACAGGCCAGTACATCAGGAGACGTGGAGGAGGCCGTAGGAGGGCAACAACCCAGCTTCAGGACCGCTACCTCCGCCTTTGTGCAAGGAGGTGCACTGCCAGCGCCCTTCAAAATGACCTCCAGCAGGCCACAAATGTGCATGTGTCTGCTCAAACGGTCAGAAACAGACTCCATGAGGGTAGTATGAGGGCCCGACGTCCACAGGTGGGGGTTGTGCTTACAGCCCAACACCGTGCAGGACGTTTGGCATTTGCCAGAGAACACCAAGATTGGCAAATTCGCCACTGGCGCCCTGTGCTCTTCACAGATGAAAGCAGGTTCACACTGAGCACATGAGCACATGTGACAGACGTGACAGAGTCTGGAGACGCCGTGGAGAACGTTCTGCTGCCTGCAACATCCTCCAGCATGACCGGTTTGGCGATGGGTCAGTCATGGTGTGGGGTGGCATTTCTTTGTGGGGCCGCACAGCCCTCCATGTGCTCGCCAGAGGTAGCCTGACTGCCATTAGGTACCGAGATGAGATCCTCAGACCCCTTGTGAGACCATATGCTGACACATGCACATTTGTGGCCTGCTGGAGGTCATTTTGCAGGGCTCTGGCAGTGCACCTCCTTGCACAAAGGCGGAGGTAGCGGTCCTGCTGCTGGGTTGTTGCCCTCCTACGGCCTCCTCCACGTCTCCTGATGTACTGGCCTGTCTCCTGGTAGCGCCTCCATGCTCTGGACACTACGCTGACAGACACAGCAAACCTTTTTGCCACAGCTCGCATTGATGTGCCATCCTGGATGAACTGCACTACCTGAGCCACTTGTGTGGGTTGTAGACTCCGTCTCATGCTACCACTAGAGTGAGAGCACCGCCAGCATTCAAAAGTGACCAAAACATCAGCCAGGAAGCATAGGAACTGAGAAGTGGTCTGTGGTCACCACCTGCAGAATCACTCCTTTTTTGGGGGTGTCTTGCTAATTGCCTATAATTTCCACCTTTTGTCTATTCCATTTGCACAACAGCATGTGAAATTTATTGTCAATCAGTGTTGCTTCCTAAGTGGACAGTTAGATTTCACAGAAGTGTGATTGACTTGGAGCTACATTGTGTTGTTTAAGTGTTCCCTTTATTTTTTTGAGCAGTGTATATATATATATATATATATATATAGTGTTGTTGCGTGTTTTGCATGTTATTTTGGCATTAATATGTGTCACATATTAGTTTGCAAACAATGTACAAAAATAAAGCTGCATACAAACATGGTCTCTTTTCAACTGTTCCGCCTGGAACTCTGACCTGTTCACCGGACGTGCTACCTTGTCCCGGACCTACTGTTTTCGACTCCCTCTCTCTACTGCAACTGTTGTCTCTAACGCTGAATGCTCGGCTATGAAAAGCCAACTGACATTTACTCCCGAGGTGCTGACCTGTTGCACCCTCGACAACCACTGTGAATATTATTATTTGACCCTGCTGGTCATTTATGAACGTTTGAACATCTTGGTCATGTACTGTTATAATCTCTACCCGGCACAGCCAGAAGAGGACTGGACACCCTTCAGAGCCTGGTTCCTCTATAGGTTTCTTCCTAGGTTCCTGCCTTTCTAGGGAGTTTTCCCTAGCCACCGTGCTTCTACATCTGCATTGCTTGCTGTTTGGGGTTTTAGGCTGTGTTTCTGTATATCACTTTGTGAAATCGGCTGATGTGAAAAGGGCTTAATAAATCAATTTGATTTATTGATCAAGCTTTGATTATTTGAGTCAGCTGATTAGTGGTTGGGCAAAACACAAAATGTACACCTACGAGGGGCCCCAGGACAGAGTTATGGAAACCTTGATATACCTAACCCTAATCAAGTATTATTATTAGCCATACATCCACTGCCCTCCAGCATGGAGACACACACTCTACCTTCTCCAGGTCCTCCTTTCCCTGCAGTTGTTTCTGTATCAACTCCAGCCTCTCACTCAGAAACTCCACCTGACACACACAAACTCATCTGAACCACTAGACTACACAATTTGCACCTGTACAATGCCTTCAGAAAGTATTCACACCCTTTGACTTTTTCCACATTTGTTTGTATTTCAGCCTGAATTTAAAATGGATTAAATTGAGATTGTGTGTAAGCCAGCAACAAACAATAATTCCACTTTGACATTATGGGGCTGTTTTTCAAAATGTGTACAAATTAATAAGAATGAAAAGCTGAAAAGTATTCAACCCCTTTGTTATGGCAAACCTAAAGTTCAAGAGTAAAAATGTGCTTAATAAGTTTCATGGACTGTGTGTAAGAACCTGCAAGACCTGAAAATGGTTGTCTAGCAATGAGCAACAATCAATTTGACAGCTTGAAGAATTTTGAAAATAATAAAAATGGGCAAATGTTGCACAATCCAGGTGTGGAAAGCTCTTAGAGACTTACCCAGAAAGACTCACAGCTGTAATCACTGTATTGACTCAGGAAGTTGAATACTTCAAGACATATTCGTGTTTTTTTATTATTTATACTTTTATTTTTTACAAATGTTAAACATTTTCTTCCATTTTGACAGAGTATTTTGTGTAGATTGTTGACAAAACATAATAAAATCCATTTTAATCCCATTTTTGTAAGACAAAAAAAAAGTCTAGTGGTGTGAATACTTTCTGAAGGCACTGTATATCAGGTCATCAAAAATGAGTTTGTGGAACACATATGGCTCCGTTATAATAGTTCAGAACACATTTGCAATAACAGTTTAGCATAGGAGAACATACATCTATTTCAACTATCAGAACCATGTTGCATGAGTTGCTGATTGACAGAAAACCTGTTCTACTCAGATGGATTAGTGAGTGCTGTTAACTCAAGTGAGATGTGATGTAGTAAACCTGGTTGGTTCTCTCCTTTGCCTCTCTCTGGGAAATCTCCAGCGTCCCCTGTTGGAGGATGAGCTTCTGCTGCATCTTCTGTGTATGACTCTCTACTGCAGCCTCTAATTTTCTGAGCTTGACACACAGAGAATCACATACACGGATTAAAGAAATTGGTCAAATCATGGTGTTGACGTGAGCAACCATTGTGAGAGATAAAAAATAAAAAAGTTTTAAAAAAAAGTTAACCACATATTTGAAAACATGGTTGTCTGTGTTATGTAGTCTTGTGTACATATAGTGTGTGTGGGGGGGGGGGGGTTGCTTTGGTGCACCTGGAGGGATTTTAGTTCAAGTTCCTCCTGCCTTTCCTTAATTTCTGTGTCTTTGTCTATAATCTCCTGTTTCTTTTGCTCCAACTCTCTACATGTCTCCTCCAACTGACTGTGTATCACCCTGGGGAAACAAACACACATACAGTGGTGGAAAAAGTAACCGATTGTCATACTTGAGTAAAAGATAACTTAATAGAAAATGACTCAAGTAAAAGTATTTGGTCTCAAAAGTAAAAGTATAAATCAATTCTAATTCCTAATATGAAGCATACCAGACGGGACAATTTTCTTGTTTTTAAAATTTACGGATAGCCACTAACACTCAGACATAATTTACAAACGAAGCATTTGTCATTAGTGAATCCACCAGATCAGAGGCAGTAAGGATGACCAGGGGTGTCCTCTTGATAAGTGTGCGAATTGGACCATTTTCCTGTCCTGCTAAGCACTTAAAATGTAACAAGCACTTTTGGGTGTCAGGGACAATGTACGAAGTAAAAAGTACATCATCGCGCACACACACAAGGGCCCAAAAGTGTATCAACAAAGCAGAGCTCGGCGCAAAACCCCAATATCCACAAAATCTAAATCCAGAAGGACTAGGGTATTTTTCTAATTTCACTGAAGTTAAACATTTGTGATATCACTGATGTTATTGTACAGTTAGGGTTTACTGTTTTGATCAAGAGCAGGAGATGATAAACATAGCCGATAGCCTTCTAGCATATGATGCTGCTGTCTGTGTGGGAGAAAAACACAATGCTAAATTTACTCTGATCACATCTTTTCCACGGGGTTAAGAGTTAGAACATGAGCACTGCTTCAGAGACACTCAGCTGACACTAACCTGAGGGACAAGACCAGGAAAACAGAGAGGCAGCATCCCAAAACGCAATCTATTCCCGAAAAATAGTGCACTAATTTTGACCAGAGCTTTAGTCAAACAGCTCTATATCGAGAATAGGGTGCCATTTTAGACGCAGTCAGACAAATGACCCCTGCGTCTGTTCAAGACACTGGAACCATCCAAGCAACGATGGTGCCCTACAGTTTGGGAGGAATGTAAATAAACTCAGCAAAACAATTAACATTTTTGTAAATATTTGTATGAACATAATATTCAACAACTGAGACAAACTGAACAAGTTCCACAGACATGTGACTAACATACATTGAATAATGTGTCTCTGAACAAAGGGGGGGTCAAAATCAAAAGTAACAGTCAGTATTTGGTGTGGCCACCAGCTGCATTAAGTACTGCAGTGCATCTCCTCCTCATGGACTGCACCAGATTTGCCAGTTCTTGCTGTGAGATGTTACCCCACTCTTCCAACAAGGCACAAGCAGGTTCCCAGACATTTCTGGGTGGAATGGCCCTAGCCCTCACCCTACGATTCAACAGGTCCCAGACGTGCTCAATGGGATTGAGATCCGGGCTCTTCGCTGGCCATGGCAGAACACTGACATTCCTGTCTTGCAGGAAATCACGAACAGAACGAGCAGTATGGCTGGTGGCATTGTCATGCTGGAGGGTCATGTCAGGATGAGCCTGCAGGAAGGGTACCACATGAGGGAGAAGGATGTCTTCCCTGTAATGCTCAGCATTGAGATTGCCTGCAATGACAACAAGCTCAGTTTAATGATGCTGCAACACACCGCCACAGACCATGATGGACCCTCCACCTCCAAATCGATCCCGCTACAGAGTACAGGCCTCGGTGTAACGCTCATTCCTTCGACGATAAACGCGAATCCGACCATCACCCCTGGTGAGACAAAACCACGACTCGTCTGTGAAAAGCACATTTTGTCAGTCCTGTCTGGTCCAGTGACGGTGGGTTTGTGCCCATAGGCGACGTTGTTGCCGGTGATGTCTGTCCTCAGTGTCAAAGTGTCAAAGTGTCCTCAGTCCAGCCTCTCTCAGCCTATTGCAGACAGTCTGAGCACTGATGGAGGAATTGTGCGTCCCTGGTGTAACTCGGGCAGTTGTTGTTGCCATCCTGTACCTGTCCCGCAGGTGTGATGTTCGGATGTACCGATCCTGTGCAAGTGTTGTTACAGGTAGTCTGCCACTGCGAGGACGATCAGCTGTCCATCCTGTTTCCCTGTAGGACTGTCTTAGGCGTCTCACAGTACAGACATTGCAATTTATTGCCCTGGCCACATCTGCAGTACTCATGCCTCCTTGCAGCATGCCTAAGGCACATTCACGCAGATGAGCAGGGACCCTGGGAATCTTTCTTTTGGTGTTTTTACAGAGTCAGTAGAAAGGCCTCTTTAGTGCCCCAAGTTTTCATAACTGTGAACTTAATTGCCTACCGTCTGTAAGCTGTTAGTGTCTTAACGACCGTTCCTCCGGTGCGTGTTCATTAATTGCTTATGCATGGGAAACAGTGTTTAAACCCTTTACAAAGAAGATCTGTGAAGTTCAAATCAAATTTTATTGGTCACATACACATGGTTAGCAGATGTTAATGCGAGTGTAGCGAAATGCTTGTGCTTTTAGTTCCGACCATGCAGTAATATCTAACAAGTAATCTAACAAATTCACAACAACTACCTTATACACACACAAGTGTAAATGAATGAATGTACATATAAATATATGGATGAGCGATGGCCGAACGGCATAGGCAAGATGCAGTAGATGGTATAGAGTACAGTATATACATATGAGATGAGTAATGTAGGGTATGTAAACATTATATAAAGTGGCATTGTTTAAAGTGACTAGTGATGCATTGATTACATCCAATTTTTAATTATTAAGTGGCTAAAGATTTGAGTCAGTATGTTGGCAGCAGCCACTCAATGTTAGTGATGGCTGTTTAACAGTCTGATGGCCTTGAGATAGAAGCTGTTTTTCAGGCTCTCGGTCCCAGCTTTGATGCACCTGTACTGACCTCGCCCTCTGGATGATAGTGGTGTGAACAGGCAGTGGCTCGGGTGGTTGTTGTCCTTGATTGTCTTTTTGGCCTTCCTGTGACATCGGGTGGTGTAGGTGTCCTGGAGGGCAGGTAGTTTGCCCCCGGTGATGCGTTGTGCAGACCTCACTAACCTCTGGAGAGCCTTACGGATGTGGGCGGAGAAGTTGCCGTACCAGGCGGTGATACAGCCCGACAGGATGCTCTCGATTGTGCACCTGTAAAAGTTTGTGAGTGTTTTTGGTGACAAGCCAAATTTCTTCAGCCTCCTGAGGTTGAAGAGGCGCTGCTGCGCCTTTTTCACCACACTGTCTGTGTGGGTGGACCAATTCAGTTTGTCCGTGATGTGTACGCCAAGGAACTTAAAACTTTTCACCTTCTCCACTACTGTCCCGTCGATGTGGATAGGGGGGTGCTCCCTCTGCTGTTTCCTGAAGTCCACGATCATCTCCTTTGTTTTATTGACATTGAGTGAGAGGTTATTTTCCTGACACCACACTCCGAGGGCCCTCACCTCCTCCCTGTAGGCCGTCTCGTCGCTGTTGGTGATCAAGCTTACCACTGTAGTGTCTTCTACAAACTTGATTGAGTTGGAGGCGTGCATGGCCACGCAGTCATGGGTGAACAAGGAGTACAGGAGAGGGCTGAGAACGCACCCTTGTGGGGCCCCAGTGTTGAGGATCAGCAGGGTGGAGAAGTTTCCTACCCTCACCACCTGGGGGCGTCCCGTCAGAAAGTCCAGGACCCAGTTGCACAGGGCGGGGTTGAGACCCAGGGTCTCAAGCTTAATGACGAGTTTGGAGGGTACTATGGTGTTAAATGCTGAGCTGTAGTCGATTAACAGCATTCTTACATAGGTATTCCTCTTGTCCAGATGGGTTAGGGCAGTGTGATTGCGATTGCGTCATCTGTGGACCTATTGAGGCGGTAAGCAAATTGGAGTGGGTCTAGGGTGTCAGGTAGGGTGGAGGTGATATGATCCTTGACTAGTCTCTCAAAGAACGTCATGATTACAGAAGTGAGTGCTACGGGGCGATAGTCGTTTAGCTCAGTTACCTTAGCTTTCTTGGGAACAGGAACAATGGTGGCCATCTTGAAGCATGTGGGAACAGCAGACTGGGATAGGGATTGATTGAATATGTCCGTAAACACACCAGCCAGCTGCTCTGCGCATGCTCTGAGGACGCGGCTAGGGATGCCATCTGGGCTGGCAGCCTTGCGAGGGCTAACGGGTTTAAATGTCTTACATCAGCCATGGAAAAGGAGAGGGGGGGCCCGCAGTCCTTGGTAGGCGGCACTGTATTATCCTCAAAGCAGGCAATGGTGTTTAGTTTGTCTGGAAGCAAGATGTCGGTATCCGTGACGTGGCTGGTTTTCTTATTGTAGTCCATAATTTCATGTAGACCCTGCCACATACATCTCGTGTCGGAGCCGTTGAATTGCGACTCCACTTTGTCCCTATACCGACATTTCGCTTGTTTGATTGCCTTGCGAAGGGAATAACTACACTGTTAATATTCGGCCATATTCCTCGTCATCTTTCCATGGTTGAATGCGGTGTTTAGCGCGAATGCCGCCATCTATCCACGGTTTCTAGTTAGGGTAGGTTTTAATAGTCACAGTGGGTACAACATCTCCAACGCACTTCCTTATAAACTCACTCACAGAGTCAGCGTATAAATCAACGTTATTTTCTGAGGCTTCTCTGGAACATTTCCCAGTTCGCGTGATCAAAACAATCTTGAAGTGTGGATTCTGATTGGTCAGACCAGCGTTGAAAAGTCCTTAGCATGTGTACTTCCTGTTTGAGTGTCTGCCTGTAGGACGGTAGGAGCAAAATGGAGTCGTGGTCGGATTTGCCGAAGGGAGGGCGGGGGAGGGCCTTGTATGCATCCCAGAAGTTAGAGTAGCAGTGGTCCAGTGTATTGACCGCACGTGTGCTACAGTCAACGTGCTGATAGAATTTAGGTAGCCTTGTTCTCAAATTTTCTTTGTTAAAATCCCCAACTACAATAAATGCAGCCTCAAGATATATGGTTTCCAGTTTACATAGAGCCCAGTGAAGTTCCTTGAGGACCGTCGTGGTGTTTGCTTGGGGGGGGATATACACGGCTGTGACTATAATCAAAGAGAGTTCTCTTGGGAGATAATGTGGGCGGAATTTGATTGTAAGGAATTCTAGGCCAAGTGAAAAAAAGGACTTGAGTTCTTGTATTACACCATGAGTCTTAAATCATGAAGCACACACCTCCACCCTTCTTCCCAGAGAGATGTTTATTTTGTTGGCGCAACGCATGAAGAAACCCGGTGGCTGTATCGACACCGACAACATATTCCGAGAGAGCCGTGTTTACATGAAACAGAGAATGTTACATTACAATCTCTGATGTCTCTCTGGATGGCAACACTTGCCCTAATTTCATCCACCTTGTAGTCTAGAGACTGGACATTGGCGAGTAATATACGCAGAAGTGGTGGGTGGTGTGCACGCCTTCGAATTCTGACCAGGAGGCCGCTCCATTTACCCCTTTCTGCGGCGACTTTGTTTTGGGTTGGCCTCTGGGATTAGATCCAATGTCCTGGGTGGTAGTCCGAACAGAGGATGTGCTTCAGGAAAGTCGTTTTCTTGGGTCGTAAGGTTTGTAAATTGACGTTGCTCTTATATCCAATAGTTCCCGGCTGTATGTAATAACACTTAAGGACTCGAAGTGAGGCGACCGTCTCTGTCGGCGCCATCTAAGAGAAAAGAAAATCCATCATTACTTTAAGACATGAAGGTCAGTCAATACGGAACATTTCAAGAACTTTGAAAGTTTCAAGTGCAGTCGCAAAAACCATCAAGCGCTATGATGAAACTGGCTCTCATGAGGACCACCACAGGAATGGAAGACCCAGGGTTACCTCTGCTGCAGAGGACAAGTTCATTAGAGTTACCAGCCTCAGGAATTGCAGCCCAAATAAATTCAAGTAATGGACATCTCAACATCAACTGTTCAGAGGAGACTATGTGAATCAGGCCTTCATTGTCAAATTTCTGCAAAGAAACCACTACTAAAAACGACACAAATAAGAAGAGACTTGCTTGGGCCAAGAAACACGAGCAATGGACATTAGACCGGTGGAAATTTGTTCTTTGGTCTGGAGTCCAAATGGGAGATTTTTGGTTCCAACCGCCGTGTCTTCGTGAGACGAGGAGTGGGTGAACGGGTGATCGCCGCATGTGTATTTCCCACCGTAAAGTATGGAGGAGGCTGAGTAAGGGCTATTTGACCAAGAAGGAGATGGAGTGCTGCATCAGATGACCTGGTCTCCACAATTCCGACCTCAATCAAATTGAGATGGTTTGGGATGAGTCGGACGGCAGAGTGAAGGAAAAGCATCCAACAATTGCTCAGCATATGTGGGAACTCCTTCAAGACTATTGGAAAAGCATTCCAGGTGAAGCTGGTTGAGAGAATGCCAAGTGTGTTCAAAGCTGTCATCAAGGCAAAGGGTGGCTATTTTGAAGAATCTCAAATATAAAATATATTTTGATTTGTTTGACACTTTTTTGGTTACTACATGATTCCATGCGTGTTATTTCATAGTTTTGATGTCTTCACTATTATTCTACAATGTAGAAAATAGTAAAAATAAAGAAAAACCCTTGAATGAGTAGGTGTTTTAAAACTTGACAGGATGTATATATATATATAAAAATGGAAGACCCATTTGTGACCAAGCTTTAACTTCCTGACTGATGTCTTGAGATGTTGCTTCAATATATCCATTATTTTCCTACCTCATGAAGCTACCTATTTTGTGAAGTGCACCAGTCCCTCCTGTAGCAAAGCACCCCCACAACATGATGCTGCCACCCCCATCCTTCACGGTTGGGATGGTCATTATGGCCAAACAGTTCTATTTTTGTTTCATCAGACCAGAGGACATTTCTCCAAAAAGTATGATCTTTGTCCCCATGTGCAGTTGCAAACCGTAATCTGGCTTTTTTATGCCGGTTTTGGAGCTGTGGCTTTTTCCTTGCTGAACGGCCTTTCAGGATATGTCGATATTGGACTCGTTTTACTGTGGATATAGATACTTTTGTACCCGTTTCCTCCAGCATCTTCACAAGGTCCTTTCGCTGTTGTTCTGGAATTGATTTGCACCAAAGTACGTTCATCTCTAGGAGACAGAACGCGTCTCCTTCCTGAGTGGTATGACGGCTGTGTGGTCCCATGGTGTTTATACTTGCATACTGTTGTTTGTACAGATGAACATGGTACCTTCAGGAGTTTGGAAATTGCTCCCAAGGATGAACCAGACTTGTGGAGGCCTACAATTATTTTCTGAGGTCTTGGCTGATTTCTTTTGATTTTCCCATGATGTCAAGCAAAGTGGCACTGAAGGTAGGCCTTGAAATACATCCACAGGTACACCACCAATTGACTGAAATTATGTCAATTAGCCTATCAGAAGCTTCTAAAGCTATGACATCATTTTCTGGAATTTTCCAAGCTGTTTAAAAGGCACAATCAACTTAGTGTATGTAAACTTCTGACCCACTGGAATTGTTATACAGTGAGTTAAGTAAAATAATCTGACTGTAAACAATTGTTGGAAAAATTACTTGTGTCATGCACAAAGTAGATGTCCTAACGGACTTGCCAAAACTATAGTTTGTTAACAAGAAATTTGTGGAGTGGTTGAAAAACGAGTTTTAATAACTCCAACCTAAGTGTATGTAAACTTCCGACTTCAATTGTATATTTATGTTTTTAATTGTCCCTTACACTGGGTAGGTGCAATGAAAAGTATTGTTTTACAGGGTCAGCTATAGTAATAAGGTGCCCCTGCAGCAAATTAGGGTTAAGTGACTTGCTCAAGGGCACATCAGACTTTTCACTTTGCCGGATCTGGGTTACTGTCCCAACGCTCTAACCAATAGGCTACCTGCCGCCCATTAGCTCTTTAAAAAGTATTTCCGTGGTAATGGAAGGAGGTTTTAAACAGTTTATTTACTATTTAAAGCAAAGCAGTTACATATAGTAAAAGTTAAATAATTGGTCTGATTACTTTTATAGACTACTATATCAACCGTATTACTCTGGATTGTGGGGCAGTTAGATCATAAAAATGTCTTTACTACAGTTTCTGCACGTGAACTGAAAGCAGAACGACATAAAAAAGTGATCTTCTGTCAGAAGATGTGAATAAAAGGAAGGATCACGTGGACAACACTCTCAGGAAAGCAAAGCAACTCAACCATTCATGCTGTGGGTTTCAGATAAATACAGTGAATTCGTAAAGTATTAGGACATTTATAAAGATAAACTGAAATATCACATTTACATAAGTATTCAGACCATTTACTCAGTACTTTGTAATTTCTGCCAAAGGTGCTTCAACAGCCTTGAGTGTTCTTGGGTATGACGCTACAAGCTTGGCACACCTGTATTTGGGGAGTTTCTCCCATTCTTCTCTGCAGATCCTCTCAAGACGTCAGGTTGGATGGGGAGCGTCGCTGCACAGCTATTTACAGGTCTCTCCAGAGATGTTCAATCGGGTTAAAGTCCAGGCTCTGGCTGGGCCACTCAAGGACATTCTGAGACTTGTCCCAAAGCCACTCCTGCGTTGTCTTGGCTCTGTGCTTAGGGTCATTGTCCTGTTGGATGGTGAACCTTCACTCCAGTCAGATCCTGAGCAGGTTCATCAAGGATCTTTCTGTTCTTTGCTCCGTTCATATTTGCCCTCGATCCTGACTAGTCTCCCAGCCCCTGCTAGTGAAAAACATCCTCACAACACGATGCTGCCAACACCATGCTTCACCGTAGGCCACCATGCTTCACCATAGGGATGTTGCCAGGTTTCCTCCAGATGTGATGCTTGGAATTAAGGCCAAAGAGTTCAATCTTGGTTTCATAAGACCAGAGAATCTTTTTTTCTCATAGTCATTCAGAGTCCTTTAGGTGCCTTTTGGCAAACTCCAAGCGGGCTGTCATGTGCCTTTTACTGAGGACTGGCTTCTGTCTGGCCAGTCTACCATTAAAGCATGACTGGTGGAGTGCTGCAGAGATGGTTGTCCTTCTGGAAGGTTCTCCCATCTCCACAGAGGAACTCTGGAGCTCTGTTAGAGAGTGGCCATTGGTCAGGGAAGTGACCAAGAACCCAAGGCACTTCTCCCTCGATTGCTCAGCTTGGCCAGGCGGCCAGCTCTAGGAAGAGTCTTGGTGGTTCCAAACTTCTTCCATTTTAGAATGCTGGAGTGTCCTTGGGGACCATCAATGCTGCAGATTTTTTTGCTACACTTCCACAGGTCTGTGCATCGACACAAACGTCGTCTCGGAGCTCTACGGACAATTCCTTCGACCTCATGGCTTGGTATTGCTCTGACATGCACTGTCAACTGTGTGGCCTTATCAATTGAATTTACCACAAGTGGACTCCAATCAAGTTGTAGAAACATCAAGGATAATCAATGGAAACATGATGTACCTGAGCTCAATTTCAAGTCTCATAGCAAAGGGTCTGAATACTTATGTAAATATGGTTGATATATATATATTTTTAAATCCATTTTAGAATAAGGCTGTAAAGTAACAAAATGTGGAAAAAGGGAAGGGGTCTGAATACTTTCCGAATGCACTTTAGATGCACAATAATTTAGTTTTGTAAAATGTTCAGTGTAAATTAAGTTTGAGTTTAGTTGATGATGTAATGATTAAAGTTTTAGGCTATTATTTTGGAAAATAAATATGATGGTGCATCTAGTTTCTCTCCCTATTTTAAGCACCAGCTGTCAGAGCAGCTCATAGATTACTGCACCTGTACATAGCCCATCTATAATTTAGCCCAAACAACTACCTCTTTACCTACTGTATTTATTTATTTATTTTGCTCCTTTGCACCCCATTATTTCTATCTCTACTTTATACTTTCTTCCACTGCAAACCAACCATTCCAGTGTTTTTTTTTATTTTTTTACTTGCTATATTGTATTTACTTCGCCACCATGGCCTTTTTATATTTTTATTTATTTATATATATATTTTGTTTGCCTTCACCTCCCTTATCTCACCTCACTTGCTCACATTGTATATAGACTTATTTTTCACTGTATTATTGACTGTATGTTTGTTTTACTCCATGTGTAACTATGTGTTGTTGTATGTGTCGAACTGCTTTGCTTTATCTTGGCCAGGTCGCAATTGTAAATGAGAACGTGTTCTCAATTTGCCTACCTGGTTAAATAAAGGTGAAATAAATAAAATAGTGATGACAGCTCTTTAAAAAAAAATGGTAATTGAAGAACTATGTACAGAAAAGGTTTGCATGTTAACCTGATAACTAGCTGTAGTTCAATCGAATACATAACCTCTTTAAGCTAACACTGAAAAGTACATGTCCTGAAAGAAAAATGTGGTGTGCTTGCTTGCTTGTTTTAAAGTACACTATGTATGGTTTTGAAATAAGTTACAGTACTGGTATAGTCTTCCGTAATAATGGTGGTGACTGGATATTGTTGAAAAAGTGGGTAGATTAAAAGATTGGTTGGTTGATAGGATAGCCTGGACATGTGAAAGTTGATTTGGTATCTCTAGCTTGATTGGTTCAAGAGTTACAATTACTGTTCTGTTGGTGGGTAGTTTTGTGGTTGTCGTAAATAGTTGAGGGCAGTAGTTGTGTGGTTGTGGTCATTAAATGGTGTGGTTCATTGTGGTCAGTAGTTGTGGTCAGAAGATTTGGTAGTAGTTGCGTGGTTCAGTAGTTGTGGTCAGTCATTTTGCGGTTGTGGTCAGTAGTTGTGGTCAGTAGTTGTGTGGTTGTGGTAAGTAGGTATGTGGTTCAGTAGTTGTGGTTAGTGTCTAAACTACAGTTGTTGCGTGTGAAAACTGAAAGAAGAGCAATGAGAAGTGATCGGGTGAAATATTAAGCGAGTGAACGGAGACAGCTTCGCTCTTTACAGACAGGCAAAATAGTCTGTTTAGTTATTTAGAGCACGGGGCAAGATCCTGAGAAGTAGGACGATGCACTGTTGCCTTGGCTGCCTTGCCCTCTTCACCCTCGTCACTTTTTGCCTGTGCTGCCACGTGCTCCTCTGCGTGTGTTAAGTATCCATAGCAACAGCTCCGTTTGGGCTGCTCAATTATGAAATGAGAGCTAGTTCCTCTAAACTCCGACAAACATCTGTAACTTTTGATTGGAGATAATTATGTTCCGAGTCCAGATTTGAACAGCAGATAAGTAGACCAAGATGTAGTGCTGAGCGATTAACCAACATTTCGATTTTTCTCCAGATTATTAAACAACTAATTGACCGACGTCTGTTCAATTACTTGAATTCCATTCATCCATAATCCACTGCGCCAGTTTTTTGGGGGCTCAGGCAAGGTCGTGACTAGTTACCACAGCCACAACCCCACAGAGATGTATACACTTTTACACCTGCTACGTAGGTTAGATACACACAGACTGCATAGACCGCATGAGAGAGGAATGTACATAAGACACCGACGAGAAAGAGGGATAGACAGTTCGTGAAAGTATACTTGATCTTCTTTGAAGAACTAGACAGCTCTGCAGCTAGCCTAGCTAAATAGGATGACTAGACAGAACAGTATGGGGAGTAGGCTACAGAGATAATGCTGTCAGGCTGCTACTGCCTGAACAGAGATTAAATGACTAAGGCAATGAAAAATGATAAAGTAATCAAATAAAAACTAAGTAATATACACAACTGAAATGTTGTATTATTTCACAGTAATTTCCTATTGACATCTACCCAATGTGGACCTGGCAGAGACAATGGAATATTTAAATGTTTTGGCAATTGAATGTTCACTATTTTGGGCTTTGGAATTTCCATTAACAAGCTTTTTTTATGTCATTATTTCATAATGCATTTAATGTTATGAAACCGTGATAGTAATAACCGCATGAACTGTATTTTAAGACAGCTGTATTGTTAGATTGGTAGCAGATATTTTTGTACCAACATCAGATTTGATTAGCAGAGAAGTAGCTTAATAGTTTAAAAAGTATAAAAGATATCAAGCACAATATTCCAGACCGATATGCATGTTTTAAAGTTTGAATGGCGTTCCAAGCTTTAAAAACGGTGTAGGAGTAGCTTTGTAAATAATAAAAGTCAGAAGAATGTTAGTGATTTAAAGCTGCAATATGTAACTTTTTGGGCGACCCGACCAAATGCACATAGAAATGTGCATTATAGATCTGTCATTCTGTTGAAAGCAAGTCTACGAAGCAGTAGATCTGTTCTACGTGCGCCATTTCTATGCTTCCCCTTCTTAAGTTTGATTTTGCGTTTACTTTCAGTTTTGTACAATAGCTTCAAACTTCTGAAAATACAATCTTTTTTGTTATGAAAAATATATTTCAAAGCTATTTAGATGGTACAATGATTCTCTACACAATGACTACTTGTTTTGTCGCATAAACTGAAATTAGGCTGACATATTGCACCTTTAAAAAGTGGGGACTCTTACTTCGCAAGCCCCACTAATAATAATAATTAGGATGATTATATTTCCCCCGTTTCATGTACAAGTGTGTATTAATACGCATGTGTGAATTGGAAATGTGTTTTTTTGCATATCCCAACTCCCCCTGAAACACTCTCAGAGAGTGGGGTCACAGCCACATCTTGGCACTCAAATATTTTCAATTGAAACAAAGCATCTGAAAGATAGTTTCATGAAACAATATGAAAGACATGATCCTAGGGATACACATGGAAAATCCCCCAATAAAACTGGCATGATATTAATGTTTTCTTTTCATAATGTATGAACTGGAACTGGAGGGCAGGCAAGGACGTAATGTCGATAGCCTATAGTCTACCTTATAAAAAGACAAGTAGCACCAGTTAAACTTTGTTACACAATCTGTATGGGCTGCTGCTGCGTCACAGAAAGTGTGTTTGAAAAACAGCAGCAACAGATTCCCCACAACCGGTGACAATTGCCTCCAAGTGATGTATGACAACCGGGGGTGTGGGGGGTGTTCAGTCTTTGTCCCCTGGAAAATTACTTTAAGCACATAACCTTGGACAACCCTTGACAATAGAACACCACAGAAGCAACACAGCGTTTATCTAATTTTACACAAGTTAAAAACAGAGAACCATGGTCATCATATTTTTGCTTCTTTCCCATTGGCTTGTATTACAGTCCTTTGGTAATAATTTACACTCTGGTTTGGCTCCAAGTTCCCACACAACCCAGACAGGGTAAGAAGTGCTGGGAATAGGAGCTGAAATAAGTTCACAGTGTTTATCAACCCCCAATGAAAATCAAGTCACAAAAGAACTGAGTAAAAGGGGGATACCTAGTCAGTTGTCCAATTGAATGTATTCAACTGAAATGTGTCTTCCGCAATGAACCCAACCCCTCTGAATCAGAGGTGCGGGGGGCTGCCATAATCGACATCCACGTCTTCGGCGCCCGCAAAAGCAAAGTAGATAAGTACCTCAAATAATTTGGAAGCAGTACAAATTTTAACGACAGATACAGTAATTATTTTAACATTACTTTGAGGCAATATACATTTTTACAAATAAAAAAGTATTTGGATTCAGCTTTGTCGTCAAGCTTCAAGCTTGAGGTGTTATGGCCCCATTGTTGAAAAGGAGTGAAGTGGGAGGCCAAAGTACCAGGTACCAAATGGAGCCTCGGTAACTAAATGACTTGGGAGAGGGATGAAGGGGCTTCTGCCCAACTCATCTGTAGGAACACAAGATGAGGCCAACGGACAGGACTGTTTGCATTTGGGGCTCTCTCACCTCATCCCTGCTTGCAGTTTCTCCATGTCAACTTTGCGCTGCTCTGCGTTGGCCTGTGAGCATCTCAGCCGGTCTCGTAGCTCCTGCAGGTGGTCCAGTGTGTCCACCAGCTCTCCCTTCACCGTCTTCATCTGGCTCTCCAGCAGCTGGGTGCGGTGGAGGGAGCTCCTCCTGTCCTTCCTGGTCAAACGCACCTTCTCCTCCAGATCCTGGACTGAACCGGACAAGGCCCAGAGAACAACAAGGTTAGAAACAGTCACTCAGAGGGAGAGATAACACCAGATAAAGCCTAGTCCTCGACGAGATTCTGAACGCGCATTTTAAATCAAGGACTCTGCTTAATCTGTGACCTGGAAAGTGGCCCCTAAAGACACAGACGCTCAGACAAAGAAGATCTAAAAGCTGCAATAATACACAGGGATAGCATCAGAACACAGACAGTTACTCACGCTGTAAAGTTAATTGCTATCAAAAGTAAATACTTGTATAAATCAAATTCTATCCTCCTAATTCCTGCTTACAAGCAAAAATTAAAGCAGGAAACACCAGTGACTAGATCAATAAAGAAGAGGTCAGGAGCGGGACTCTAACCCGGAAGCTTATAACAAATACCGCTATGCCCTCCTGAACATCTAGTCAAATGGCTACCCAGACTATTCACATTGCCCCTGCCCCCCTCCACTCTGTTGTAATCTATGCATAGTCACTTTAATAACTCTACCTACATGTACATACTACCTCAACTAGTCAGTGCCCCCGCACATTGACTCTGTACCGGCACCCCCCTGTATATATTGTTAATTTTTACTGCCTCTCCTTAATTACTTGTTACTTTTATCTCTTATTCTTATCTGTATTTTTTGAAACTGCACTGTCGGTTAAGGGCTCGTTTGTAAGCATTTCACTGTAAGGTCTCCACCTGTTGTATTCGTCGCATGTGACTAATAAAATTTGATTTGAACACAGTTACTTACTCCGTAATGTTAATTAATATATAAGTATCTACTTTTGATAGCGAGTTGACTATAGAATCATGAGGACCATAATGGAAATTAGCCTGCAGGCTTTATTTTTTTTTATTTTAGATGATTTTTTATGTTGTATGCATCTGGAGCAGCCTAATACTTACCCAATAATTATCCAATAAATTAAATCAATCAATCATATCCTTCCTGTTTGGCCCTGTCCGGGGGTTTCTTCTGATAGGGCCACAGTGTCTCCTGACCCCTCCTGTCTCAGCCTCCAGTATTTATGCTGCAGTAGTTTATGTGTCGGGGGGCTAGGGTCAGTTGGTTATACCTGGAGTACTTCTCCTATCTTATCCAGTGTCCTGTGTGAATTTAAGTATGCTCTCTCTAATTCTCTCGTTCTCTCTTTCTTTCTCTTTCTCTGAGAACCTGAGCCCTAGGACCATACGTCACGGCAAACCGGGCATGATGACTCCTTGCTGTCCCCAGTCCGCCTGGCCTTGCTGCTATTCCAGTTTCAGCTGTTCTGCCTGCGGTTATGGAACCCCTACCTGTCCAGACCTGCTGTTTTCAACTCTTAATGATCGGCTATGAAAAGCCAACTGATATTTATTCCTGATTATTATTTGACCATGCTTGTCATTTATGAACATTTAGAAAATCTTGCCTCTCTCTAATTCTCTCCTTCTCTCTTTCTTTCTCTCTCTCGGAGGACCTGAGCCCTAGGACCATACGTCAGGACTACCGGGCATGATGACTCCTTGCTGTCCCCAGTCCACCTGGCCTTGCTGCTATTCCAGTTTCAACTGTTCTGCCTGCGGATATGGAACCGCCACCTGTCCCAGACCTGCTATTTTCAACTCTTAATGATCGGCTATGAAAAGCCAACTGAAAATTATTAATGATTATTATTTGACCATGCTTGTCACTTATGAACATTTTGAACATCTTGGCATAGTTCTGTTATAATCTCCACCCGGCACAGCCAGAAGAGGACTGGCCACCCCTCATAGCCTGGTTCCTATCTAGGTTTCTTCCTAGGTTTTGGCCTTTCTAGGGAGTTTTTCCTAGCCACCGTGCTTCTACACCTGCATTGCTTGCTGTTTGGGGTTTTAGGCTGGGTTTCTGTA
Source organism: Salvelinus alpinus (assembly GCF_045679555.1). Lineage (NCBI taxonomy): Eukaryota > Metazoa > Chordata > Actinopteri > Salmoniformes > Salmonidae > Salvelinus > Salvelinus alpinus. The sequence goes on along the minus strand of NC_092101.1, from coordinate 32,894,938 downwards.
CAGCACTTCGAGATATTAGCTGATGTATGAAGGGCTATATAAAATAAACTTGATTTGATTTGATGATCAAGGGCACATGCACTGTCACATAACTACACTTAGAAAAAAGGGTTCTTCGTTTGTCCCCATAGGAGAACACTTTTTGGTTCCAGGTAGAACCCTTTGATGGTGAAAAAGGTTCTACGTACTTAGAACCTGTTAGTGGTGTAAGGGATCCTGTAAGGGTTCCACGTAGAACAGGGATGGGCAATTATTTTGGCTCAAGGGCCACATTGGGATTTCAAAATTCAGGAGAGGGCCACACAGATCTTTTCTCTCAAAATGTTCGTCAAAAGCCATTTGCGGGCCAGAAAAAAAGGCATGTAGGGCCATTCTAATTCTACATACTTTCTATTTCATTTTAGACATTCAAGATTGGCCTGGAGTGTTAATCCCAAAATAATTTTGGGTGGGGTTTTAATGGGCTCACAGGCCGGATCCAAAGTTTGACCACCCCTGACGTAGAACCTTGTATTAGTGAAAAGGTTCTACTTGGAACAAAAAAATTGTTCCTTTCAGAGGGTTCTCCCAACCTATGGACACAATTGAAGAACCCTTTACGGTTCTAGGTACCACCTTCTTCTAAGAGTACATTTGAATCCTTCTATGATAGTGTATCCATATAACCAAAACAATGCAGTTCTCATGCATTTCAGAGAAGAAGCTCAGTGAATTAAAGTAAGGATATTGATACAGACCCATATTGTCTCGGTTGTCCCGCCCTTTACTTTCCGTACCAGACTCTGTCTTCTTGTACAGCTTTCCTCTAGTCTCGGCTAGCATCTTCTCCATCTTAGAGAGCTGTAAGGCCTTGGTGTCGCTGTCTCTCCGTATAAGCAGCATCTGCTGCTCTCGCTCACTCAGCTCTCCCTGAACCTTATTCATGTCCTCTGACAACTGCCTGCAGGACAGGACACAGACAAACCCTGGCCCTCAACAACAGGAGCACAAGGCTACTAGGCACGCTATGTCTGTAAACTGTCACCCTAAAGTTGCTTGCACTGATTACAATGATAATTGGCAACGCAGAAACCAAGTGAGTATAACAAAAGGTTTGGATGTCTGGAGAAGTATAAAAGTGATATTCTGCATGTCCTGGTTCCCTGGCCTGTACTGAGCTGGTCAGGATGGAACAACTCTAAGCTTTTCCTTCTACTGGTCTATAGTGTGTTTGTTCTCCGGTTGATCTTTTGGGGATGGGCTATCTAGACTGCTTATATACCCCTAACAGAGAGCACAGTCGCCAAACAACAAATACTGAGTACAGAGCGTTATAATCAGACAAGTCATAAGACTGGCTTCACAAGCCCTGCAGCTAACTGACATTATACACTCAACCAGACATTAGGCTCAATGTTGAAGGAGAACATTTAACTGCAGGCATGCAGGAGACTTTGCTTCATTTGTCTCCTAATCACTAGACTGGTACAATCAGTAACTAGCTTGATTAGTACAAGACAAGACTTATCACTTGGTGAGATGGAAGTCAGATGTTGATAGAACTTCCACCCACCGACTCTTGAATGAAGCTTTACTGTTGGGTCTGAGCATTAGTAAAAAGCTATACTTGTAATTGTAGCTATAATTGTTATTACAGTATTATAACATTTTCAAGAACAACAAGCAGCCTTGTCTCAGTAGAGTAAATCAAAATGATACATTTAATAGCGGTCGTGTGTGTGCAGTGTTGTAAAGTGCAGTTCTTGGCAGTAGAGTAGTGTAGTATAGAGTAGAGCAGACCAACATGTTCCCCTGGTGGCACTGGTGCCACTAACTTTTCAGTTGGTGGCACCAGCCCATGATTTGGTTGAATCAAATATTTTTCCCAGTTCACAATTTAAAACTTTGTAATCATCTTATAAAAGGTAATTCAAAGTGCTTTTAAGAGGTGTAGACTACTGAGACGGTAATAAATACATACATAAATAAATAAACTTGTTTAATCTAACATGTCCATGAAAGAATGCATGATTTAAGATATTCTGCATCCTAATCCAGTGAATGTCATGAATTTTGGTTTGACAAATAAGCTATTGTTGTTACATTTTACTGTTAGAATAGGTCTCCAGAATGTTCTGAATTGTATTTTGTTCAATAGAGACAATCATGCCTACATCTTTACATGTGCACTAATATTCTAGGCTCATTTATTTGGGGCTAATTCACCACCTGAGTACGCAAAATCTCAAAACACATTAGCTTGATCGGTAACACTAAACATAATACCCAATGCTGGCAGCCATGTATTAATCTAACAGTAAATGTCAAGTCCAAAAAACGTTGCAGTTGTAGCCTACAGCTCAATTATGCCTATGCAATTGCAATAGCCAATGCGCAATATTTCACACACTCTGTATCAAAGCCATATCAAATATCTTGGTTGAAGAATAGTTGCTATTGAGGTCAAAATTGAGAGTTCAGAAATAAAAACTATACCTACAGAAAGCTGAGAACCTCTGAGCTGGCTTTTCCCCAGCAATCGGATTTTAAAAATCGGAACACTTTTTTTCTCCAGGAGCATTTTGTTCCCTGGGAAAGGAGTGGCTCGCTCATCATAGCCGTAGGCCCCAGCAAAACAGGCACAGCCGCAGGACCCAGCAAAACAGGCACAGCCACAGGGCAGGAATCATGTGGATAATGTACTTTACCGTTTGACCAAATCATGGTTAAATCTTGAGTGAGGTGAAAAACTAATGTGACCAGCAAAAAAAAAAAAAACAGGCACCCTAGTGCCTAACTAAAAATTGGTGTCACACTGCCAAGTCAAACACTCAAACGCAAGAGTTTGTCACAGTTTTGAACCCTGGTAGAGTACAGTAACATAGATTAGGGTAGAGTCGAGTAGCATAGATTAGAGCCGAGATGACTAAAGACTAGTAGAGGGAGTAAAAACAAGTCTCACGTGACAGAGTTGGAGAGTTGCAGGGCTTCTCTCTCATGTCTCGCTGCCTGCTGACTAGCCTCCTGCAGTCCCTCTATGGCCTCCTGGGCTCTCTGGTCTCTCCTCTTCAGCTCTTTGAAGGCTAACACCTTCTCTTTCTCCAGGTCCTTCTCCAAGCGTCCCACCTGGAGGAACGCACACACCACACAGTGTGGGAATTGAACCCTCTCAACTCACCTCCAAACCGTGATAATAAAATGGTCTGCTAAACTGTACTGTAAATTTTAACAAATAGTTACTTTTTACCCACTATACCAGGGTTCCCCAACTGGCGGTGGTTTTATTTGCCCCCCCAAGTTTTCTGAGCATTTTTTAAAATCATTGTTGGACATAAAATACTGTAAAAACACCAGGAAATCAGCTCCAAGTGATTTTAAGTTTGGAAATCTGTTCAAGTATTCCCACGCATAATAGAGACACGTGATCATATACAAATGTAAGCAACGTTTGAAATGATTATGTTTTAGTCAAATATTATATCTGTTCTTGTGGTCAAATTGCAGTCTACAAATTATTATGTTCCGGCCCCCCGACCATCCGCTCAAGAAACAAAATCGGCCTGCACTATAGTCACCCCCTGCAAGCCGAAAGTAATCAGTTTGAACACAGGAATCTGTCTAAACAATTAGGCTTTTCAAAACACTCATGAACAGTGAGCAGCAAGCATGCACAGTCAGTTATAAACAGATATGAGCTCAATTTATTAACCCTGCTGGGCCCTTAGAGGGAGTTCAGGCTCGCCCACAAAAGCTGGCTTTGTACATAAAGAACTGTACCAGTTAAAGCAATGTAGAATGTTTCAAAATAGGGACATTTGTATTGCATCTCAAACTCGTACATTAGATATGACAACTGCAGCTCACGCGCTCTAGTAGTCGATTTGTTCATTCACCGAGTTCAATTAAAGCTGTAATGTTGTATGTACTGCTGTGTTGTATTTAATGTTCAATCTCTGATGCTGGTTTGCTCATTATGTTGTATGTAACTTACAGGCTGTGGAAATAATTTTCCTCTCTGAGGACAGTAAAGTATCTATCTATCTGTCTACCTGCTCAAGTAACAGCGCCTGTCTGTCCTCTAGCTCTGCCACACGGGAGGTGCTCTCCTGCAGCATGGTCTGCTGTCTCTGGACGGTGTGCTGCAGCTGCAAGTTCTGCTCACTGGAGCTCTGACACACCAGAGAGCTACCCCTCATCTCCGCCTGCAGAGCCTCCACCTGGGGACAGAGAACACTGGAACTGCCTGTTTGAACTTCACTAGTCTTCATCCATACACTTCACAAGTTAGAAATATATTTAATTTTTGTCTCATATCCTAGATTTTTTGGGGTCTAATATCCTTCACATTGTTCCCAAATTCCTCAGTGGCAGTCTGCTCTCCTGTCCACTCCTTATGGAATGGTCATTCCACACATTGTCATGCTCAGCTTGAGAAGAAGTGACAAGGAGTTGGCAAGAGAGCAAAAACAGATTTGGGACCAGACTACAACATCCCACCCACAGATATCACACAATGTGTCTGGAATGTTGTAAGTGTTTCACAGGAAATTAAAGCAAGGTCTTCATGTTCTACTTCTTTAGCGCTCGTCTCCAGCTCTCTCTCGTAGCGTCCCTTCACTCCCTTTATCTGTTGCATACAGTCGCTCAACTCATCCTGGCATGTTGTCAGGGCTGTCTCCAAAAACCTCACCTGCAACAGGACCGATACAGGAAAAAAAGTCTGATTTAGTTGATAACTAAATTACCATAGCATGTGTTTTCATAAGGACTGACCTTGGTAGTATACTCTGTTGCCTGCACTCTGAGAGCTCTCAAGGCCTCCTGGTCTTGATTGGCTCTCATCTCTGTATCCTAGGAAGTGACAGGATTATAGCACTAGTCAGATTAATACTGAGATGCCCAGCTGTGTCGTTCTGTGTCAAACTCAATGACGTGGGTGTGATTTATAAATCTGTGAATATCTACAGTGCATTCGGAAAGTATTCAGACCCCTTGACTTTTTACATTTTGTTACGTAACAGCCTTATTCTAAAATTGACAAAATCGTTTCCCCCCCTCATCAATCTACACACAATACCCCATAATGACAAAGCAAAAACAGGTTTTTAGAAATATTTGCAAATGTATTAAAAATAAACTGAAACATTACATTTACATAAGTATTCAGACCCTTTATTCAGTACTTTGTTGAAGCACATTTGGCAGCGATTACAGCCTTGAGTCTTCTTGGGTATGATGCTACAAGCTTGGCACACCTGTATTTTCTCCAATTCTTCTCTGCAGATCCTCTCAAGCTCTGTCAGGTTGGTTGGGGAGAGTCACCGCCCAGCTATTTTCAGGTCTCTCCAGAGATGTTCGATGGGGTTCAAGTCTGGGCTCTGGCTGGGCCACTCAAGGACATTCTGAGACTTGACCCGAAGCCACTCCTGCGTTGTCTTGGCTGTGTGCTTAGGGTCGTTGTCCTGTTGGAAAGTGAACCTTCGCTCCAGTCTGAGGTCTGGAGCGCTCTGTAGCAGGTTTTCATCAAGGATCTCTCTGTACTTTGCTCAGTTTATCTTTCCCTCAATCCTGACTAGTCTCCTAGTCCCTGTAGCTGAAAAACATCTGCCACCACCATGCTTCACCATAGGGATGGTGCCAGGTTTCCTCCAGACGTGACACTTGGCATTGAGGCCAAAGAGTTCAATCTTGGTTTCATCAGACCAGACAATCTTGTTTCTCATGGTCTGAGAGTCCTTTAGGTGCCTTTTGGCAAACTCCATGCGGGCTGTCATGTGCCTTTTACTGACGAGTGGCTTCCATCTGGCCACACTACCATAAAGGCCTGATTGGTGGAGTGCTGCAGAGATGGTTGCACTTCTGGAAGTTTCTTCCATCTCCACAGAGGAACTCTGGAACTCTGTCAGAGTGACCATTGAGTTCTTGGTCACCTCCCTGACCAAGGCCCTTTCCCCCCCAATTGCTCAGTTTGGCCGGGCAATCAGCTTTAGGAAGTCTTGGTGGTTCCAAACTTCTTCCATTTAAGAATGATGGAGGCCACTGTGTTCTTGGGGACCTTCAATGCTGCAGAAATGTTTTGGTACCCTTCCCCAGATATGTGCCTCGACACAATACTGTCTCGGAGCTCTACGGACAATACCTTCGACCTCGTGGCTTGGTTTTTGCTCTGACATGCACTGTCAACTGTGGGACCTTATATAGACAGGTGTGTGCCTTTCCAAATCATGTGCAGTCAATTGAATTTACCACAGGTGGACTCTAATCAAGTTGTAGAAACATGTCAAGGATGATCAATGGAAATAGGACACACCTGAGCTCAATTTCAAGTCTCATAGCACTTGAAAGGGTCTGAATACTTATGTAAAAAACCTGCTTTCGCTTTGTCATTACGTGTTATTGTGTTTAGATTGATGAGGGAAAAATTATATTTAATCCGTTTTAGAATAAGGCTGTAACGTAACAAAATGTGGAAAAAGTCAAGGGGTCTGAATACTTCCCGAATGCACTCTAGGTAAAGGTAATGTGAGGTGTGTTGTGTATGGGCAGACATGCATGCGTGAGCTGGTTGAGGGAGGTCTGAAGTCTCTCTGCTCTGTGCTGGGCCTCCTGTCTTTCATGCTGGGCTGAAGAGAAGCCTTTCTCCAGCTCTGCTTTCTGAGAGTGCAACTGTACAGGACAGGCAGACATAAAATCACATGAAACAAGCAGGAAACACAAGTATCTTTGCAGGTGCCAAAACATCTACTACGTTAAAGCTGAAATTCAGAATAAGGTGAAACTTCACTCTTCACTCCCAGTGCATTTGTTATTGTTTTGTCAATGAAACGGAGTAGAGGAGCATCCAGCATCGTGGCAAAATATTTTCACAGTACATACTCTGCAGTTCTATCACAAGTACGATGGGCAATGATGTGCGAAGGAAAACAGTGGTCGTTGTTTGCAGTAACATTACAAACAGACGTGGCAGTTTCACCAAGTATACGGATTCCAGCTTTCATGTATAACTATTCTAAGACTGAAAGTATGTAAAGTTCATGGAATTGCTTATTGTAACCTTGGGTGACTTTTATGAACAGTCAAGTGTGAATAAAGGAATACAATACATGTATCCTCTCACCATTTTGATTTGATCCTGTAGCTCCTTACGTTGCTCTGAGCCAACTCTCTGAATCTCCTCCAACTCCTGCTGGAAATCCCTCTTCTTCAAGTCCAGAGTGGTTTTAAAGTGCTGGATACTGCTGCTCTTCTCCTACGTTTCAAACCAGAGACTTCATCAACTAACTAGCCCACTTAAATATAACATAGCCTGTGTGTGTGTGAAAGGACGTGTATGTGAGTTAAAAGAGAGAACTGGGTATGTCTCAATCAAAAGGCAGGGAGACATCCTTGTGGATTTAGACAGACCCAACATGTATAGTGACAACACAATTTATTTTCAGTGTGTGTTGAGCACGTCATCATTACCAGCAGGTTCTGCTCCAACTCAGTGGTCTTCTCTACAGCCTGTGAAAGTCCTGCATCTTTCTTCTCCAACTGTTGCTCTGTAGTTGCCAGGCAGACGTTCTTCCTCCTTAACTGCAATACAACACTTCACCTCTAGGGACAGACTTGTTGTATACATACTGTATACAACAAGTGTTATCTTTCGTTTCAGGCACTGGTTTAAGGCCTTATTGCTCTGATTCTGTGAGGGAGACGCTCACTTCTCCTGGTATGTGACATTATGTTCCTCAGATTCCTTTGAGATACAGCCTTCTTCCTTGATTTGAGACCACTCATAATAAAAATGGTGTTACAGTACACTATTCATGTGTCCATCCTTACCTCTCTCTCCAGCTGGTTAATTTGTACTGTCCTCTCCTGCAGCTCTGTATGTAGTTTCTGTAGCTGGAGGTCTCTCTGGTTCATGTTGTTCTGTAGGGCAGTCAACTCCTCCTGGGCCTGCCTTAGTCTCTCCTGCAGGTCCAGGGCTAGAGCTGCCTGCCTGGCTCTCTCCTGCTCCACAGCACGCAACACAGGCAGCAGCTGCTGGTACTGCTCCCCTGACACACCGTAGACACAAAAAACAAACAGACCATTTTTTGGGAGGATACAAACATACTTTGCATTTTTCATGTGTATCCACAATGTTACAGCATGCACGGAAGAGAGATATTGTTAGCCATGTATACTCTACTGTATACATGGCCTAGAGATGGGAGATTAGATATGTGCTATTCATTGAGTGTACAAAACATTAGGAAGACCTTCCTAATATTGAGTTGCACCCCCTTTTTCCCTCAGAACAGCCTCAATTCGTCAGGGCATGGACTCCACACAATGTCGAAAGCTGACCCATGTTGACTCCAATGCATCCCACAGTTGTGTCAAGTTGGCTGGATGTCCTTTGGGTGGTGGACCATTCTTGATACACACAGGAAACTTGAGTATAAAAAACCCAGCAGCATTCCAGTTCTTGACACAAACCGGTGCGCCTGGCACCTACTACCATACCCTGTTCAAAAGGCACTTGCCCATTCACAATAAATGGAAAACATACGCAATTCATGTCTCAAGGCATAAAAATCCTTCTTTAACCTGTCTCCTCCCCTTCATCTACACTGATTGAAGTGGCTTTAACAAGTGACATCAATAAGGGATCATAGCTTTCACCTGGATTCACCCGTGTCATGGAAAGAGCATGATAGTGTTTTGTACACTCAGTGTATACAGACTACAATACGATGTATAGTATTGAAACGTGAGCTAAGGAAATCACCTGGCTTGAGTTTGGGGACATCACAGAATGGAGCTGGCAGACAAGGCTTAGCACAGAGTGATCCCCCTCCACTCTATAACAAATATTTAGGTGACTTTTACATAACAGTATAGTACATTTTGTCCACCATCATTGTCTGGAACAGAGTTGAGGGTATGCTGAGTTAGCAATAAGCAGGGTGCACTATGGTTTTATGGGGCACATACAGCATACAGAATATAGCATGTATAGACAATACACAGAGGGTATAGTTTGAGAGTGTAGTAGGGAGTATGGCGCTAGGCTCACCTCTCTAAGATGCAGCAGGCTGAGGATGGCCTCTAGGCTGGCCTGTTCAGCCTGGCTCTGCTGTGCTTCTCTCTGACAGTGCTCCAGTCTCTGCTCCTGGCTGGTAGTGAGGTGGCGTAGGTCCCCACACTCCTTCCTCAACACCTCTATGTCCTTCTCAACTATCTCCCTGTCACTCAGTCTTCTCTTCAGCTCCACAGCCTGGACAGAGGCCTCTTCCAGACGAGAACGCAACGTGGCGCTCTCTACACTCACCGCCTTGGCTCTGACCGACTCTTCCTTCAACTGGCTGGTCAGAGAGATTCCCAACTACTATTACGATAGGTATGTCCATCACAGTGGTATTAGTATTTTACTCACTACAACAAATCTCAACCATATCCACATATCATGGTTTTAAACAAAACTGTCCTTTTTACACTGTCCTCCTCATCACAGATGATTCAAGTGAAGTGTAACCACAGAGATGAATCCATTTGAGTTGAAAACACATTTTCAGAGGTTGATTCAGAAACTAATAAGTAAGATATGACGAGCAGACACTTGAGTACCAACCCGATCAGCTGGTTCATGTCGGTCTTGTCCTGCTCTAGCTGAAGACACCTCCTCTCCCACACCACTCTCTCTTTATCACACTGGATAAGAGCCTCCTTCAGTCTGGCCTCGTTGTCCAACACCTATGGACCACAACACAGCATCCCGTTGCTATACAATCAAAGACTTCAATGTCTAAACATAAGCAGCGCATTTCACCATGTCCTGACAAGCATTTATTCTGAACAAACAGGCTTAAAATACATTTACATAGCTTGACTCGTCATTCATCTTATTCCATACCTTCTTCAGTTTCTCAGACATATTTCCCTTGTAACTCCGGAGAGCCAATGTCTGCCTCTCTGCAGTTACAAGAGCTTCCTTTCTCTGTTGCTCAACTCTTTGGGATGAATGGAAAATACAGTTGAAGTCAGAAGTTTACATAAACGCGTTTTAATGACTCCAATCTAAGTGTATCAACCACTCCACAAATGTATTGTTAACAAACTACAGTTTTGGCAAGTCAGTTAGGACATATACTTTGTGCATGACAAGTAATTTTTCCAACAATTGTTTACAGACAGATTATTTCACTTAACTCACTGTATCACAATTCCAGTAGGTCAGAAGTTTACATACACTAAGTTGACTGTGCCTTTAAACAGCTTGGAAAAATCCAGAAAATGACATCATGGCATTAGAAGTTTCTGATAGGCTAATTGACATACTTTGAGTCAATTGGAGGTGTACCTGTGGATGTATTTCAAGGCCTACCTTCAAACTCAGTGCCACTTTGCTTGACATCATGAGAAAATCAAAAGAAATCAGCCAAGACCTCAGAAAAAGAATTGCAGACCACCACAAGTCTGGTTCATCCTTGGGAGCAATTTCCAAACGCCTGAAGGTGCCACGTTCATCTGTACAAACAATAGTATGCAAGTATAAACGCCATGGGACCACGCAGCCGTCATACCGCTCAGGAAGGAGACGCGTTCGGTCTGCTAGAGATGAACGTACTTTGGTGAGAAAAGTGCAAATCAATCCCAGAACAACAGCAAAGGACCTTGTGAAGATGCTGGAGGAAACGGGTACAAAAGTATCTATATCCACAGTAAAAACGAGTCCTATATCGACATAACCTGAAAGGCCGCTCAGCAAGGAAGAAGCCACTGCTCCAAAACCGCCATAAAAAAGCCAGACTACGGTTTGCAACTGCACATGGGGACAAAGATCGTACTTTTTGGAGAAATGTCCTCTGGTCTGATGAAACAAAAATAGAACTGTTTGGCCATAATGACCATTGTTATGTTTGGAGGAAAAAGGGGGAGGCTTGCAAGCCGAAGAACACCATCCCAACCGTGAAGCACGGGGGTGCCAGCATCATGTTGTGGGGGTGTTTTGCTGCAGGAGGGACTGGTGCACTTCACAAAATAGATGGCATCATGAGGGAGGAAAATGTTGTGGATATATTGAAGCAACATCAGTCAGGAAGTTGAAGCTTGGTCGCAAATGGGTCTTCCAAATGGACAATGACCCCAAGCACACTTCCAAAGTTATAGCAAAAAGGCCTAAGGACAACAAAGTAAATGTATTGGAGTGGCCATCACAAAGGCCTGACCTCAATCCTGTAGAAAATGTATGGGCAGAACTGAAAAAGTGTGTGCGAGCAAGGAGGCCTACAAACCTGACTCAGTTACACCAGCTCTGTCAGGAGGAATGGGCCAAAATTCACCCAACTTCTTGTGGGAAGCTTGTGGAAGGCGAAACGTTTGAGCCAAGTTAAACAATTTAAAGGCAATACTACCAAATACTAATTGAGTGTATGTAAACTTCTGACCCACTGGAAATGTGATGAAAGAAATAAAAGCTGAAATAAATCACTCTATTAGTCTGACATTTCACATTCTTAAAATAAAGTGGTGATCCTAACTGACCTAAAACAGGGAATTTTTACTAGGATTAAATGTCAGGAATTGTGAAAAACTGAGTTTAAATGTATTTGGCTAAGGTGCATGTAAACTTCCGACTTCAACTGTATATCTTGGTTAACAAACAAGCACTAGTACAAGGAGGTGTCATCAGGTGATGTGTAATACATACAGTGTACAAAACATTAAGAACACCTGTCCTTTCCATGGCAGACTGGCCAGGTGAAAGCTATGATCGCTTACTTGTGTCACCTGTTAAATTCACTTCAATCAGTGTAGATGAAGGGGAGACAGGTTAAAGAAGGATTTTTAAGCCTTGAGACATGGATTGTGTATGTGTGCCATTTAGAGGGTGAATGGACAAGACATAAGATTTAAGTGCCTTTGAACTGGGTATGGTAGTAGGTGCCAGGCGCACCAGTGTGTGTCAAGAACTGCAACGCTGGTGGGTTTTTCACGCTCAACAGTTTCCTGTGTGTATCAAGAATGGTACACCACCCGAAGGACATCCAGCCAACTTGACAACTGTGGGAAGCATTGGAGTCAACATGGGCCAGCATCCCTGTGGAACGCTTTCGACACCTTGTAGAGTCCATGCCCTGACTAACTGAGGCTGTTCTGAAGGCAAAAGGGGGGGTGCAACTCAATATTAGGAAGGTGTTCTTAATGTTTTGAGAATTCCATGTTTATAGTAAGTGGGGATTGTTAAAGAAAATAGAATCACTGCTTACCTTATCCCCTGATTAGTCCTGTTTTCTAACTCAGCCCTAGCAGCTATCAGCTCCTCTTGTAGCTGGTCCACTAGTCTGCTCTTAATAACCAATGTCTCTTCAGTCTCCTCCAGCCTCTTTTCTGTATCTCTACAATGAACATGGCAACACATCTAGCACAACTGCATTCACAAAGGTGTATCTGTGTGTGTATGTGTATTCTCCTACCAACCTGAGTGCATTCCCTTGGGCCTCAACCTCAGCCTCCATACCCTGAATCTCCTCCTTCATATGACACACACTAGAAGTCTTAGACCCTACGGTGGAACCCAGAACCCGGACCTGTCAACATTGTAGGTGAACAAATTTGTCTTAGTTCAAGCTAAGCATCTGCAGAACCAAACCCAACATTAGTAACAATTATTTGGGCCCTCTGTAAAGGCCTGCATGAATAGCGTTATAATCATTAATAATGGCAGAGGTTGTACGAAATTGCATAAGCTGGAATACTTTGGTTTTGGAGCTGGCAAGTTCGAGATTCACTGCTTCCAATTCAATGATCAGTTGTCTGTTTTCTTGCATCACAGAAGCACTTTCTTCCTCCACTGAGCTTAACTTCCTTCTGAGATGCAAGTTTTTAGATTCCAGTTCCCTCATTGAAGAGGATGAAGAGGGAGGCTGAAAAAAAACATGACTTTTAATGCATTCCTCCATTGAATAGCAGTTTATTTGATAAATGAATCACATACATTAAAAAAAGTATAATCTCTTGTAAGCCTCTATTTACGGTTAGCTTGTCTCACTTTTGACTCAACTTGTGGGGCACTGCTACAGACCCTGCGTTCTTCAGCCATCCTGGTGAGAGTGTGTACAGTGGCAATCTGGATGCAATAAAATCAATGGTGAAGTATGTGCACCAAACTTCAGAGGTAAGACAACAATAACACCAAAGTCAGCGACATAATACAGTTGGTTAACATTTTAGCTAACGTTAGCTAGCAAGTTTGTTAGCTAGCTAGCTAATATTAGTTAGCCACCAGTAAGTAGATGGCTTGTTCGGAGGCAGTTGCTCAGTTACTTCGTTATGTGCTGCTCTTACCCGTTTGGTCAATCAGTGGACATGGTGCGGTTCGAAATAAAGTCTGAATAACATCGGTGCGAAGAGTGAATACAATCAAGCTCGCCTGCCACTCACTCCACACTTCTCTCTACATGCTGGAGGAAGTGGTGTTGTTTTACAACATGATAGGAATCCTGCGCTCTGCTTCATGATTAACTGACGTAAAATCATAGAACGTGCGTTTTTCTTTGTAACCGTTTTAGTAAGACCAAAGACAGTATAGAAACTATTTGACAACTTTATCTGTGTGCTGTTTAGACAGATACAGTAGTACATAGTAGCAAGTCTACCGAACAGCTTTTCTTTAAAGGTACAAAGCAGACGTTTTTATCTCAATAGCAAATCATTTCTGGTTAACAATTAAGTACATTACTGTGATTGTTTTCAATTAAAATGGTCAAAAACAAACAACAATCGTTTCTTAGCAAAGAGCAATTTCTCAAGCAAGAATTTTGCAAGGAGGGGAAAACTGAAAAACAGTTGTTTTTGGCAGAGAGTTTTGGAACTCTCTTTCTTATTGGTCTATTAACTAATTTACCGCTTGGGGATGTCTCCAGGCAGGCCAAAACTCCATCCCACCAAAGCAGGTTGAAATTTCATGCCGTTTTTTCAACCAGCTCTTACACTAAAGGGGCATTATCATCATTTTCAAAATTGTAAGTATTATTCCAACCTCATTATGTGGAAATATTATAAAACGCAAAAAAATCACGTTTCTGAATGCACTGGGCCTTTAACATTTGTGACAGTATTGTAATCTATACGCCTTTATCAAGGACCCCTTTTCCTATACAATCTCCTCCTACTCTGTCTAGTGGGCAGAGTACTGCAGCGTTCAAGTGGCTGCTATTTTGCAGCACCGAAAGCGCACTTCCAAGGAAGAGCTTATTTGACGGAGGATGAGAAAGGATTTGGTGAAATGGACTGTTATTATTTGTACACACTGTGGTTAATTATTGCTACACAAGAAGGCAGAATAATTGTGCAGAAGACGATATTAGATTTCTATGTTTCGCTTCTTATTGTGATTTCTTCCTCTGGCAGGTTAGTGTTGTGAGATGTGCTCTATTTGCCATGGCAAGAGGTCTGTTTTCATGGGTCTGGCTGAGGAAGCCTATCTACATACAGGTAAACCCAGTGGGAAATCTTTCCTATACTTTCTCGTGATCGGACGATCACCTATTCACTATTGGACAGTTGGGATTATTCATGTTCCTGTATGGTAGGCTACTTTGAACATTATAAGGCTCTTTTGGACACGATTTCATATACATTCACTTGCAATATTTTAATCTTCGGTAAACTGTAATTTTGGCCTTTATATGGTTGTCATTGCCATTATTGAGGCTGTTGTTTCTGATACAACTGTTTATTTTTGAGTATTGGATTGATCCTATTTCATTTCCAATAGGGTACTTGCTCTGTCGATGCCCAAGAGCTGTAGTCATTGGCCCAATTCAGTAGGTACTCACCGTTTCTGTAGCAACAGGGATCATCCAGCATTCACACAAGACAGGAGGACACACAAGGTTTTTTTCCATGGATGAGAGCACTGCATTCAATCCCAAGGTCTGCTAGATAATGTTTTTCTTTGCATTCTTATGTTGTATTTAAATCAGCCATCTTATTTGCATTGTCTGTGTATGAGCTTCTTATGCTATCTATCCTATTGACTTCCCATTCAAAACCTTTTCATTAAATCATACTCTGTTTTACCATATGGGCTCTGGTCAAAAGTAGTGCACTATAGGGAATATGGTGCCATTTGAAACACACACAATGTAACCTGTTGTATAAAAGGCATATAATAACTGGTCATTAAGGTGGAAATGTTTAGAATCCTGGAAAAAGGATTGTATACGGTTTTAAAACTGTACAAGCAAGTTAAGAATCATGAACAATTATTATGATATTTGGGATTTCTCCCCCCCCCCCTTTGCCCTCAGAATAGACTCAATTTGTTGGGGCATGGACTTCACAAGGTGTCGAAAGCGTTCCACAGGGATGCTGGCCCATGTTGTATCAAATGCTTGCCACACTTGTGCCAAGTTGGCTGAATGTCCTTTGGGTGGTGGACCATTCTTGATACACACGGGAAACTGTTGAACGTGAAAAACCCAGAAGCATTGCAGTTCTTGACATAAACCAGGTCGCCTGGCACCTACTACCATACCCCGTTTAAAGGCACTTAAATCTTTTGTCTTGCCCATTCACCCTCTGAATTTCATACACAATCCATGTTTCAATTGCCTCAAGGCTTAAAAATCCTTCTTTAACCCATCTCCTCCCCTTCATTAAGTGACATCAGTAAGGGATCATAGCTTTCACCTGGTCAGTCAATGTCATGGAAAGAGCAGGTGTTCATAATGTTTTGTACACTTAGTATACAGTGTATTTGGAAAGTATCTAGACCCCTTCCCTTTTTCCACATTTTGTTACGTTACAGCCTTATTCTAAAATGGATAAAACATTTCAAAAATCCTCAATCTACACACAATACCCAATTATGCAAAGTGAAAACAGGTTTTGAATTTTTGCAAATTCAGAAAAAATTTAAAACAGAAATACCTTATTTGTATAAGCATTCAGACCCTTTGCTATGATACTTGAAATTGAGCTTGGGTGCATCCTGTTTCCATTGATCATCCTTGAGATGTTTCTACAACTTGATCAAATCAAATCAAACTTTGTCACATGCGCCAAATACAACAGGTGTAGGTAGACCTTACCATGAAATGCTTACTTAAAAGCCCTTAACCAACAGTGCCATTCAAGAAAGTGTTAAGAAAATATTGACCAAATAAACTAAAGTAAAAAAGTAACACAGTACAATAACGAGGCTATATACAGGGGGTACCGGTACCGTGTCAATGTGGAGGCTATATACAGGGGGTACCGGTACCGTGTCAATGTGGAGGCTATATACAGGGGGTACCGGTACCGTGTCAATGTGGAGGCTATATACAGGGGGTACCGGTACCGTGTCAATGTGGAGGCTATATACAGGGGGTACCGGTACCGTGTCAATGTGGAGGCTATATACAGGGGGTACCGGTACCGTGTCAATGTGGAGGCTATATACAGGGGGTACCGGTACCGTGTCAATGTGGAGGCTATATACAGGGGGTACCGGTACCGTGTCAATGTGGAGGCTATATACAGGGGGTACCGGTACCGTGTCAATGTGGAGGCTATATACAGGGGGTACCGGTACCGTGTCAATGTGGAGGCTATATACAGGGGGTACCGGTACCGTGTCAATGTGGAGGCTATATACAGGGGGTACCGGTACCGTGTCAATGTGGAGGCTATATACAGGGGGTACCGGTACCGTGTCAATGTGGAGGCTATATACAGGGGGTACCGGTACCGTGTCAATGTGGAGGCTATATACAGGGGGTACCGGTACCGTGTCAATGTGGAGGCTATATACAGGGGGTACCGGTACCGTGTCAATGTGGAGGCTATATACAGGGGGTACCGGTACCGTGTCAATGTGGAGGCTATATACAGGGGGTACCGGTACCGTGTCAATGTGGAGGCTATATACAGGGGGTACCGGTACCGTGTCAATGTGGAGGCTATATACAGGGGGTACCGGTACCGTGTCAATGTGGAGGCTATATACAGGGGGTACCGGTACCGTGTCAATGTGGAGGCTATATACAGGGGGTACCGGTACCGTGTCAATGTGGAGGCTATATACAGGGGGTACCGGTACCGTGTCAATGTGGAGGCTATATACAGGGGGTACCGGTACCGTGTCAATGTGGAGGCTATATACAGGGGGTACCGGTACCGTGTCAATGTGGAGGCTATATACAGGGGGTACCGGTACCGTGTCAATGTGGAGGCTATATACAGGGGGTACCGGTACCGTGTCAATGTGGAGGCTATATACAGGGGGTACCGGTACCGTGTCAATGTGGAGGCTATATACAGGGGGTACCGGTACCGTGTCAATGTGGAGGCTATATACAGGGGGTACCGGTACCGTGTCAATGTGGAGGCTATATACAGGGGGTACCGGTACCGTGTCAATGTGGAGGCTATATACAGGGGGTACCGGTACCGTGTCAATGTGGAGGCTATATACAGGGGGTACCGGTACCGTGTCAATGTGGAGGCTATATACAGGGGATACCGGTACCGTGTCAATGGGAGGGGGGGACAATGGAAATAGTCTGTGTGGCCATTTGATTAATTGTTCAGCAATCTTATGGCTTGGGGTAGAAGCTGTTAAGGAGCCTTTTGGTCCTAGACTTGGTGCTCTGGTACCGCTTGCTGTGAGGTAGCAGAGAGAACGGTCTATGACTTGGGTGACTGGAGTCTTTGACAATTTTTGGGGCTTTCCTCTGACATCATCTAGTATATAGGTCCTGTATTTTTATTTTATTTAACCTTTATTTAACCAGGAAAAGCCCATTGAGACCCAGAGTCTCTTTTTCAAGGGATACCTGGCCAAGAAGGCAGCAACAATCAATACATTACATAAATAAAACATACAACAACATGATCCAGCCTAAAAAAAGCATTTACACTCCTCTGTAACAGTCTCCCATCAATATTTTAAATTCATTCAGTGGCACTTACATATCTAGATGAAGCATGGATTGTAGATTATTCCATGCGTCTGGTGTACAAGAAGAGAAGGCAGTCTTGCCTCATACTGTGAATGTCCTGGGGACTTTAAGTAGCAACCACCTAGCAGACCGGGCATGTTAACTGCTGGTGGTGAAGGAGACCAGACTACAGAGGTAAAGAGGGATTTTACCCAAAAGGGCTTTGTAGATGAATACATACATTTGTATCTTTCTACGCATATAAAGTGAGGTCCAACCTACCATTTGGTGCAATGGTGGGTGAGTGACTTGGCATTTGTAATAAAGCGCAAGGATGCATGATAAACAGAGTCAAATCTCTGTAAGACAGAGGAGGTTGCATGCTTATACACAAGTCACCATAATCAATTACAGAGAGAAAAGTGGCATGAACAAGCTTCTTTCTAGCCATAAGCGGGAAGCAAGCCTTATTACGAAACAAAACGAAACAATATCAGTTTAAGCTTTGTCACAAGATTATCCACATGAACTTTAAAGGACAACTTGTCATCTTTTTTAATTGTTTATACATTAGCAAAAATGTCTAAACCTGTTTTTGTTTTGTCAGAATTATGTATTGTGTGTAGATTGAGGGGGGAAAAACTAAACGTAACAAAATGTGGAAAAAGTCAAGGGGTCTGAATACTTTCCGAATCAACTTGGAAAGCTGAGATATACAGTGTTCTCGAGACCATGTAGGAGATCCAACCTCTACAATGCGAGTGGTGTTTTACTGCAACTTATAGAGCCCAACCTTTTTTTAATTTAGTTAGATATGGTTCATGTTTGTAGCTATGTT
The DNA here is from genome assembly GCF_045679555.1 of Salvelinus alpinus. Lineage (NCBI taxonomy): Eukaryota > Metazoa > Chordata > Actinopteri > Salmoniformes > Salmonidae > Salvelinus > Salvelinus alpinus. The sequence goes on along the minus strand of NC_092101.1, from coordinate 32,876,221 downwards.
TTCCCCCTGTGATCAACATATCTGTTAAATATTTAATTTATTTTACAGCCAGAATCAAAAACCCTGGTATCATCATCTCATCTGTCTGTTTTGTTCAGCCAAGAGACACACTCTGAGCTGCGTTTTGTTTTGCTCCCGTTTTCTTCACACCCCTATATGTGTGTGTGTGTGTGTGTGTGTGTGTGTGTGTGTGTGTGTGTGTGTTTTTCCTTCACACTGCTGTGTGAGTAGCCATGTAAGTGAAAAGTGACAGCAGTCACAAGGGGGAGTGTGTGTGTGTCTGCCATCTTAGTCCCACGGAGGGTTTTCTAGGCCACTCTGCGTCTTCCTAATGAGGTCATAACATGATGAAACACTGTCACTCGCCGGTTGGTCGCTCCAATAAGACAAGCCGATTTCATACTAACATACAGTTGAAGTCGGAAGTTTACATACACTTAGGTTGGAGTCATTAAAACTCGTTTTTCAACCACTCCACAAATTTGTTGTTAACAAACTATAGTTTTGGCAAGGCGGTTAGTGCATGACACAAGTAATTTTTGCTTTGCTACAGGAGGGACTGGCGCACTTCACAAAATAGATGGCATCATGAGGGAGGAAAATTATGTGGATATATTGAAGCAACATCAAGACATCAGTCAGAAAGTTGAAACTTGGTCGCAAATGGGTCTTCCAAATGGACAATGACACCAAGCATACTTCCACAGTTGTGGCAAAATGGCTTAAGGATAACAAAGTAAATCTATTGGAGTGGCCATCACAAAGCCCTGACTTCAATCCTATAGAAAATTTGTGGGCAGAAAAAGTGTGTGTGAGCAAGGAGGCCTACAAACCTGACTCAGTTACACCAGCTCTGTCAGGAGGAATGGGCCAAAATTCACCCAACTTCTTGTGGAAGACTACCTGAAACGTTTGACCCAACCAATTTAAAGGCAATGCTACCAAATACTAATTGAGTGTACGTAAACTTCTGACCCACTGGGAATGTGATGAAATAAATAAATAATTCTCTCTATTATTCTGACATTTCACATTCTTAAAATAAAGTGGTGATCCTAACTGACCTAATACAGGGAATTTTTACTAGGATTAAATGTCAGATGTTGTGAAACTGAGTTTAAATGTATTTGGCTAAGGTGCATGTAAACTTCCGACTTCAACTGTATATAAAACCCCAAGCAGATGTCCTGCTGTCTTACTATGAGATATCGATTCCTTGTGATTATGTTTCATCTATGCAGAGCACTACTAGCCTACTGAATTTCCCAGAATGTCACAAATAATTTAATCTCGTCAAACCAGACCAAGAATCTTGCGTAAACAACCATGAGAGATTACAAATCGTTCCACAAAACATTCAACAAATCCTTAGCATCAAAAGGCGTATTGTCTACAGTTGGGTCTGCTTTCCGACTTACTCCTCGTAATAGTGTCAGACATTGCACTGCGTGTGGCTGAAGTTATCGCAGTCGTCCTAAATTTAATCTCCACATAGGCTACATACTGTGGAAGGTCATGGTTGTCAGGCTGTGCAAAGCTCAGTGGTCCAGCCGAGATAAAACTGCTCCATGGATCCTGTCTGTCTGTCAGGAGACAGGGTAATCCTGCCATGCTGGGTCCAGTTTACTGTACCCAGTCATCCAGATCTGACATCAAATGCTCCTTGAGTCCTTTACCACCAGAGTTAGACCCTGGGAATGACTCATCCCAAATGGCACCCTATTCCCTATATAGTGCACTACTTTTGACCAGAGCCCTATGGGCCTGTGTGAAAGCCGCATTTGAGATCACCAAACACGTAGCCCTGGCTGCACATTTTAATATGGGTAGCCTAGAAACTTGTCTGTTGTGATTTGTCACCTATTTACCACAGTGTGAACGTGTGATCAGGCACTGCTGTATTTTTGTATGGCAATAAAAAATTTAAATGATCGATGTCCATTGCCCACCCACCAGTTTTGTCCCTGTGAAGTAAGAGAGAGAACCAGGTCTGATATACCCCTGTGGCCCGAGCCTGAATATGAGGAACTGTGTCAGTATGTGCAATAGAGGGATATGATGACAATGCTGATCATCTTATTTGATGTTGGCACAGTTTGACAGTGCTAACTAGAACACACATGCACAGAACAGAGCAAATTATTCAAAGTTATAAATTGTATGTTTCTGGAAGCTTTGGTTACCTACATTTTAGTCAGTTAAACTCAGAGGTGTGGGGAGGTTTAAGGAGGAGCTGTCAACTCATCTTTCCACAGCTCTCTCTCCTCCGGGGAACACCTGCGTGCTCTCATCTCTCCATTCTCTCCCATATCGCCTCCTCTCCATGCTCTGCAGTGCATGACTCTATCAGCATGTGTTCACAAACCACTGTCTGAGGTCTAAGCTTGTCCCAGAGGACATGGTGGGAGCCTAATTTAATCAATATTACTTAAGATGCAGCATTTAGCTGGTTAGTATTTTCTTCCCACCCCACTCTCCTTAGGTGTAAACTTCATTTGTATTTTGGACATGCTCAATAGGCTGAACTGATTAACTAATCTGGAGCAGAAGAGCAGGAAGTCAGAATTAAATGCTATTGACATGTCACTTTGTCCTGTGACACAAGAGAAGAGCTAAAAAGCAATGTGTTAAGTTGTTGTGGCAACTTCTGCTATTCTGTGCGTGTGTGTAGGCGTGCGTGATTGTTTGCGCGTGTGTGTGCTTGTTTACGTGTGTGTGCATATTTGAGTGAGAGTGGAAAAGAGAGCAAGGCTGTGTATTTTTGCATGCTTGTATGTGAGGAGACTGTAACTTACAACAGGCAATGAACATGGCATATGTATCTACACAGTATGTAAGTGAAAAGTGAACAACTGGCCCAAAATCTGCTGTTAACATGTAGTGTTACTGTCGCAGTGTTGAGTCAGTGTGGGGATTGGGGTGTGGCCTCGACCAGGAGGGTGTGTCCGCAACCAGGAGGGAGGGGTGGTGTCGTTCTTATTGCCTGCTGTATGCTGTCCGACTTGGGACTGGGATGAGTCCGATCAACCAGGCAGTGCGTAGCTCCTGCACATAGCACAGACAGACAGAGACAGTGTTACATCTCCCAGAGCCTGCACCGTGCACACAAATAGAGAGTGTGTGATTCCCAAAAGGCACCATATTCCCTAGATAGTGTTTTTGTAGAGAATATGGTGCCATATGGGATACACCAAGTGTGATATCTCTCTGAGCCTGCACAATGCACACAGCAAATAGTAATGACACCTCCTTCCTTTAGAGAGTTGGAGTCCTGGGAGTAAGAGAGATGGATGCTGGGACAGATGAGTTACTGGTGTGTAACTCCTATGAGAGAGAGGGAGATGCAAGCAGAAAGTTTACACAGGTGGTACAAAAAGAAGCTCTCACCAGGAAACATCTTCCACGCTTGACGATTCCCATGTGTGTGCACTGTGCATAAGCCTATTAGTGTTCCCCATCTAGAATATTAGGGAGGAAAATGGTTTGCTTTTGTCTGTGTGACACAATCTTTTAATTCTCCCTCTCCATCCATCCCTGCTTCATCTCCTCTCTCTCTCTCTCCTTCATCTCCTCTCTCATCTCTATCCCTCGCAAGGCAGTTATCCCACTGTTCCCCAGGCGCCGATACCGTGGATATCAATTAATGCAGCCCCCCGCACCTCTCTGATTCAGAGGGGTTGGCTTAAATGCGGAAGACACATTTCAGTTGAATGCATTCAGTTGTACAAATGACTAGGTATCCCCCTTTCCTCTCCCTGTTCATATGTCCCTCCCTCATCTCTCTATCCGTCTTTCTCTTTCTCACTCCTCCATCTCTCCATATATCTCTCTTTCCATTTCTCTCTCTCTTCACAGCTGGAGAGAGTGCCCATTAGAGAGGACTAGCTTTATGATCATGAATAATGGATGAGTGGTGAGCAGGGCTGCAAAACAAGTGTCAGCATAGAAATGGATCAAGAGCAGAGAACATTTCTATCTTCTCTCCCTGCGTATTTCGATGCCAAAGAGCAGTTTCAGGTCACAAATAACAAGTGCTTTGTCCATGTATTTGTTGTGCATCCTTAAGTTGCATGGACTCAATATCTGGACCTCTGCTCAGTGTCAATTAAAAAGACTGGACTGTGGTTAGGGTTAGTTAGACTATAGTCCCAGCACACCAGTGGTCCCTGTGTGTCGATTGACCTGTTGGTATCTCCAGCATGTTTCAGACATATATAATATGTAGGATATAATCAATTACACTTTCTGCAGTTCTATCTAAGGAAATAAAACCCAAGGCCTGGTGGGATGCATGATTATTTAGTGGCTAAGCAATGGCTGAGGCTGTGTCCCTTTATAGTGCACCACTTTTGACCCGAGATCTTAGGGCAAAGGTAGTGCACTATAATGACTCTTGCCACCCTTCCCATCCACACACCCCATTACATCACCACAGCTCTGATTACAGCTGGTAAATAATAACATGCAGTCACAACAGCCAGGATCAATGCTGCCTCATTAGCTGTGTTTTAGGGCTCCATCCCCTTTATAGTGCACTTCTTTCTACCAGGGCCCATAGGGCACTATTTGCATTATATAGGGAGCCATTTGCGACGTAGCCTTGCTCTTTCCCCACCAGTAGCCTATGGGATCCTGTATAGGAGTGAGAAATGCATAATCACAGAGTTCAAATGAAAGCCCTCAAAACATTGATTTTTAAAGAACAGCCACATATTTATTTTCCTTCAGAGTGTTATCTATAATGACTTTGCAGTTGGATGCAATTTACAGCACCTACCTACGCAAGAATCAATATGGAACACAGTGCATTGTTTGTGTGGTCATGCTGCTTTGTAGCAGTTCTTTTAGTCTCTCATGGACAGACTACGTAAACATAAATGTTACCGTAGATTTGTACAATGGCATGCGTGAGATAACGAGCAGCATTAGTTCCGGTGCTTTGGACAAATCTTGGTTTCACAGGTGTTAGCATCTTTTTTCGAATTTCGAAAGTGGAGGGAACATTTGGCCATAGACTTGCCCGCAACTTGCAAAGAGAGAGGGTGGAGCTCTTTGTTCCAGTTCTTATACTCTTTCTGTCTTCCCACATATGGACCCTGAACTTAATCGAGCCTCTGACCAATTAGGCAAGACTTTAGTTCTGGGTTAACCGAGATTAGTTCTTTCAGTTTAGGTTTGTAAAAAAACACTGGGAAAGTACTAGGACACACAGATTATGCTCACGCTAAACATACAGTATATACAGTACACTGAGTATACCAAACATTAAGAACACCTTCCTAATATTGAGTTGCACCCCCCCTTTTTGCCCTCAGAACATCCTCAATTCGTTGGGGCATGGATACTGGCCCATGTTGATTCCGATGCTTCCCACAGTTGTGTCAAGTTGGCTGGATGTCCTTTGGATTGTAGACCATTCTTGATACACACAGGAAACTGTTGAGCGTGAAAAACCCAGCAGCTTGACTCAAACCAATGCGCTACCGTACCCCACTACCGTACCCCACTACCGTACCCCGTTCAAAGGCACTTACATTCTTTATCTTGCCCATTCACCCTCTGAATGGCACACATTCACAATCCATGTCTCAATTGTTTCAAGGCTTAAAAATCCTTATTTAACCTGTCTCCTCCCCTTCATCTACACTGATTGAAGTGGATTTAACAAGTTACATCAATAAGGGACCATAGCTTTCACCTGGTCAGTCTATGTCATGGAAAGAGCAGGTGTTCATAATGTTTTGTTCATTTGTTGTATGAGGTCGTCAGATTACTTGACCAGGGAATGCCACAGAGAAATTACAAGGAAAGCTACAGATGATATTATTAGCCTGGCACTAATCGTATTTTGTGGCACACCTCCCAAGTCAAGTGTATCTCGTTCTCTGAGAGACCGAGGCAGAGATCAGCCTGCATGTAAAGAGGGACTACACTAGACACCATGCTGTTGTAAATGACATTCTGAGCAGTTGTCGGTCCTGTGGAATGCTGAATATTTTAGGTTTAATATCAAGGCACTACGGCTGGGAGGACACTTATCTGGAAAGCACCAACTCTTCCCACAAGTATGGAAAAATCTAAGCACAGAGGAAAAGGGTTAACCGAGATTACAGCTCTTTGACCTCTAGCTGCTCCAACCACCGTCCAGGTCTAGGACCACAGAATGAGGTTGGGCTGTGGGGAGAGAGGAAACTCAAGCCAGTATATGCTAAAAAGCAGTTGCTCTGGACCTGCAGTCACAATAGAGAAGTGGCTTGTGACTAGTCAGGCGCGGCAGCGTAGCCTAGTGGTTAGAGCGTTGGACTAGTAACCGAAAGGTTGCAAGATCGAATCACCGAGCTGACAAGGAACAAATCTGTCGTTCTGCCCCTGAACAAGGCAGTTAACCCACTGTTCCTAGGCCATCATTGAAAATAAGAATTTGTTCTTAACTGACTTGCCTAGTTAAATAAAGGTAAAATTAAAAATATAGATTCCACAGCTCTCAACACAGATGACAAAGACAAAAGAGGAGAGTAATGGACTGACATTACAGTAAGAGGTCCATTGAATAGAGAGAGAGGAGGATTAGATTAGAGAGCGAGATGGATGCAGACTGAAGGGCTAACTTGATTTAAGAGTCATCTTTAGTGAAAGAGGGTGGGTGGAAGATGAAGGGAGAGTGAATGCACATCTGTCAAGTCCCAGTCATCACTAATAACAGAGTTCTTATAGAGAGAAACTCAAATCCAATTCCACTCTTTTCCGCATAGTAAAGGGTTCAAAGTGGTATTGTCCAATGGACATCACATTATAAGTGCTGGGCAAAGACGATGCAAGAGTTCACCTTTACTCACAATCATGTAGGTTAATCACTCTGTCCATAGTCATTGGACGGTAATGAAATGTGGGAATTGAGTAAGAAGTGGTTACAGATCCACACACAGCATCACAACATGGAATAGAGGGAGAAATTGAGATTGGCACTCAAAATACTGTATTAAGTTGAGAATTGCACAGAAGAGATACAGAGAGAGACAGAGTCATGTCAATAAAGCAAATTGAAACTGAACGAGGGAGAGGGAGAGAGGCTGGGGGAGTCCATCACTGTCAAACATTGGACATATTCATTATTAATAGATGGAATTGAAAGGGTTTCTGAATGTCTGTTATTCCTCCACTCAGCCAGCTCTCTGTGTTGAAGTAATGCCATTATTGATCTACTGAGAAAATTAAGATAGTCCATTTAGAATTATGAATCAGGAAGAAAATGTTATCAAAAGGCAATAACAATTTGGAGTGTGTCAAAAAGGGAAAAGATTGTACAGTAGCTGTCTGCCTGTAACTAACCATGTGTTACCACAGAGAACCATTGGGTTGTTGATTACAGAGCTCATAATCAATAGTCATTGTAATGATGAAGTATTACTGTACTCCACAAGGCCCTCTATAGGCAACTACCCATGTATATCCCAATTTAAGGCCTGTTTCTTCATCAATTGCTCTCTAATTAGAATAAACTAGTTCATTACTAACAGTTTCATCTATAGTGTACATGAATGTGCTGTTATAGCAGTGAGCAGAATTATGTTTTAATTAATGAAGGACTGTAATATGTTGTAGATATAGTTATGCAGGGTAGAACACACTGTGGATGCGCAAAAAATGTAGGTGATTGTTCCACTTAGATGAGATACAGTGCCTTGCAAAAGTAGTCATCCCCCTTGGCGTTTTTCCTATTTTGTTGCATTACAACCTGTAATTTCAATTGATTTTTATTTGGATTTCATGTAATCGACATACACAAAATAGTCCAAATTGGTGAAATGATTTTTTTTGGTGGTGCGTGTATATACAGTTGAAGTCGGAAGTTTGCATACACCTTAGCCAAATACATTTAAACTCAGTTTTTCACAACATCTGACATTTAATCCTAGTAAAAATTCCCTGTATTAGGTCAGTTAGGATCACCACTTTATTTTAAGAATGTGAAATGTCAGAATAATAGTAGAGAGAATGATTTATTTCAGCTTTTATTTCTTTCATCACATTCCCAGTGGGTCAGAAGTTTACGTACACTCAATTAGTATTTGGTAGCATTGCCTTTAAATTGTTTAACTTAGGTCAAACGTTTCGGGTAGTCTTCCACAAGCTTCCCACAATAAGTTGGGTGAATTTTGGCCCATTCCTCCTGACAGAGCTGGTGTAACTGTGTCAGGTTTGTAGGCCTCCTTGCCCGCACACACTTTTTCAGTTCTGCCCACAAATGTTCTATGGGATTGAGGTCAGGGCTTTGTGATGGCCACTCCAATACCTTGACTTTGCTGTCCTAAAGCCATTTTGCCACAACTTTGGAAGTATGCTTGTGGTCATTGTCCATTTGGAAGACCATTCGCGACCAAGCTTCAACTTCCTGACATGTTGCTTCAATATATCCACATAATTTTCTTCCCTCATGATGCCATCTATTTTGAAGTGCACCAGTCCCTCCTGCAGCAAAGCACCCCCACAACATGACGCTGCCACCCCCGTGCTTCACGGTTGGGATGGTGTTCTTCGGGCTTACAAGCCTCCCCCTTTTTCCTCCAAACATAACAATGGTCATTATGGCCAAACAGTTCTATTTTTGTTTCATCAGACCAGAGGACATTTCTCCAAAAAGTACGATCTTTGTCCCTATGTGCAGTTGCAAACTGTAGTCTGACTTTTTTATGCCGGTTTTGGAGCACTGGCTTCTTCCTCGCTGAGAGGCCTTTCAGGTTATGTCGATATAGGACTCGTTTTACTGTGGATATCGATACTTTTGTACCTGTTTCCTCCAGCATCTTCACAAGGTCCTTTGCTGTTGTTCTGGGATTGATTTGCACTTTTCGCACCAAAGTACGTTCATCTCTAGGAGACAGAACGCGTCTCCTTCCTGAGTGGTATGACGGCTGCGTGGTCCCATGGTGTTTATACTTGTGTACTATTGTTTGTACAGATGAACATGGTACCTTCAGGCGTTTGGAAATTGCTCCCAAGGATGAACCAGACTTGTGGAGGTCTACAATTCTTTTTCTGAGGTCTTGGCTGATGTCTTTAGATTTTCCCATGATGTCAAGCAAAGAGCCACTGAGTTTGAAGGAAGGCCTTGAAGTACACCTCCAATTGACTCAAATTATGTCAATTAGCCTATCAGAAGCTTCTAAAGCCATGACATAATTTTCTGGAATTTTCCAAGCTGTTTAAAGACACATTGAACTTAGTGTATGTAAACGTCTGACCCACTGGAATTGTGATACAGTGAATTATAAGTGAAATAATCTGTCTGTAAACAATTGTTGGAAAAATTACTTGTCATCCACAAAGTAGATGTCCTAACCGATGTGCCAAAACTATAGTTTGTTAACAAGAAATTTGTGGAGTGATTTGAAAAATGAGTTTTAATGACTCCAACATAAGTGTATGTAAACTTTCGACTTCAACGGTATATGAAGCCCCTAAATAAGATCTAGTGCAACTAGTTACCTTCAGAAGTCACATTTATTAGTTAAATAAAGTCCACCTGTGTGGAATCTAAGATTCCCATGATCTCAGTATATATACACCTGTTCTGAAAGGCCCCAGAGTTTGCAACACCACCAAGCAAGTGGCACTATGAAGAGTTGTGGAGAAGTACAGATCAGGGTTGGGTTATAACAAAATATCAGAAACTTTGAACATCCCACAGAGCACCATTAAGTCCATTATTTAAAAACGGAAAGAATGTGGCACCACAACAAACCTACGGACCAGGCAAGGAGGGCATTAATGAGAGAGGCAACAAAGAGACCAAAGTTGACCCTGAAGGAGCTGCAAAGCTCCACAGTGGAGATTGGAGTATCTGTACATAGGACCACTTTAAACTGTACACTCCACAGAGCTGGGCTTTACGGAAGAGTGGCCAGAAAAAAAGCCATTGCTTAAGAAAAAAATAAGCAAACACGTTTGGTGTTCGCCAAAAGGCATGTGGGAGACTCCCCAAACATATGGAAGAAGGTTCTCTGGTCAGATGAGACTGAAATGTATCTTTTTGGCCATCAAGGAAAACGCTATGTCTGGCTCAAACCCAACACCTCTCATCACCCCGAGAACATCATCCCCACAGTGAAGCATGGTGGTGGCAGCATCATGCCGTGGGGATGTTTTTCATCAGCAGGGACTGGGAAACTGGTCAGAATTGAAGGAATGATGGATGGCACTGAATACAAGGAAGTTCTTAAGGGAAACCTGTTTCAGTCTTCCAGAGATTTGAGACTGGGATAGATGTTCACCTTCCAGCAGGACAATGACCCTAAGCATACTGCTAAAGCAACACTTGAGTGGTTTAAGGGGAAACATTTAAATGTCTTGGAATGGCCTAGTCAAAGCCCAGACCTCAATCCAATTGAGAATCTGTGGTATGACGTAAAGATTGCTGTACACCAGCGGAACCCATCCAACTTGAAGGAGCTGGAGCAGTTTTGCCTTTAAGAATGGGCAAAATCCCAGTGGCTAGATGAGTCAAGCTTATAGAGACATACCCCAAGAGACTTGCAGCTGAAATTGCTGAAAAATGTGGCTCTACAAAGTATTGACTTTGGGAGGTGAATAGTTATGCACGCTCAAGTTTTCAGTTTTTTTCAAAGTGGTCTTCAAAGTGGTAGGCATGTTGTGTAAATCAAATGATACACACCCCACAAAAATCTATTAATTCCAGCTTTTAAGGCAACAAAATAGGAAAAATGCCAAGGGGGTGAATACTTTCGCAAGCCACTATATGGGATCACATGAAATGACATGATTGACTCAATGCTGGCTCGTACAGAATATATAGATGATATGTCTCTTGCTCTCCCCCCCCATTATATGACCCTCCTCACCTCAGTTCAGTGATTTATTGTTCTCTGTTGCAGTGGCCAAGTCAGTCTAGGAAGAACGAGTCACATGGTCTGTTCTCACAGATGGTTGCTAGACTACAACAAGCATAGATGCAGGCGCAACAGACACTGGGAACAAGACAGAAGGCCTCACCCCTCCTCCCTCCTTGGTCTGTCACTGGCTATGTCTCAAATGACACTCTATTCCTTATAGTGCACTTCATTTTACCAGAGCCCTATGGCTGTATCGACTCCCTGTCCCCAAGCACACTCTGTTTCTCTCGCTCATCTCTCTCTCTCATGCTCTCCCTCTCAATAACAATAGTTATTACTCCTTTCACATGTTATACATTTTACAAGATCACCCAGCCCTTCTGGAGAAGATTAACACAGTAAGCAGGTTTAAGATGTCTGATTAGATAATGTCAAGCCATGAGGGGTCTGGGATTTACGGCAATCCGGCCAAATTTCATTGAGTGGCATTTAGATTTAAAATGGCTCTGTTTGCTGTTAGTTCCTGAGGAACATGGAGAAAGGTAGGATTTTCTGGCACAGCAAAATGCAATATTTTTTCGCCCAAATGCATTCTGTTGAAACTCACTCAAATCTAAATTGACATTAGTTTTTGAGGAAATGTCGTTTTGAATCTTGTTCTTTCTATGAATCTTCACATCTCACAACCTGACCCTGTTTTAGCGCAAATTATGTCAGTGTGTTATCTGTTCATCTCTCACCTCATCTATTCTGCATGATTGTTATAATACTGAATCTCAGTTAAACTTTCATATTTCATTATGCACCCCAGTGAGGGAGCTATTCATTCATCCATTCATTCATTGGATAACTACACTACTGGTACTAGACCAGCCTGCTTATGGAAATGACTGGAAATCCCTGCAGTGCTCAGTGCGTCTCAACTTCACATTCGTGCTTCCTTGGTAATATGATTTTACATTATTGCAACATAAATGTGGGGCAATATTTAGCATACCTATCATACATTTTCTACATTCCATGATATTTACTCCTGTGGATAATAAAACTCACATTTAACTAAATGCTGTTTATACATCTTCAGTCTCACTATATCTGGGTCAAGTTCTGTTCAAGTATCATAAAGGAGGCTGTTCCACCTGAACTCTTCAAATAGGAATGCCCATTTATGTATTCTGATCATGATCATATTATTATGTAATGAAAGTCATCACAGCTCTCTCTCCCCCTCTATCTCATTATCTACGCTCTCTCTCCCTCACTCCATTGCTCTCTCTATTTCAGGCCCGATTCTCCTACCTGCACATGAAGTATCTGTTCTTCTCGTGGCTGGCAGTATTTGTGGGTAGCTGGGTGGTGTATGTGGAGTACTCATCCTACTCAGAGCTGTGTCGTGGACATGAGTGCAAGAATTCCATAGTGAGTTCTCTATTTCCTTATATGAAATTAGTAAATTGATGGAGCCTCCTACTGGTTAAAAAAATACTATTCCTTCAAATACAGCATTCCAGTGTCAGCTTCCATATTGTATTGAAACCATCCTGTGAGTTACTATACAAACCAACACCATGTCTGTCTATTAGTTAGTTACAGTATACAAACCAACACCATGTCTATTTATCCAAGTGTGACAAGTACAGGAAAGGAGTGATCGACGGCTCGGCATGCGGAAGCCTGTGTGAAAAAGACACGCTGTACCTGGGGAAGTGTCTCTCTGCCAAGCCGAACAACCAGGTCAGAGCTGACTCTGATCCTAGTTCTACGGTAAATCTCAAAAGTCTTTCCTTTCCAAAATGTAAGAGGGAAGGAGAGCATTGGAGGAGAAGATCCAAGGATCTTCTCCTCCAATCCACCTGCATCTCACTTCCTTCTGACATTGGGCAGGTGGTGTGGAGAGAGGACATGAGGAATCAAGGAAGGACTTTTGAGATTCACCCATAGTGTTTAGAGCTACAGTGTTTCTGTGTCTGAGAATTAACACGAGCATGTTGTGGGTCTATGTGTGTCTCAGGTGTACTCAGGTGGCTGGGGGGACCTAGAGGGGGTGATTAAGTGCCAAATGGAAGACATTCCTCATTATAACCTGGGAGCAGAGATGGAGCACAGGAAGGAGGCATCTCCCTTCAACAAGCCCACCAAGGGAACTTCCGTGGAGAAGTTCAAAGAGATGGTCCTCAGCCACCTCAAGGTCAGAATACTGTCATCTCATCCCAGTGTGATTCATTAGACTACCAGCTTTTATTAATAGGTTCATGTCTGCAACACTTATTTGAAGGTCTTCATAACACATTCATAATCCATACATTATGCATTTATAATCAGTGCACCAATATTTCATAAATGCTAATTGATATTTTGTCACAGTATTCACATTCACATAACTTATTGCCATCTTTATTAGTGTGTTATGACTTTAGTGGCTAGCGTGTTCATTAATGCAGTTCTGTTACGAAGGTATCTCTTACCCCTTATTTCTCTTCAGACCAAGGTGGGTGAACAGGCCAACCTTCCAGACCTGGTGAGCCTGGTTTTCTCCGTGGCCGACTACAACAAAGATGGCCTCATCTCCTTGCCGGAGGCCCGCTCCACGTGGGCTCTTCTCCAGCTCAATGAGTTTCTGCTAGCAATAGTCCTGCAGGACAGAGAGCACACCCCTAGGCTCCTGGGCTTCTGTGGGGACCTGTATGTGATGGAGAAGGTAAACTAATAGGAATGCCCATTTATGAAGAAAAAAAACAGGGATTATTTTCTTCAGACAACACAAATTATCCAGTAATCATGATACATTGATTCAAATCATGAGCTTATTTATGTGATGAAAGTCATCACAGCTCTCTCTCCTCTGCCTCTTTCAATACCCCCCCCATCTCTCTTATTCCCTTTTTCTCTGAACTTGTACATGATGGAGAAGGTGCCCTATGCTCCCCTGTACGGCATCAGCCTGCCCTGGGTGGTGGAGCTGTGGATCCCCGCGGGGGTACGACGCAGCATGGACCAGTGGTTCACGCCCTCCTGGCCCCGCAAGGCCAAGATCTCCATCGGCCTCCTGGAGCTCGTTGAGGATGTCTTCCACGGGACCTTCGGCTCCTTCCTCATGTGTGACATGAGCGCGGACGGCTTCGGTTACAACGACCGCCACGACCTGAAGGTGATGGACACTCACCACATTGTCCCTGAGGCCACCTTCCAGAAAGCCATGAGGGAGCGGCGGTGCGACACGGAAGAGGACTGTCTGTACGGTGCTGACTGTCGCACTTCCTGTGACCTCACCAAGCACCGGTGTACGCCAGAGGTGACACAGCCCAACCTGGCCAAGGCGTGCGGTGCACTGAAGGATTACCTCCTGAACGGGGCGCCGTCTGACATTCAGGAGGAGCTGGAGAAACAACTGTATGCATGTATCGCATTGAAGGGCTCGGCAGAACAGATGGAGATGGAACACTCGCTTATACTGAACAACTTGAAGAGTTTGTTGTGGAAAAAGATATCGCACACCAAGGACTCCTAATGAGGTGGAAACATGGGTACATCCAGACCCTGGATTTGAAAGTATTGATTGGAACTGCATTTCTTCCATTGTAAATCTACACTTTGGGAAAGGGTGGAGAATCAGGACACAGATGAACACTACTGCTGCCCCCTAACGCCCTCTCTAAGCTTTTTAGGGAACTATAATGAACAAAAATATAAACGCAACATGTAAAGTGTTGGTTCCGTTTTTCATGAGCTGAAATAAAAGATCCCAGAAATGTTCCATACTCAAATCTTCTCAAATTTTGTGTACAAATGTTTACATCCGTTTGAGCGTTAATCCAGCCACCTGACAAAACAGCATGATCATTACACCGGTGCACCTTGTGCTGGGAACAAAAGGCCACTGATCACACAACGCCACAGATGTCTCAAGTTGAGGAAGCGTGCAATTGGCATGCTGACTGCAGGAATGTTCAACAGAGCTGTTGCCAGAGGATTGACTGTTAATCTCTACCATAAACTGCCTCGGTCTTAGAGAATTTGGTAGTACATGCCTCAGGACCTCCACATCCGGCTTATTCACCTGTGGGATCATCGGACACCAGCCACCCAGATAGAATTGCTGTCTGTAATAAAGCCCTTTTGTGGGGAAAAACTGATTGGCTGGGCCTGGCTCCCTAGTCGGTGGACCTTTTGTTTTTAACCTATGACTGCACCCCTGCTCAGTCATGTGAAAGCCAAATTAGTGACTAATGAATTCATTTCAATTGACAGATTCTTATGTATAATTCAGTGAAATTGTTGAATGTCGTGTTTATATTTTTCAGTATATAGAGGGACAATCAAACCGTCGGGTAAAAATGCTCTACAAATTGAGGGGAAGGAGTAATTTCCCCCTTAATTTGTGTAATGTTTAGACTCATTGTACATTTCTAGCAAACAAAGCCAATTTTATTCCATTGTCAACATTTAAAATTGGCATTTAACACTTTCAGTCTATAGCGGGTGTATTCAAATCGAGCTAGGTCGGCATACTGCTGTTTTTTGTTCTACCAGGTTAAATTGCCCCCACCTGGTGTCCCAGGTCTAAATAAGTTCCCGATTAGAGAGAATGAATGAAAATCAGCAGTGGAACTGGATTAGAGGTCCATATTTGAATCAAGAGACTAGCCAACACTTCAGAGGAGAGTAAGTAAATCAGTTCCATGTCCAACTCTACACAATCTCAACCACTTACACAGTATGGGTAACACTTCAAACAGTAGCTTCTATAATAGAGGGGTAAACCAATAACAGACAGAGGCTATATTCTTTTTCTGTAGATTTATTAGAACAAAGAATTGTCCCTACATCATTAGGACCAGAGTTTAGCTGTCGGCAGCCTCCTGTTCCTGAGCCCTGAGGAAGCTGGCCTTCTTCTGAGCAACGCGGTCTTTCCTCTGGGCCAGAGAGAGCTTGGCACGGTTCCACCTGGGAGAGACAAACATGTCAGAATTATTACATTACGATGAATTTGAACAATGTCAGGGAACATGACTACAATGCCATGGGCAGGGTTGGGAACAATTCAATAAGTAAACTGAAATGTGTTAAAATACAAAGAGGTAGACGGAAATGGAATTGACCCCAACTCGGACCATGCTAATCTAGTCAAGTTTACCATCAGGTTTTAGTCATAACAGCATGAAAACCAACAATGCAGTAGTAAGTACTGCATTCCAATAGAAAATAGCCAAAATTGCTCATCAACTTGCCTCTTCTTCTTGACTTCTTTCTTGGGCTTCTTTTCGTGGACTGGGTTGTTACGAATGCCAGCATGGGCCTTTTTGTACATCTCCTCAACCTGCGAGTCAAGTGTGGCAAACATTAGTACCATGTAGTGGGTAAATAAAAGTAAATTCCACAGACCAAATGCATGTTAACACAACGGTAGAGGCTCCTGCTGGATGCAGACTTGATTCAGTACGTATATAGTTTATACTCTACACACTTTTTACACATCTAGTTGATAGGAATGAGTTGGATGTCACATTTGTCAGTTGTATTTTAAGACTAGTACATATGACACAAATGTATTAACTGTGCTGCTCTCAGCCCCGTCTTGAAACGTTGATTACATCAATTTAGGAAAATGAAGGACCAACTACAATTTGCTCAGCCTCAAGTCTATCATCATCAAGCAGCAGTTACTACATAGACTCATCGAAAAATTCCAAATCAACCCCTATCCCCTCCTGTAGATCAGAGCGCATTGAATAGATTGAAGCAATGGACAGTAAGTTAAAGCAGAATCCCAAACCAGGCCGTCACCCCTACCAAAACGTTTTGAGGACACTCTGGTGTCACGTGTTGCTGACACCTCCAAGGGCGACTTCCTAAGTGACGAGGGAATTAAATGAAACCATTAACTTCAGGACACACGGGTGACTTGAATTACGCAATTCATGTTCCACATTTAAATAGGGCTCCGTGAACACACAAATGCAGGGCCAAAGGGAAGGGACTGGTTTGGGATTCAACACAACTTTCCCTTCAGAATTTATTTGCATCATAAGCTGATATGATCCCCAGTATGCTTACAGGCATGAGGCCTAAGAATTTAAACAGAGCAGTAGTAGCTACCCATGCTAGCTCAGGTTTAGTTTGGTTCACTGAAAACTGGGTAGAACTGGGTGTGTGATACAATCCCAAGTGGCTAATAGTGCAGATAAACAGGTAACCATCCAGCTGTGGTCTAATTTAACTAATAAGACATGTATTGGCAGGCACCTCCCGATACATCACAATGGGTTCAGGGTGAACTTTGAACTTTCCGTGTCAGGGGCAACGCCATTCTTGATGAAGCGAGAGAACTGCTTCTTGTATGCGTCTTCATCCTCCTCCATCAGATAGCTCATGTACTCGGACACATTGAGGCCCATGATGTGCTTGCGGTGGACCTCTGCATTGAACTCTTTGCTCTCCGCATCATATCCAGGGAAGCGCTTAGTGCTGGGGGGGAAAGGAAGAGGGGACAAGACAATGTCAACCCGAAAGGCACTACTGACCCAGTCATATTGACTTAGGATTATAGGCAGTGCACTAAGACCATTTGAAATGATTGATTGCAGAACACCAAGAACAGAACATTTGGCTGCTTAACTACTGATTCACATTGCTCTCAGCCCCGTCTTGAAACAGGACATGTTACATCAACCTGGGCAAATGAAGGACCAACTACAATTTGCTCAGCCTCAAGTGTATCATCATCAAGCAACACATAGATCCTGGCAACATCAGAAGTACTAGCTTAGTCCCAGATCTGTGGGACATATACAAACAAATCTTGACCTGGGGATGTATGCATCATGTGCCTCAAGAGTAGGAATGCTGATCTAGGATTAGTTTTTCCTTTTCGATGACAATGAATCAGATTGTGGACAGGGGGAGCTGATCCTAAATCAGCACTATTACGCCAAGACACTTGATACATACAGCCCCTGGCTACAAAAACTTGTTCTTAAGCCAGGGAAAGTGTAATTACCTGTGGGGGATGGACAGGCCTCCATCCACAGCCCCCTTCAGGGCTCCGAAAACCTTGTTGCCAGTGCTGGTCCTGGCGAGCCCTGCATCCAGGTAGCAGGTGAACGCACCTGGCTGACTGTCGATGCTCTCCACGTTGAACTCATCTCCAGTGACCTCCACCTGTCCCTCGTACACCTTGTCCAGGCCGAACTTGTTCAGCAGCTGGAGGGGAAGACAAAAACAGGATTAGAGAAATCTGTTGTAGTATTAAGCAAAGCTGACAACATTGGTAGGGTGTTCTCGCTCAGCAAGAAAGAAACACCATAGGTGGCTAAAGCAGAGGTCCTGTATGACTCAGTTGGTAGAGCATCGTGCTGGCAATGCCAAGATTGTGGGTTCCATTCCCAGGGTCACCCAAATGTAGAAAATGTATGCACGCATGACTAAGTTGCTTTGGATAAAAGTGTCTGCTAAATGGCATAATATATTACAGTCAGTTGCTAAACACGTGGATCAAGTCAAACTGACAGGTTGGTAGAGCCTTTTGCATGTAACTGCCAATTCCTCACAATGATCAAAAAGAAAAGCATGGTTCAATAGGATTGTTTGGCCATTCAGATGCAGAACAGACATACTTCTCATGTAATACAGGGAATCATGGCATCTCTATAACAAACAATCCAGAACGCGATCCAGAGTTGTCAATATCTTAGAAATTAGTTCAAGGTGTAAAAGATTAAACAAGGTTTGAGGAAAGGAAATGGCACGAGCAATGTTGATAAAAGACAGCTTTCATTAACAGGGTAGAAACATAGAATACGCATTAACTAATAGTGCTGCAAATTGAACAAAACTATGGAGGTCAGAGCAGGTTGTGTATGAGAGCTGATCTTACCCTGCGGGCCAGCAGCAGACCAGTGCAGTAGGCTGCTGCGTAGTTAGTCAGACCCACGGCGATCCCATACTTGGGCAGCTCGTGGGAGTAGGCAGCGCACACGATCATGTCCCCCTCTATCTTGGCATAGGCAATCTGGTGCAAATCACATAACGAGAAATAATGACAATATAGTCTACAACATTTAAAGCATAAGCGCGAGTGTCGTGGGACATCTCAGATTATCTCAAAGCGTCATGTGACATGTGAGAATGATGGGGTCAATCTAGTTGAATTGAGAATGCAGTTCCACATTTCTCTCAGTAGATTAAACTGGACTAGACCATGGTGCTCAGGTGGCAACAGAGTTGTGGGTTTGACTATAACATGGGCCACATGTGTAACTGTCAATTGTGTGTTACTGATGAATGTGTTACTGTCAATCGTAAGCTGCTTTAGATAAGTTTCTGCTAAATAAATGGTCCATTCTGGTAATTCCAGCATTTTCCCCATCTTACCTGGCAGACGATATCCCGGTTGGAGAAGCGGACAATCATCCTGTATTTGGGTGTGTTGTACTTGTTCTTATCTTGGATGACCAGGCGCTTACGGGCAAAGTAGTCAGTCTTTCCCTCTATGCAGAACAAGGATACCAAAGTCAGTGAGATGGAGGTTGATCAATGGAATGAATAGGGTCTTTAGTGTGAAAGGAAATATCAGGACAGTCATGTCATTTGCATACTTGCAACTCCAATCACATGTGCTAAAACAAATAATTTTTACAATTTAGAACTCTCTTACCTCGCCTCCTCCTGAATTTGACCTGGTACCTCTTGAAGTAGGACTTATTTTTCACCACTTTCACAAAACCCTATAAGACAGTAACGTAATTAGCATGTCGGTAAACCTACCTAGCTAATTGTCAACACACAAAGTAGACCTAACGTTACACATGCTGCACTGAAAGTGTATTTTATGTGGCCAAACTGTCAGACATTGTTACACCAAGTCCTGTGCCCATCTTCGCTGATGGGCTAGCTAGCAGTTAGTTAGCACTACTTTGCGGTGTACAGCACAGGGATGGATTTTGGGCACTGACCACATTTTTCTATCCCGGTCCAAAATCTGTGCCATGCGATATGTGAAAAGACAATTTCACCAACTGTCGAACTAGTTGACCACATTTTCTACTAGCCAGCCGGTGTGAAAAGTACTAGCCTCGGGCTAGTTTTAATTTCGATCCTACTGACTTTGGCAACACTATAAACATGTTTATTAGCGATTCACATCACCGGACTTGATTACAGACAAAGTAACAAATCGCTAGGAAGATCCCTAGAGCTACAGGAAGCATGAATTGATTCAGGCGGCCATTAGGCCACGTTTGATAGACCCCCGTGAGAGGTAGCTGGACGGAATCCATCTTCATCTTTGGCTTTTAAAAACATCTAAAACATGTGATTGCACACAACACATATCTGATGTCTTATATATGTATGTATGAACATATTTTGGCGTTTTACTAACCATTTTCAGTCTTTTCTGTCTCCTTAACCAGGAGCCTGGAGTCAAAGACAGGGGATTTGACTCCGCTGCATTAGAAAAAGGAAGTTTGCATTGCGCATGTTGAGTAAATAGCGTGTAGCAGGATGTAGCTTTAGAGTAAGACAAATGCTACACTGCCCTCTACTGTATAGGGTGGACAATGACAATACCGGGTGATAAGATCTCCAATAAGATCTCCAACAACAGTACATGATAAAAAATGTGCATCACTGAGGGATTTTCCTTTGTGGGTTTGTGATAAACCCTCAAAGTACTTTTATTGAAGGCATTTGCAAAGTGTCCTACAACACAAATTACATCACACTGTGACTGTGGCATGCTGAACATCTACTGAATAAAAATAAACATTGCTATAGGAACATGTTATTAATTAAAACAACAGACCCAAATGATGTTGTACAGAAGACACATGGGACATCAAAGGGAGGGTTTCTCTGTAATTATGTCTGATTTTCATTCCATAGTAGACAGTATGGTGTAAGCAAGAGTCTTACTGATATGATAGAAATTAATATGATTTATATGTTTAAGGTAATGTTAAGATAATGACTATAAATATTCCACCCTGAGACCATATGAAATTTATTAGAATCATAAAACTCTTATCTGATGATGTGTGTAGTTTTAGTCCGAATTAGAACAAGGACCTTTTGTTCCTTTTTAGTATGTAAGCAGGGTGCAAGTGGGAAACAAATGATCAGAGGATCTATCGACAGACGAGTTGTACTACTGTGTTCCCTACAGGACATTCTGTCTCCACCCATGGAGGGGAGAAACTGTTAGGCTTGCAGAAAATTATGAAACATGTTGCAGATTAAACAATGTATCTGTGTAGTGGAAAAACACCGACTGTCTGAGCAAGGCGTAGCTTAAGATTTGAACTTGTATGCGTGTGCCTAAGAAAATACCGAAAACAATTCAACTGTGTTTGACTCGACCTGGCTAGAACTCTGAGAAACTTATGATAGGACAGGGAGT
Source organism: Salvelinus alpinus (assembly GCF_045679555.1). Taxonomy (NCBI): domain Eukaryota; kingdom Metazoa; phylum Chordata; class Actinopteri; order Salmoniformes; family Salmonidae; genus Salvelinus; species Salvelinus alpinus. The sequence goes on along the minus strand of NC_092101.1, from coordinate 32,854,975 downwards.
ACTTCTCAAGGTTTCTCTATACTTGGGGGAATGGAACTGTCGGCTGGGTAGTGATACACAGGGGTGAGAACTCTGGAGAAGGATACAACTCACCTTCTGTTCGTGTGTATGTATGTGCGTAGGATATCTACTGTTTGTGTGAAAGTATGTGCGTAAGTAAGGAGCAAGGTATAAAATGGATGTTTTTGTATAATGGACTTCGGAGTGCTCTCGTGAATAAACGTTTTGACTATTGTAAGCTGGGAAATCTGTCTGTTTCATTTAAACCAGAACCTTACAAACTTTGGGTTACGGACTGAGTAGATTAATTGAAGTTAATGAACATTGATAACGAAATTCTCATAACACTTACGTCAGTGTTTTTGTTTTAGGACAGACGAGGGTGTGGCTGATATAAGAAATATGATATGTTTGTAAGCACTGGAATTTCCATGTTAAACCAGAAAAGTTTGTTTGATGACCTTTTGTTCTTATGTGGATCACGATAGTCGGCTCTGCCATTAACCTCATTCTCACCTGTTTAAAAAAAGGCAAAAGTGCTTATTTTAGTCTGAGCTGGACAGCTGATAGTGAACCTTTATTTCAACATCTTCTGTCTGACATTGAATAGTCTCCCTGTCACTAATCTCCCGTGGGCAGATTCTGCATCGATTTTACTTCTGGGTTAACCGAGATTACTCTTTCACCCCCTCTGAGTGTGGCATGTTTGCTGTAATCCACTCTAGACAGCAACATTCCAGAACTTCCTGTCTACTGTCAGAGGCAACAATGAGCCACAGGTGAGTTTGTGCTGTAGTGATTGGCTTCCAGTTCTTTGCAGTTACTCTTGACTTTAGTAGACTACAGCTAATAGGAACATATTCTTTTACAGAGCAAAAATAAACATCACAAGGTGTTATTATATTAACGCTGGTTTATATGTTGGATGAACAACGACATTTAAGAACATACAGCTGGCGGGTTATACATTCCATGGGCAGGATAGAACAGCAACCTCTGGTAAGACACGGGGCTGGGGCCTATGCATATATGTGAACAACAGCTGGTGCACGATATCTAAGGAAGTCTCAAGGTTTTGCTCGCCTGAGGTAGAGTATCTCATGATTAGCTGTAGACCACACTATCTACCTAGAGAGTTTTCATCTGTATTTTTCATAGCTGTCTACATACCACCACAGACTGATGCTGGCACTAAAACCTCGCTCAATGAGCTGTATACCAGCATAACCAAACAGGAAAACGCTCATCCAGAGGCGGTGCTCCTAGTGGCCGGGGACTTTAATGCAGGGAAACTTAAATCAGTTTTACCTCATTTCTGTCAGCATGTTAAATGTGCAACCAGAAGGAAAAAAATTATAGACCACCTTTACTCCACACACAGAGATACAAAGCGTACAAAGCTCTCCCTCGCCCTCCATTTGGTAAATCTGACCATAATTCTATCCTCCTGATTCCTGCTTACAAGCAAAAATTAAAGCAGCAAGCACCAGTGACTCGGTCTATAAAAAAGTTGTCAGATGAAGCAGATGCTAAACTACAGGACTACTTCGCTAGCACAGACTGGAATATGTTTGGGGTTCTTCCGATGGCATTGCGGAGTACACCACATCAGTCGCTGGCTTTATTAATAAGTGCATCAAGGAAGTCATCCCCACAGTGATTGTACGTACATACCCCAACCAGAAGCCATGGATTACAGGCAACATTCGCACTGAGCTAAAGGGTAGAGCTGCCGCTTTCAAGGAGCGGGACTCTAACCCGGAAGTTTATAAGAAATCACATTATGCCCTCCGACGAACCATCAAACAGGCAAAGTGTCAATACAGGACTAAGATCGAATCGTACTACACTGGCTCCGATGATCGTTGGATGTGGCAGGGCTTGCAAACTATTACAGACTACAAAGGGAAGCACAGCCGAGAGCTGCCCAGTGACACGAGCCTACCAGATGAGCTAAATAACTTCTATGCTCGCTTTGAGGCAAGTAACACCGAAACATGCATGAGAGCACCAGCTGTTCCGGACGACTGTGTGATCACGCTCTCCGCAGCCGATGTGAGTAAGACCTTCAAACAGGTCAACATTCACAAGGCCGCAGGGCCAGACGGATTACCAGGACATGTACTCTGAGCATGTGCTGACCAACTGGCAGGTGTCTTCGCTGACATTTTATTTATTATTTTATTATTTTTTATTATATATTTTTTTTGCCCTTTTTCTCCTAAATTTTGTGGTATCCAATTGGTAGTTACAGTCTTGTCTCATCGCTGCAACTCCCATATGGACTCGGGAGAGGCGAAGGTTGAGAGCTGTGCGTGCTCTGAAACCGAACCAAGCCGCACTGCTTCATGACACAATGCACACTTAACCCAGAAGCCAGCTGCACCAATGTGTCAGAGGAAACACTGTACACCTGGCGATCGTATCAGTGTGCACCTAGCCCGGGCCCGCCACAGGATTCGCTAGTGCGCCACGGGACAAGGACATGCATGGGGCGGCGCCAATTGTGCGCCGCCCCATGGGTCTCCCGGTCACAGCCGGCTGTGACAGAGCCTGGACTCGAACCCAGAATCTCTAGTGGCACAGCTAGCTCTGCGATGCTGTGCCTTAGACCACTGCAGCACTCGGGAGGCCCTTTCACTGACATTTTCATCCTCTCCCTGTCTGAGTCTGAAATACTACCAACATGCTTCAAGCAGACCACCATAGTCCCCCCTGTGCCCAAGAACACTAATGTAACCTGCCTAAATGATTACCGACCCGTAGCACTCACGTCTGTAGCCATGACATGCTTTGAAAGGCTGGTCATGGCTCACATTAACACCATTACGCCAGAAAGCCTAGACCCACTCCAATTTGCATACCGAACCAACAGACCCATAGATGATTCGATCTCTATCGCACTCCACACTGCCCTTTTACACCTTGACAAAGGGAACACCTATGTGAGAATGCTATTCATTGACTACAGCTCAGCGTTCAACACCATAGTGCCCTCAAAGCTCATCACTAAACTAAGGACCATGGGACTAAACACCTCCCTCTGCAACTTGTTCCTGGACTTCATGACGGGCCGCCCCCCAGGTGGTAAGGGTAGGTAACAACACATCCGCCACGCTGATCCTCAACACAGAGGCACCTCAGGAGTGCGTGCTCAGCCCCCTCCTGTACTCCCTGTTCACTCATGACTGCACGGCCAGGCACGCAACACCATCATTAAATTTGCTGATGACACAACAGTGGTAGGCCTGATCACCGACAACGATGAGACAGCCTATAGGGAGGAGGTCAGAGACCTGACCGTGTGGTGCATGGACAACAACCTCTCCCTCAATGTGATCAAGACAAAGGAGATGAATGTGGACTACAGGAAAAGGAGGACCGAGCACGCCCCCAACCTCATCGACGGGGCTGTAGTGGAGCAGGTTGAGAGCTTCAAGTTCCTTGGTGTCCACATCACCAACAAACTAACATCACCAACCACACCAACACAGTCGTGAAGAGGGCACGACAAAACCTATTCCCCCTCAGGAGACTGAAAAGATTTGGCATGGGTCTTCAGATCCTCAAAAGGTTTTACAGCTGCACCATCGAGAGCATCTTGACGGGTTGCATCACTGCCTGGTATGGCAACTGCTCGGTGTCCGACCGCAAGGCACTACAGAGGGTAGTGCGTACGGCTCAGTACATCACCGGGGCCAAGCTTCCTGCCATCCAGGACCTGTATCTATGCATAGTCACTTTAATAACTCTACCACCATTGACATATTACCTCAATTACCTAGACACCGGTGCCCCAGCACATGACTCTGTACCGGTACCCCCTGTATATTGCCCCGATATTGTTATTTACTGCTGCTCTTGAACTATTTGTTATTCTTATCTCTTACTTTTGAAATATATTTTTGTTGGTATTTTCTTAAAACTGCATTGTTGGTTAAGGGCTTGTAAGTAAGCATTTTACTTTAAGGTCTACACCTGTTGTATTCGGCGCATGTGACAAATACAATTTGATTTGATTTATATTGTATATATGATATTGTTTAGATTCTTTTTAATGATATGAAAAGTATCAAACAGAATTATCAAATGGGTCTATATTTAAGCAATCAGGCACGAGGAGGTGTAGTATGTGGCCAATACAGCCCTTAGCCCTTATATTGGCCATATATCACAAACCCCCGAGGTGCCTTATTGCTATTATAAACTGGTTACCAACGTAATTAGAGCAGAAAAAATAAATGTTTTGTCATACCCGTGGTATATGGTCTCATATACCACAGCTGTCAGCCAATCAGCATTCAGGGCTCGAACCACCCAGTTTATGATCTCTGATAGTGTATTTTGTTGTGTGCTGACAAGAAATAATAGACATGAACTTGATACATTTTTCAAAAGTCTGTTGACAAAAACCTAGCTATAGCTGATGGAGTTTATAAAGAGGTCAAAGAGTTGATCAAGGAACTTGAAGGTTTGTTATTTAAACCACTATAGCTAAGTGTATGGTAATAAAATAAACAGTAGATGGCAGTAGTAGTGTACTATTTTTCGGTAGTTGGGTTTTTGAGGTCGACTGACGTGACGCATGCTCTGTACCGTGGATGTAAACATTGGAGCTGCCCTTTTGTTGGCACGAGCTGGCTGTCGATTTGTGTACACGTAGTCTGCTCGATGGGTTGGTTGGACGTGGAGCTGTTGCCTGGTGGAATCAGCTAGCTTTACTAGCAGACTCGGCCTAAAAATAAATCCGAAACTAGGCTATTGAACTTGTTTAAATTCAATTGCGCAAGTCTGTGCAGTTGTACTTTGGTCAATGGAAAGTTAATGTTTATCTCTCAGGATTGAAAACGCGACTAGGCACGGTAAGCACGGTTCAGACTTTTTTTTATGAGCAAGGAGCTGTTGCTTTGGCTAACTAGCTAGCTAGCTAACGTTAAAGTGTTTGGAAATAGCCTGGAGCTAATCATGTGTTTGGTATGTTGATATATAGGGCACTGTATTTCAGTTAGGCTTTTTATGTCGCTAAATAGGTAGTTGTTTGGGTATTACAACAAGCTAAGCTAGCAATCTAACTAACGTTAGCAACTTTCATAAGCTGTTTGTTCATCGAATATATGCACAACGTTTAGCTATGAATTCATAAATCATTGCTAGTTGAACTTCATGCAAAATGTTTACTGAATCCTGTAGCCATCCAATGAACTTTAACAGAAAGTTAGTTTTAATGTGGACAGCTAACAAACTCACGCCTCATTTATAATGACTAGAAAAAACCCCGTTAAACACATTTCAGTTGCTGTACGTTAGTTACGTTTTACTGTCATAGTAACGTTAACGTTAGTCACACAATGGTGGAACTGAAATGTTTTATTTGCTAATCGTTTTACACTTTCGAGACAGCATATCTAGTTGAAGATAATGTTTCTAGTCCACCACAGTCAATTTCCATGTGAGGTCTTTTAAATTATTCAAATGAGGGTTTCCTGGATGACAAACTCCTGTAATTTAAGTAATTGGCTGAGAGATAGAACTGCAACTGTTACCTCTACTGTACAGCCATCCAATTATTTGTGTACAGTGATAAATAAGTCAGTGTCAGTTGGGCCAGCCAAGGACATTGATTTTCCATTCGCCTTTTCTTAGCTTGTTTACTTTTCATGGAATGTAAGCACACCAAGGAATTTTCATCATAGGTGCTAGATGAAATCCTTGCTGAAATGTTTCTATAACCCCCACTGTTTCCATCTGAGCCTTGGAAGTAAACATAGCTGCACTCTCACTATGCAGGAACCCTCCTCAACCCTAGCTCTCTGGTATGTCCCATATTTGCTAAATGTTGCACTACTTTGACCAGAAACCTATGGTCTAAAGTAGTGGAATATTTAGAGAATAGGGTGCAATTTGGGACGCAGTGGGTGCTGAAGATCCCCTTTCATCATGATCCACTTAACTGCTGATCCAGGCATGCAGTCATCTGTTGCTATGCTGGGTGTTAGCTAGTAATGCTGTAGCTAGCTGACACACGTTTCTTCCTCCTTTTTCATATCACTGATCGACTAAAGACAAAAAATATCTCCCTCCCTATTATACCACTTCGTAGCTTAGACCTAGCCTAGTTGATAACACTAGGAAACTACTCCTCACAGGCACACCTGTTTTTAGACATTAAGGTTAAGCGCTTCGTAATACAATCACATGCTGGTCTGTCCTGCTGTCTCACAGTCCAGGCCAGACATTCATGCCATGTAACCTCAGTGATTTCTTGGCTTGTTTGTTGGCTAGGAGGAGTAGTGGGGAGAAGAGATTAACACCGGGATCCCGGGAGAGGGACAACTCTTCATATTTCCCGAAAAAATTAAATGACAAGACACAGGAAATTAGTTTACATTTTCCACCAATGTAGCACTAATGTAATTCCACAAAATACACAACATGCTCAGCAGCAGATTGGCAAAAAAGAAAACTGCACATCTAAACAGGTTGTTACATGGACGCGTTTAGACTAGAGTATTTGCTTCACACAATGAACACGCATAATTGACAATGCCGGACTGCACACAAGACCCGAATGCAGTTTAGCGTTCTAATCAGAACTGAAAATTCAACCCCAGTTCAACCCAAGCCCGGTGACCTGAAGCCTGAGCCCAGGCCTGGCCTGGCCTGAGATCACAGAAATTAAATGAGCCTGAACCTGGAAAAAATAAAATAAAGATTTCTACATAACAGTAGGCTATATTTATTTAAACTGGTATTGAGAACAGCGCTGCGGAGTGAGGCAACAGTCATTGGGCCTAGAAAAAGTGGAAAACTCACCTTAGTTATAGTTAACTGAGGATGAAAATATTGGAATAAAGTAGGCTAATGCAATTGAAGGCGTGTCAAATTCTTGTTTGTACTGAAACTCCCAAAGTCATATCCAACCGTTATACTCATTTTAAAGCAATAGTCGTATGTGGTCACCTAGATGATCATTTCAGCACCGTTTTGATTGGGACTGTGCCATCACACTGCTTTGAGACGAGTGGGGGACTTGTCTAGATCAATCAATGTCAGATTTTTGTTTTCACTGAATCTCCGTTTGGATATTTTGTAACAATTATGCTGGGGATATCAAATCAAACTTTTTGTCACGTATGCAGATTTTTTAAATTTCACCTTTATTTAACCAGGTAGGCCAGTTGAGAACAAGTTCTCATTTATAACTGCGACCTGGCCAAGATAAAGCAAAGCAGTGCGACCAAAAACAACAACACAGAGTTACACATGGGTTAAACAAACGTACAGTCAATAACACAATAGAAAGCTCGGTATACAGTGTGTGCAAATGAAGTAAGGAGGTAAGGCAATAAATAGGCAAATAGTGGCAAAGTAATTACAATTTAGCAATTTACACTGGAGTGATTTATATGTGCAGGTAGAAATACTGGTGTGCAAAAGAGCAGAAAAACAAATATGGGGATGAGGTAGGCAGTTGGTTGGATGGGCTATTTACAGATGGGCTGTGTACAGCTGCAGCGATCGGTAAGCTGCTCTGACAGCTGACGCTTAAAGTTAGTGAGGAAGATATGAGTCTCCAGCTTCAGTGATTTTGCAATTCGTTCCAGTCATTGGCAGCAGAGAACTGGAAGGAAAGGGGGCCAAAGGAAGTGTTGGCTTTGGGGATGATCAGTGAAATATACCTGCTGGAGCGTGTGCTACTGTTGGGTGTTGCTGTGGTGACCAGTGAGCTGAGATAAGGCGGAGCTTCACCTACCAAGGACTTAGATGACCTGGAGCCAGTGAATTTGGTGACAAATGTAGCGAGGACCAGCCAGCGAGAGCATAAAGGTCGCAGTGTTGGGTAGTATATGGGGCTTTGGTGACAAAACAGATGGCACTGTTATAATAGACTGCATCCAATTTGTTGAGTAGAGTGTTGGAGGCTATTTTGTAAATGACATCGCCGAAGTCGAGGATCGGTAGGATGGTCAGTTTTACGAGGGTATGTTTGGCAGCATGACTGAAGGAGGCTTTGTTACGAAATAGGAAGCTGATTCTAGATTTAACTTTGGATTGGAGATGCTTAACAGCTTCTAACCCCAAGCCATAAGACTGCTGAACAATTAATGGAATGGCCACCGGACTATTACATTGACCCCACCACTCCATTTGTTTTGTACACTGCTCGCTGTTTATTATCTATGCCGTCACTTCACCCCTACCTACATGTATAAATTCCCTCAACTAACCTGTACCCCCGCACACTGACTCGGTACTGGTACCCCCTGTATATAGCCTCATTATTGTTATATTATTGTGTTACTTACTACTTTTTATTTTTTATTTTAAGTACTGTAGTTTATTTGGTAAATATTTTCTTAACTCTTCTTGAACTGCACTGTTGGTTAATGGCTTGTAAGTAAGCATTTCACGGTAAGGTCTACATTTTTTGTATCCACGGAGAATGAGTACCTCCTCCCAGCTGCCCACTGCACTGAGACTATGAAACACTGTCACCACTGATAAATCCACGATAATTGAGAATTTCAATAAGCATTTCTCTACGGCTGGCCATGCTTTCCACCTGGCTACCCTAACCCCGGCCAACAGCTCTGCACCCCCGTAGCAACTGGCCCAAGCCCCCCCCCCCCACCCCGCTTCTCCTTCACCAGAATCGCTTCTCCTTCACCCAAATCCAGACAGCTGACGTTCTGAAAGAGCTGCAAAATCTGGATCCTGACAAATCAGCTGGGGTACAGTCTGGACCCTCCCTTCCTAAAAGTATCTGCCACTATTGTTGCAACCCCTATTACTAGTCTGTTCAACCTTTCATATCCTCAGAGTCCTAAAGATTGGAAAGCTGCCGCAGTCATCATCCTCCTCAAAGGGGGAGACACTCTAGACCCAAACTGTTACAGACCTATATCCATCCTGCACTGCCTTTCTAAAGTCTTCGAAAGCCAAGTGAACAAACAGATCACCGACCATTTCAAATCCCACCGTACCTTCTCCACTATGCAATCTCGTTTCTGAGCTGGTCACAGGTGCACCTCGGCACGCTCAAGGTCCTAAAAGATATCATAACCGCCATCGATAAAAGACAGTACTGTGCAGCCGTCTTCATTGACCTGCCCAAGGCTTTCGACTCTGTCAGTCACCGTATTCTTATCGGCAGACTCAACAGCCTTGGTTTCTCAAATGACTGCCTCGCCTGGTTCACTAACTACTTCTCAGATAGAGTTCAATGTGTAAAATCGGTGGGCCTGTTGTCCGGACCTCTGCAGTCTCTATGTGGATGCCACAGGGTTCAATTCTCGGGCCGACTCATTTCTCTGTATATATCAATGATGTCGCTCTTGCTGGGGGTGATTCTTTCATCCACCTCTACACAGACGACACCATTCTGTATACATCTGGCCCTTCTTTGGACACCTCCAAATGAGCTTCAATGCCATACAACACTCCATACGTGGCATCCAACTGCTCTTAAACGCTAGTAAACAGAAATGCATGCTCTTCAACCAATTGCTGCCCGCACCCACCCGTCCGACCAGCATCACTACTCTGGAAGGTTCTGACTTAGAATATGTGGACAACTATAAATACCTAGGTGTCTGGCTAGACTGTAAACTCTCCTTCCAGACTCACATTAAGGAGCCTTTTGGTCCTAGTCTTGGCTCTCCGGTTAGCTAAATTGAGGTGAGTGCTAATGATCGTCTTTATTCTAGTTTGCTCATAAATTAGCTGATCAGAACATTTAGCATGCAATAATGTAGCCCAAATCATGTGCATTATGCGTCTATTGACTCCTGTACTAGCCTTTATATAGAGCCTTGGCTATTTTCCTATCGTCTCAATCTTTTTTGAAACCCAAAATCCTGACTCATGTCTCACATGAAAATTCCTTACTTTATTCTGTAATCCATAGGTTGCATTATCAACGCACGTCTCGCCTTAAGCATGTCAAAATACTGCTAAAACATTTCCTTCCGCTTCTCTGTCTGTCCTGTATTGCTGCCGGTATGAGAGCTTCAGTAGAGAATGTGTGATCAATAAACAGGATGATATTAAAACAATTTCCTCTCTCCATGTCTCCGTTATTCATGGGCTGATCTGTTATCTGGTTTATCATCAGCTCCATTTGGCCAAATAGGAGAGATTCTGTCATTCATTGGAGGTTATCTAGCAAGCTTTGCATGATTTCGACAACGCTATAGCCTTCTCGGGTGCGTCCTGAGCGCACTCTGTGTCGAGATGCTGAGTTAATTGAGGAACATAACGCTCTGAATTTATGAACTGCCTGTTTCGCAATTCACAATGTCATTGGTTGATCAAAGTTACTCTCATTACTAAATATCAGTTTCACTTGCTGTGAAATCTTTACATAGATGCCAAGCCGAAGGTGGCGCAGCACCCATCTTAAGAAAACCCTGGCATAGTGACCATATCTTGCTTTTAAATGCTTAAAATGGGCACTTTGATTTTTGCAGTATTTCATGAGACTCGGGAGAAATATGAATTATTCCCTGTATTGAAACTTGTTAGATTTTATGGAAAATATTTATCCCTAGTGGGGAGTGTGACTTGAGATTTGAATCACACCACTGAGACTGAGCTTGTGGAGGACTGGCTTGTCTGTACTCACCACCATGACACTTTGTTCTTTGTTCTATGACAGAGAGCTCCTCTCTTCATTCTTGTCTAACCGTAAACCATATAGAGTAAACTACAGGGATGGCACAATCCACATGAGTCAAAGGTGTGATTTAGCAGAGAACTGAAAAAATAAGAGGCTTCACAAATCACATTTACAGCTAATTCAATTCCTTTTGTAGTGTTCATTTTCTCAACATCATAGTGTGTGGATGTGTTGTCATAAAATCAGTTGTCAGCCTTTAGACATCAACATGGGAATACTGTTGTAGGCCACGTGTAAATTGTCTAGCCTAGGCTTTTCAATTGAATACCAGCTTACCGTGTAACGGTTATTGCATTGTACATTGAGAAAAGAACCTCAGAGGCCATCTGAAAATACTGAATGTACACTGCACCAATCTGAGATGCCCTCTGTTTGAACTGAAAGGCCTTTATTCTCACACATGGGAGAGAGTGTGCTTTTTCTGGAAGCACCCCCTTTCCCATAGAACCCTCTCAGACAACAGCAAATGGAATGTACAGTGGCAAGAAAAAGTATGTGAACCCTTTGGAATTAACTGGATTTCTGCATAAATTGGTCATCAAATTTGATCTGATCTTCGTCTAAGTCACAACCATTGAAAAACACAGTGTGCTTAAACTAATAACACACAAATTATTGTATTTTTCTTGTCTATATTGAATACATCATTTAAACTTTCACAGTATACGTTGGGAAAAGTATGTGAACCCCTAGGCTAATGACTTCTCCAAAAGCTAATTGGAGTCAGGAGTCAGCTAACCTGGAGTCCAATCAATGAGACGAGATTGGAGATGTTGGTTAGAGCTGCCCTGCCCTATAAAAACAAAATGTGAGTTTGCTATTCACAAGAAGCATTGCCTGATGTGAACCATGCCTTTTTTATTTATTATTTTTATTTTTTCTGAGGGGGTTGGATCAGCTTAATCTTGCGGAAAGAATGTTGCTTCCAATGTAATTGTCTGCATCATTTCCAATCCCCCATATTTTTTTGGGTAAATATATATATCCATACACGCATGCATACATATACACATATATACATACACATACCTATATAGACATACATACTTTTTTAAAGAATATACCTTTATTGTTATTCCCCGCACCCTACCACCGATCCCCCAATTGGAGTAAACTAATAAACACTTCTGCTTTTACCTTCAATTTATACATCTTATACCCATCTTACAGACACAGTCCACTTTACAATAGTTCTCTCTTATTTGTTCTTAGTCCTTCCTCTATTTCTGTTGTCCATCCAATTTTATTTCCACTTGTAACTGTGCTATTTCACAAAAGCTCCGCACCTATACACATTTCACAGATCCCGTATGCCCTACATTGTTTATCTTGTTATTAGTCCCACCCTTCAGTTCCACTCAACCCCTCCCATCTATCTTCCAACATCATCCATTTCGGATTTTTATTTGCCATATATTTTTCAACTGTGCTGTGATGCTTCACAAAAGACTTGAACCTTCCTATTCTCATAGCTTCTATAGATTGTAAATTAAAAATAAACATTTTTGCTAAAATAATTATTATATTATTGATTGATTGACTATGGCTTTTCAAATCCCCCAGTATTGCTATCTGTAGCGTTAGTTTTAGGCAAATGTTGCAATTCTTCAGCCATTCCTGGACCTGTGACCAAAAACGAGCTACATATGGACAATACCAAAATAAATGATCTAATGACTCTGCCTCCTCACAACAGAATCTGCAGAGCTGGGAAGATTGTATACCCCATATATATAACATTCTATTAGTTGCAAGAATTTTGTACAGTAATTTAAATTGAAAAATTCGAAGTTTTGAATCCGGCGTTGTTTTGCGTATCAATTCATAAACCATGTGCCATGGAATGGGTACATCGAAAATCTCTTCCCAACTATTTTGCAATTTATATGGCACAGCTGTCAGTTTTTTGGTCCTTAAATGAAATTTGTATATATTTTTATTTATCACACTTTTCTTTAACCTTTTATGTTCTTTAATACAGGGCCGACATACAAGTTCCTTACTTTTTTCCCCTTCTACTTGCCTCTTCCATTTTTGTGGTAATGCTGCAATTAATTGGTTGTAATTTTGGGTAGAGCAGACATTTCCATATGTCTGTGTTAGCTGCATGTGTGACAACTCCACCAGTCCTATTTATGACATCATTCACAAAAATTATACCTTTTTTAAACATTTCTTCAATAAATACAGTTTTTTTATCAATTACTATATTTGAATTTAACCACAATATTTGTTGTACTATTTGTTCCGTCCTTTCAGGTGGATTAAACTGAAATTGCAACCAACTTTCTAAGGCTTGTTTAAAAAATAAGGATATTTTGGAGATTATTTCCTTTTCAAACAACCGAAAGTGAGCAGGTGTAATCTGAATAAAGGGGAAAAGGCCCTTCTTGAATATAGGATGAGACATTCGTACCAATTTACTAGAGAACCAGTTTGGATTTAAGTATAACTTTTGTATGACTGATGCCTTTAGTGAGAGGTCTAATGCTTTAATATTTAATAATTTCTGCCCTCCGAATTCATATTCGTTATATAAATAGGCCCTTTTAATTTTATCTGGCTTGCCGTTCCAAATAAAATGGAATATTTTTTGTTCATATAATTTAAAAAGCAGGTCACTAGGTGTAGGCAAAACCATAAGCAAATAGGTAAACTGTGATATGACTAAAGAGTTAATCAGGGTGATTTTTCCACAAATAGACAGGTATTTTCCTTTCCATGGTAGCAAGATCTTATCTATTTTTGCTAACTTTCTATAAAAATTTATTGGAGTGAGATCATTTCTTTCTTTTGGGATTTTTATACCGAGTATGTCCACATCTCCGTCAGACCATTTAATTGGTAAACTACATGGCAATATAAAATGTGTATTTTTTAGTGATCCAATACGTAATATGGTACATTTATCATAATTTGGTTTTAATCCAGAGAGGATAGCAAAGGTATCTAGATCCTCTATGAGGCCCTGGAGGGACTCTAGTTGTGGTTTTAAAAGAAAACATGAATCATCAGCGTACAATGACACCTTAGTTTTTAAGCCACGGATTTCTAATCCCTTAATATTAATGTTTGATCTAATTTTAACAGCTAACATTTCGATGGCAATAATAAATAGATATGCCGATAGTGGACAACCTTGTTTTACTCCTCTAGATAGTTTAAAACTTTCTGAGATGTAGCCATTATTTACTATTTTACACCTAGGGTTACTATACATAATTTTAACCCATTTTATAAGAGATTCCCCAAAATTGAAATATTCTAGGCATTTATATATAAACTCCAGTCGTACTTTATCAAAAGCCTTTTCAAAATCAGCTATGAAAACCAGGCCTGGTGTCCCTGATATTTCATAGTGTTCTATTGTTTCCAGTACTTGCCTTATATTATCTCCAATGTATCGTCCATGTAAAAAACCTGTCTGATTAGGATGAATAATATCTGACAAAACTTTTTTTATTCTATGCGCCAAGCATTTTGCTAGGATTTTTGCATCACAACACTGAAGTGTAAGAGGTCTCCAATTTTTTAATTGGACTGGATCTTTATATATACCACTTGGGTCCTGTTTCAGTAATAACGATATCAGACCTTCTTGTTGCGTGTCTGATAATCTACCATTTATATAGGAGTGGTTAAAACAAGCTAATAATGGTCCTTTGAGTATATCAAAAAAAGTTTTGTATACTTCCACTGGTATGCCATCCAGCCCTGGAGTTTTCCCATCTTTAAAGGCCCCAATTGCATCAAGCAGTTCCTCCTCTGTAATTTGGCCTTCACATGAGTCTTTCTGTACAGATGTTAATTTTACATTATTAATAGGAAAAAAATCCATACAATTAGTTTCAGTTAGTGGAGATGGAGGAGCCTGAAACGAAAACATATTCTTAAAGTACTTTACTTCCTCTTTCAAAATATCTTTTGGTGAATCATGCGTGACTCCATCATTTGTAACTAGTTTTAATAAAAAAAATTTGGTAGCATTTCTATATTGAAGATTGAAAAAGAATTTGGTGCATTTTTCCCCATATTCCATCCAGTTCGCTTTATTTTTATAATATATTACACTGGATCTTTCTTGAATAAGTTCCTCCATTTCTTTTTGTGTTTCCTCTAACTTATTCTGTGCCTCTATGGTACCGTTTTTATTGCTATCTAACTGTACTGTTAGTCCTTCAATTTCCTTTGTTAATATGGACTCTTTTGATCTAAATTGCTTTTGTTTTAAAGATGACTACTGAATTGCATGGCCTCTAAAGGCACACTTAAAAGTGTCCCATACAATAAGGGGATCTGCTGTACCTATGTCATGTCTGAAAAAGTCAGTTATAAAGTCTTCTGTCCTAGTTCTAAACAATTTATCATCTAGTAGACTTTGATTAAATTTCCAATATCCTCGCCCACGTGGAAATTCTGTAAGAGAAATATATATGCCAATTATGTGATGATCCGACCGCATTCTATCCCCTATCAACACTTTTTTAACTTTTGGTGCCAGAGAGAATGGTATAAGAAAGTAGTCAAGACGACTAGCTTGATTCAGCCTCCGCCATGTATATCTCACTAAATCAGGGTATTTAAGTCTCCATATATCCACTAATTCCAATATATCCATGACATTCATGATTTCCTTAAGTGCCTGAGGGTGATAGTTTGTAGTGTGATTTCCTTTCCGGTCTATAGAGGTATTTAAGACCGTATTAAAATCTCCCACTATAATAATAGAGTCTAGTGTTGCTTGTAGAGTTGATAAATTCTTATATATATTTTCAAAGAAGCTTGGATCATCATTATTCGGACCGTATAGGTTGACAAGCCATATTTGTTTATTGTCCAATAACATATTTAAAATAATCCATCTACCTTGAGGATCTGTTTGGACAATTTGCACATTTGGATCAAAATTATTGTTAATTAAGACCATCACCCCTTTTGAATTTCTTTGCCCATGGGAGAAATATATTTTGCCCCCCCAGTTCTTTTTCCACAAAACTTCATCTAAAACTGTTGAATGGGTTTCCTGTAAACAATAGATATTATAATCCTTCTCTTTTAGCCAGGTAAATACTGATCGTCTTTTCTTATTATCTGCTAAGCCATTACAATTGTAACTGGCTATACTTATTTCACCACTTACCATAATGAGACACACCTTTCATTCTTTTAATCAGAATATATTTTTGTAAACGTACTATTAAAAAGTAACATAATGATTGAGTGTCTATATAGTTGTACCATGATATTTGCATTTCTACTAAGTAAACCTCCAATTGGTCCCTACTATTCCACGCGCTAAAAGCCCTCCTCAACCCGAGTTGGGTTGTCATCCCAATGCCCGGCAGAGCACCCTCTACCCCCTGTATCCCATAGCCCTGAACCGACTGGGATCCATCCTTTGAAAAGAGCATACAGTGCCATTTACCGGATTGTAGTAGATCAGTTGCCATATGCATTTCCATTGCCCTCACCTCTTTTTGTATTATTTATAGCTGTGGATCATCCTCTATTGTCCCTAACATCTTTTACTTCTTCCTTCGCAACAGTCGTGGGATACACACATACACTCACACACACACACACACACTCAGCCCTTACCCCCACACAACCATAAGCTCACTTTCTCAACAATTGCACCATCCCAGAGCCCAACTCAAGATGGGTCACGATTTACAAATGTTACTGCAGTTGCAGCTGCATGAGAAGGCCTGCAAAACCGCGCAAAATAATGAGCAAAAATTGAGAGATTTATTTACCATTGTCACATCCTAGATAATGGTGGTCAAATGTACACCTTATTCCTGAAACACCCACAATACGGCCATGTGAACCATGCCTTGAACAAAAGAGATCTCAAAAGACCTAAGATTAAGAATTGTTGACTTTCATAAAGCTTGGAAAGGGTTACAGAAGTATCTCTAAAAGCCTTGATGTTTATTAGTTCACGGTAAGACAAATTGTCTATAAATGGAGAAAGTTCAGCGCTGTTGCTACTCTCTCTTGGAGTGGTGGTCCTGTAAAGATGACTGCAAGAGCACAGCGCAGAATGGTCACTGAGGTTAACCTTTCATTGCTACTAACCCCGGATCCGGGAGCACCCCCCACCCCCCACACACTGATTAGCATAGATAGCATAGCTTCAGAAGTAGATAGTAGCATCTAAATATCATTAAATCACAAGTCCAAGACACCAGATGAAAGATACAGATCTTGTGAATAAAGCCACCATTTCAGATTTTTAAAATGTTTTACAGGGAAGACAAAATATGTAAATCTATTAGCTAAACACGTTAGCAAAATACACCACTATTCTAACTCCATCAGTTTCTTACTCCTTCAGGTGCTATCACCAATTCGGCTCAACTAAGATATTGATAGCCAATAACCTATAAAAAAAACCATCAGATGACAGTCTGATAACATATTCATGGTATAGGATAGTTTTTGTTAGAAAAAAGTGCATATTTCAGGTAGAAATCACAGTTTACAATTGCACCGACCATCACAAATCCACTAGAATTACTAGATAGAGCAACGTGTATGACCAATTTACTCATCATAAAACATTTCATAAAAATAGACAAAGCATAGCAATGGAAAGACCCAGTTCTTGTGATTTCAGACCATATTTCAGATTTTCTAAGCGTTTTTCAGCGAAAACACAATAAATCGATAAGTTAGCATACTACATGTTCCAACGTTACCAGAGCATCGATTCCAGCCAAAGAGCGCTATAACGTAACCACCGCCAAAAGATATTAATTTTTTCACTAACCTTCTCAGAATTCTTCCGATGACACTCCTGTAACATCATTTTACAACATACATATACAGTTTGTTCGAAAAGGTGCATATTTAGCCATACAAAACCGTGGTTACACAATGAAAATACTAGGAAATCAAGCCTCAATATGTCTGACGTCATCTATCAGAGTGATCTAGTTTAATTAAAAGCTAATCATATACTTGACTAAAAAATACAGGGTTGACAGGAATCGAAAGACAAATTAGTTCTTAATGCAACCGCTGATTTACATTTTTAAAATTATCCTTACTTTTCAATACAGGGTTGGCCAAGTGAAGCTATACCAAACAAAATGGCGATATATACGTTTAAAATATTTCGACAGAAACACGGTTTATCATATTAAATATTGCTTACTTTGAGCTGATCTTCCATCATATTCTTGGGCAATGTATCCTTTCTATGTTATAAACGTCTTTTGGTCGATAGATGTCCTCTGTCCTTCGAAATGTCCACTAACAACGACCGAGACCGCGAAACGTTCCCAAAGCTAGAAAGTGCACGACAAATAAATTCCTCAGAATCGCACTAAACGGATATAAATTGCTATAAAACGGTTAAAATTCACTACCTTATGATGTTTTTAACAACTAGAAGAATCCTAGAGTGTCAGCTAAAGACTTACAGAAATCTCTGGACCATGCTAACATTTCTGTTGATGAGTTTACAATATGTAAAAAACTAAACAAGAAGGGTGTTCATGGGAGGACACCACGGAAGAAGCCACTGCTGTCCAAAGAATAATTACTGCACATCTGAGGTTCGCAAAAGAGCACCTGGATGTTCCACAGCGCTACTGGCAAAATATTCTGTGGATAGATTCAACTGAAGTTGAGTTGTTTGGAAGGAACACACAACACTGTGTGGAGAAAAAAGGCACAGCACACCAACATCAAAACCTCATCCCCACTGTAAATTACGGTGGCGGGAGCATCATGGTTTAGGGCCTGGACAGCTTGCTATCATCGACAGAAAAGTTTATCAAGACATTTTGCAGGAGAATGTAGGGCTATCTGTCTGCCAATTGAAGCTTAACTGAAGTTAGGTGACAACGACAAACACAGAAATAAATCAACAACAGAATGGCTTCAACAGAAGAAAATACGTATTCATGAGTCCTGACCTCAACCTAATTGAGATGCGGTGGCATGACCTCGAGCGGTTCATACCGTACATCCCAATAATATTGCCGAACTGATATAGAATGGTCAAAAATTCCTACTGACTTGTGCAGGTCTGATCCTCAACTACAGAAAATGTTTGAGGTTATTGCTGCAAAAAGGAGGGTCAACCAGTTATTAAATCCAAGGGTTCACATACTTTTCCCACCCTGCTCTGTGAATGTTTACACGGTGGTCAGTAAAGACATGAAAACGTATGATTGTTTGTGTTATTAGTTTAAGCAGACTGTTTGTTTGTCTTGTGGCTTAGATGAAGATCAGATCAAATTGTATGGCAAATTTATGCAGAACTGGAGGTAAATCCAAAGGGTTTCTTGCCACTGTAGTACGTTCTCTGAAGGTGGCCCACATTTTAAAATTGTTTTCTAATCTCCCTACTGTGCCACACTGCGATTAGAGTTCTTATCGTGTGGAGTAGAGAAAGTATGTTTGTGTGCAGGTGCAATACAAATAATATTCTGTTCTCTTTTCTTATCCAGAAGTGACAGCAATGGAGTAAAGTAAAACGTTGATTTTCCTCATGCTTATTTACTGAAAAAAGTTATGATAATTCACAGCATGTCAGGGCTCTACATTGACTTTTTTTTATTTTTAAGGATCACGTGTGCGCCTAAGTAGGAGCACAGAAAGAAATTGAGGAGCACAATGAAAAATATTTGTGGTAACAAGCCGTTTTCTTTGTCGTAATGGTGCAAGCGTGACGGTCACGAATCTGCACTCTGTGTATTCTCCATGGCACTCAGGGGCTGCAGTACAGTGTCATTGCCACAATTATCATCTGGGTGATTTTTGTTTTCTAGGTGAACTGGTGCTCCTAAATAAAAATTCTAGGTCGCACAGCAGAATATTTAGGAGCATATGGGAGTAAAATGGTCGCGCGGTAGAGCCCTGCATTTAATTAGTTAGGAAAATAGGCTTAATTGATAGCTGGATTTGTTTTACGTTGGAGAAAACATAAGGGAAATACTGCTTTTCAAGGCTTATCCCTATATAGTGCACTGTATAGGGAATAGGGTGCCATTCGGGATGCATGGGGGTGGTATAGTAGAGCCTGGCTTTTTAGTGAGACACCGATTGATGCCTGGGTAACACCTGCCTGTGTAACATGAAAGGAAACAAACTAAAACAGACACCACAAATGTTCTATCTAAATTCAGATAGATATATTGATAGAGATATCTATCTCCGCAAAAAAAGAAACGTCCTCTCACTGTCAACTGCGTTTATTTTCAGCAAACTTAGTGTAAATATTTGTGTGAACATGACAAGATTCAACAACTGAGACATAAACTGAACAAGTTCCACAGACATGTGACTAACAGAAATTGAATAATGTGTACCTGAACAAAGTAACAGTATCAGGTCAACAGGTCAAAATCAAAAGTAACAGTATCTGGTGTGGCCACCAGCTACATTAAGTACTGCAGTGGATCTCCTCCTCATGGACTGCACCAGATTTGCCAGTTCTTGCTGTGAGATGTTACCCCACTCTTCCACCAAGGCACCTGCAAGTTCCCGGATATTTCTTGGGAGAATGGCCCTAGCCCTCACCCTCCGATCCAACAGGTCCCAGGCGTGCTCAATGGGATTGAGATCCACGCTCTTCGCTGGCCATGGCAGAACACTGACATTCCTGTCTTGCAGGAAATCATGCACAGAATGAGCAGTATGGCTGGTGCCATTGTCATGCTTGAGGGTCATGTCAGGATGAGCCTGCAGAAAGGGTACCACATGAGGGAGGAGGATGTCTTCCCTGTAACGCACAACGTTTAGATTGCCTGCAATGACAACAAGCTCAGTCCGATGATGCTGTGACACACCGCCCCAGACCATGACGGACCCTCCACCTCCAAATCGATCCCGATCCAGAGTATAGTCCTCGGTGTAATGCTCATTCATTCGATGCTAAACGCGAATCCGACCCTCACCCCTGGTGAGACAAAACCGTGACTCGTCAGTGAAGAGCACTTTTTGCCAGTCGTGGCTGGTCCAGCGACGGTGAGTTTGTGCCCATAGACGACGTTGTTGCCGGTGATGTCTGGTGAGGACCTGCCTTACAACAGGCCTACAAGTCCTCAGTCCAGTCTCTCTCAGCCTATTGCGGACAGTCTGAGCACTGATGGAGGAATTGTGCGTACCTGGTGTAACTCGGGCAGTTGTTGTTGCAATTCTGTACCTGTCCCGCAGGTGTGGTGTTCGGATGTACCGATCCTGTGCAAGTGTTACACGTGGTCTGCCACTGCAAGGACGATTAACTGTCCGTCCTGTCTCCCTGTAGCGCTGTCTTAGGCGTCTCACGGTACGGACATTGCAATTTCTTACCCTGGCCACATCTGCAGTCCTCATGCTTCCTTGCAGCATGCCTAAGGCACGTTCGCGCAGATGAGCAAGGACCCTGGGCATCTTTCTTTTGGTGTTTTTCAGTCAGTAGAAAGGCCTCTTTAGTGTCCTAAGTTTTCATAACTGTGACCTTAATTGCCTACCGTCTGTAAGCTGTTAGTGTCTTAATGACCGTTCCACAGGTGCATGTTCATTAATTGTTTATGGTTCATTGAACAAGCATGGGGAACAGTGTTTAAACCCTTTTACAATGAAGATCTGTGAAGTTATTTGGATTTTTACAAATTATCTTTGAATGACAGGATCCTGAAAAAGGGACGTTTCTTTTTTCTTTGTTGCTGAGTTAAACGTGGTGTGTGTGTGTACAGTTGAAGTCGGAAGTTTACATACACTAAGGTTGGAGTCATTAAAACTCGTTTTTCAACCACTCCACAAATTTCTTGTTAACAAACTATACTTTTGGCAAGTCAGTTTTGACATCTACTATGTGCATGACACAAGTAATTTTTTCAACAATTGTTTACAGACAGATTATTTAACTTATAATTCACTGTATCTCAATTCCAGTGGGTCAGAAGTTTACATACATAAAATTGACTGTGCCTTTAAACAGCTTGGAAAATTCCAGAAAATGTCATGGGTTTAGAAGCTTCTGATAGGCTAATTGACATAATTTGAGTCAATTGGAGGTGTACCTGTGGATGTATTTCAAGGCCGACCTTCAAACTCAGTGCCTCTTTGCTTGACATCATGAGAAAATCAAAAGAAATCAGCAAAGACCTCAGATTTTTTTTCTGCAGACGTCCAAGTCTGGTTCATCCTTGGGAGCAATTTCCAACCGCCTGAAGGTACCACGTTCATCTGTACAAACAATAGTACGCAAGTATAAACCCCATGGGACAACGCGTTCTGTCTCCAAGAGATGAACGTACTTTGGTGCAAGAAGTGCATATCAATCCCAGAACAAGGACCTTGTGAAGATGCTGGAGGGAACCGGTACAAAAGTATCTATATCCACAGTAAAACGAGTCCTGTATCGACATAACCTGAAAGGCCGCTCAGCAAGGAAGAAGCCACTGCTCCAAAACCGGCATAAAAAAGCCAGACTACGGTTTGCAACTGCACATGGGGACAAAGATTGTACTATTTGGAGAAATGTCCTCTGGTCTGATGAAACAAAAATAGAACTGTTTGGCCATAATGACCATTGTTATGTTTGGAGGAAAAAGGGGGAGGCTTGCAATCCGAAGAACACCATCCCTATCGTGAAGCACGGGGGTGGCAGCATCATGTTGTGGGGGTGCTTTGCTGCAGGAGGGACTGGTGCACTTCACAAAATAAATGGCATCATGAGGTATGAAAATGATGTGGATGTATTGAAGCAACATCTCTAGACATCAGTCAGTAAGTTAAAGCTTGGTCGCAAATGGGTCTTCCAAATGGACAATGACCCCAAGCACACTTCCAAAGTTGTGGCAAAATGGCTTAAGGACAACAAAGTCAAGATATTGGAGTGGCCATCACAAAGCCCTGACCTCAATCCCATAGAACATTTGTGGGCAGAACTGAGAAAGTGTGTGTGAGCAAGGAGGCCTACAAACCTGACTCAGTTACACCAGCTCTGTCAGGAGGAATGGGCCAAAATTCACCCAACTTATATGTGTGTGTGTTTAACATCTGCAGGCTATAAATAGTTCATTATTAGGGTCCTTAACATAGCCTAGATTATAGGTCGACCGATTAATCGGAACGGGCGATTTAATTAGTCCCGATTTTCAAGTTTTCAAACAATCGGAAATCGGTATTTTTGACACCGATTTGGACGATTTTTATTTTAAAACTTTTTTTGACACCTTTATTTAACTAGGCAAGTCAGTTAAGAACACATTCTTATTTTCAATGACGGCCTAGGAACGGTGGGTTAACTTCTTGCCGCACGGATCCCTTTACAGGGATCATTTTCCTAAACAACCGCTGAATTGCAGAGCACCAAATTAAAAAAATATATACTAAAAATATTTTTAATCATGTAATCAAAAGTGAAATATACCAAAACACAGCATAGCTTGTTGTTAATCCACCTATCGTGTCAGATTTTGAAAATATGCTTTACAGCGAAAGCAATCCAAGCGTTTGTGAGTTTATCAATCACTAGACAAAACAGTAAGAACAGCTAGCTGCAAATTTAGCTTGGTCACGAAAGTCAGAAAAGCAATAAAGTTAATCGCTTACCTTTGCTAATCTTCTGATGTTTGCACTCACGAGACTCCCAGTTACACAATAAATGTTAATTTTGTTCGATAAAGATTAGTTTTATAACCAAAAACCGCCATTTGGTTTGCGCGTTATGTTCAGAAAACCACAAGCTCGTTCTGGTCCTGAAAGGCAGACGAAAATTCCAAAAAGTATCCGTAATGTTTGTAGAAACATGTCAAACGTTTTTTATAATCAATCCTCAGGTTGTTTTTAGCATGCATAATCGATAATATTTCAACCGGACGGTAACCTATTCAATACTACAGAGAAAGAAAATGTTGAGCTACATCTCTCGCGCGCAGGAACTAATCAAAGGACACCTGATGCGTTTTGAAAAATCTCGCTCATTTTTTCAAAATAAAAGCTTGAAACTATGTCTAAAGCCTGGTCACAGCCTGAGGAAGCCATTGGAAAGGGAATCTGGTTGATACCCCTTTAAATGGAGGGGCAGGCAAAGGAACAGGGATTTTTCCAAATAAAAGGCACTTCCGGGTTGGATTTCCTCAGGTTTTCGCCTGCAAAATCAGTTCTGTTATACTCAGACAATATTTTAAAAGTTTTGGAAACTTTAGAGTGTTTTCTATCCTAATCTGTCAATTATATGCATATCCTAGCATCTGGACCTGAGAAATAGTCCGTTTACCTTGGGAACGTTATTTTTCCAAACATAAAAATTCTGCCCCCTAGCTGAAAGAGGTTAACTGCCTCGTTCAGGGGCAGAACGACAGATTTTTACATTGTCAGCTCGGGTGATTCAATCTTGCAACCTTACAGTTAACTAGTCCGACGCTCTAACCACCTGATTACATTGCATTCCACGAGGAGCCTGCCTGTTACGCGAATGCAGTAGAAGCCAAGGTAAGTTGCTAGCTAGCATTAAATGTATCTTATAAAAACAATCAATCTTAACATAATCACTAGTTAACTACACATGGTTGATGATATTACTAGTTTATCTAGTGTGTCCTGCGTTGCATATAATCGATGCGGTGCGTATCGTTGCTCCAATGTGTAGCTAACCATAAACATCAATGCCTTTTCTTAAAATCAATACACAGAATATATATTTTTAAACCTGCATATTTAGCTAAAAGAAATCCAGGTTAGCAGGCAATATTAACCAGGTGAAATTGTGTCACTTCTCTTGCGTTCATTGCACGCAGAGTCAGGGTATATGCAACAGTTTGGGCCGCCTGGCTCGTTGCGAACTAATTTGCCAGAATTTTACGTAATTATGACATAACATTGAAGGTTGTGCAATGTAACAGGAATATTTAGACTGATGGATGCCACCCGTTAGATAAAATACAGAACGGTTCCGTATTTCACTGAAAGAATAAATGTTTTATTTTCTAAATGATAGTTTCCGGATTTGACCATATTAATGACCTAAGGCTCGTATTTCTGTGTGTTATTATGTTATAATTAAGTCTATGATTTGATATTTGATAGAGCAGTCTGACTGAGCGGTGGTAGGCAGCAGCAGGCTCGTAAGCATTCATTCAAACAGCACTTTCGTGTGTTTTGCCAGCAGCTTTGCTGTTTATGAATTCAAGCCTATCAACTCCCGAGAGTAGGCTGGTGTAACCGATGTGAAATGGCTAGCTAGTTAGCAGGTTGCGCGCTAATAGCGTTTCAAACGTCACTCGCTCTGAGGCTTGGAGTAGTTGTTCCCCTTGCTCTGCATGGGTAACGCTGCTTCGAGGGTGGCCGTTGTCGATGTGTTCCTGGTTTGAGCCCAGGTAGCGGCGAGGAGAGGGATGGAAGCTATACTGTTACACTGGCAATACTAAAGTGCCTATAAGAACATCCAATAGTCAAAGGTATATGAAATACAAATCGTATAGAGAGAAATAGTCCTATAATTCCTATAATAACTACAACCTAAAACTTCTTACCTGGGAATATTGAAGAAGAATATTGAAGGAACCACCAGCTTTCATATGTTCTCATGTTCTGAGCAAGGAACTTGAACGTTAGCTTTCTTACATGGCACATATTGCACTTTTACTTTCTTCTCCAACACTTTGTTTTTGCATTATTTAAACCAAATTGAACATGTTTCATTATTTATTTGAGGCTAAATTGATTTTATTGATGTATTATATTAAGTTAAAATAAGTGTTCATTCAGTATTGTTGTAATTGTCTTGGGTATGACGCTACAAGCTTGGCACACCTGTATTTGGGGAGTTTATCCAATTCTCTGCAGTTCCTCTCAAGCTCTGCCAGGTTGGTTGGGGAACGTCGCTACAAAGCTATTTTTAGGTCTCTCCAGAGATGTTTGGGCTCTGGCTGGGCCACTCAAGGACATTCTGAGACTTGTCCCGAAGCCAGTCCTGCGTTGTCTTAGCTGTGTGCTTAGGGTGAGTGTCTTGTTGGAAGGGGAACCTTCGCCCCCAGTCTGAGGTACTGAGTACTTTGGAGCAGGTTTTCATCAAGGATCTCGCTGTACTTTGCTCCGTTCGTCTTTCCCTTTTGATCCTGACTAGTCTCCCAGTCTCTGCCACCGAAAAACATCCCCCAATGCTGCAGAATTTTTTTGGTACTCTTCCACAGATATGTGCCTCGACACAATCCTGTCTCGGAGCTCTACGGACAATTCCTTCGACCTTATGGCTTGGTTTTTGCTCTGACATGCACTGTCAACTGTGGGACCTTTATATAGACAGGTGTCTGTGCCTTTCCAAATCATGTCCAATCAATTGAATTTACCTCAAGTGGACTCCAATCAAGTTGTAGAAAGTCTCATAGCAAAGGGTCTAAGTACTTATGTAATTTAGGTATTTCTGTTTTTACTTTTTATAAATTTGCCAACATTTCTAAACCTGTTTTCGCTTTGTCATTATGGGGTGTGGTGTGTAAATTGCTGTGGATTTGTTTTTATTTAATCCATTTTAGAATAAGGCTATAACATAACAACATGTTTAAAAAGGGATGGGTCTGAATACTTTCCGAATGCACTGTATCTGTGGGTAATATGGAAACGATATACTGTACATGTTCCGGGATTCATCCGATAGCATGGAGTTTACCATGTCAGTCACCGGCTTCATTAATGCATCGGTGACGTTGTTCCCACAGTGACCGTGCATGCATATCACAACCAGAAGCCAGGTAGACAGGCAACATCCGCACTGAGCTATAGGCTAGAGCTGCTGCTTTCAAGGAGCGGGACACTAATCCGGACACTGATAAGAAATCCCGCTATGCCCTCCGATGAACTATCAAACAGGCAAAGCGTCAATACAGGGCCAAGATCAAATCCTACTACACCTGCTCGGGCGCTTATCGGGATGTGGCAGGGCTCGCAAACTATCACGGGTTATAAAGGGAAACCCAGCTGCAAGCTGCCCAGTGACACAAGCCTACCAGATGAGCTAAATGCCTTCTATGCTTGCTTCGAGGCAAGCAACATTGAACCATGCATGAGAGCACCAGCTGTTCCGGACAACTGTGTGATCACGTTCTCTGTAGCCGATGTGAATAAGACCTTTAAACGGGTTAACGTTAGGACTCTGGAGCACTTAAAGACCATGCTGTTGTTTTAATTAATGAACTGGCCCAGCAGATGAGAAGGAAAGAAATCAAACACTCTCTGAGGCTCACTATGGGACGGCGCTCCAGCTCTATATTCTTCCTCATTAAGCTACAGTAACTCAAAATGCATGAGGTTTTGGTGGATGTCGACTCGGATTCAGCTCTGCTCTGGCATTCTCACAACGCAGCAAATTGCCTCTATGTATAAATGATGTAGACGGTCCAGGAAGAAGAGCTGAGGAGTTGTTACTTTTCAGAACACGCCTCTGAGACTCTCTGGTAGCAATATCATCTGCTCCCGTGGGCTTGTGTGTAAATTGAGTAAGTGACTTGAGGTTAGCCTTTCAAGAAGGGGTTTCCTTTTGAGGATTTATCTCTAAAGATGTCAGTCAGGCCTCATTAGTACTGCAGATCTAAATGACAGGATATGGTTAGTGTGAAGTCGTGACTCGTTTCCCAGAGATGAAATAGCATTATGTCAATCAGTGTTGCTCTCCAAGACTGAATATATACGCCACCTAGGTCTAATACAATGATCCTCTATTTCAGTCACTCAACAGTCAAATTTGCGTCACTCTAACATTTGTATCACCACAGCACTAGATAGAAATATGTAGCAGGTGGGGACGTAGGCGTCTTCTCTCCAGAGAAACAGCTGTCTGTATTTTCATTCCAGCAGAATGGTAACAGCTGCTGCTTTCGAAACGTTTTGCGTCAAGGGACTGGGTAGAGCCATGGGCTTAAGTTTGTCAGCCAAAACAACATGCAGACTAGTTAGTTGTTCTCAACACTAAATGTATTTTTGTTTGCAACAGACATTATGATTAGGCCTATAGCTTGTGGAAACTGTACTGTGTAAATGTCATTCTGAGAGGGTGATAAGATTGTATTTTTCCTCAGCACTGATACAGTATTTCCCGCTCGCTTGAACATGGATTATTATTGTGCTGATTTATAAGGAAATTGACGATCAGGGAATATTTGCAATGATCTAGAAATCAAGTGACTCACCATTTTTGACAGAACAACAAAAACCTGCTTGATGACTGAGGTTCCTCAGACTTCCTCTTGAGGTCAAACTTACGTCTCTAGTAGTGCACTCTAAGTTTGATGTGACATGAGTTGGTGACTGACGTTGTTCTGAGCCACCCGCTGTCAGGTGAATTCCAGAGGCTCTTATCTTGCGGACTACAGTTGAAAGGAAAGATTTAACCAACTCCTGTTGGTGCCAGGCAGCACTGTGCTGTGTTGAATATCTCAGGAGGAGAAACAGAACTTTGACCCTGTCTGCCCTGACACTGTGATCAGCATATGACCCTGCAAAGTAACGGAAGACACACCGCAAACTTCTTTTGAGACTATTTTTCAAAAGACGGAGTTGAGCCGTGGTGTCATTCTGTTAGGTTAGGAGAAGAACTGGAGTGTTGCTTAGACTATAGTATAGACCATTGGATCTCACAACATTCTCACTAGTGGTGTCAGTTTCATTGGAGTGAGTGGTGTGATGTAACTGAATACATTCAATATGTATAGTGTCTTAAGACAGTATTCACACCCCTTGACTTTTTCCACAGTTTGTTGTGTTACAGCCTGGCCTACACACAATACCCCATAATGTCAGTGGATTTATGTTTATAGACATTTTACAAATGTACAAAAAAATTGCGTTAAGTCAATAAGTATTCAACCCCTTTGTTATGGCAAGCCTAAATAAGTTCAGGTGTAAAAATGTCACATAAGTGGCATGGATTTTTGTTTAACATTATTTTTTATGACTGCCTCATCTCTGTACCCCACACATACAATTATCTATAAGGCCCCTAAGTCGAGCAGTGAATTTCAAACACAGATTCAACCACAAAGGCCAGGGAGGTTTTTCAATACATTGCAAAGAAGGGCACCTATCGGTAGATGGGTGGAAAAAAAAAAAAAAAAAAAAAAGCAGCTGTTGAATATTTCTTTGAGTATGGGGAAGTTATTAATTACACTTTGGATGGTGTATCAATACACCCAGTCACTACAACGATACAGGCGTCCTTCCTAACTCAGTTGCCGGAGAGGAAGGAAACCACTCAGGGATTTCACCATGAGGCAATGGTAACTTTAAAACAGTTACAGAGTCTTATAGCTGTGATAGGAGAAAACAGCATGGATCAACATTGTAGTTAATCCACAATACTAACCTAAATGACAGAGTGAGAAGGAAGCCTGTACAGAATAGAAAATATTCCCAAACATGCATCCTGTTTGCAATAAGGCACTAAAGTAAAACTGCCAAAAATGTGGCAAAGAAATTAACCTTATGTCCTGAATACAAAGTGTTATGTGTTGGGCAAATCCAACACATCACTGAGTATCACTCTTCATTTTTTCCCAAGCATGGTTGTGGCTGCATCATGTTATGGGTATGCTTATCATTGGCAAGGACTGGGGAGTTCTTTTTTTAATAAAAATAAATGGAATAGAGCACAGGCAAAATCCTAGAGTAAAACCTGGTTGTCTGCTTTCCAACACACTGGGAGGCAAATTCACCTTTTCATTAGGACAATAACTTAAAACACAAGGCCAAATATACACTGGAATAGCTTACCAAGGCGACTTCCTGAGTGGCTTAGTTGCAGTTTTTACTTACATCGTCTTGAAAATCTATGGCAAGACTTGAAAATGGCTGTCTAGCAATGATCAACAAACAACTTGGCAGAGCTTGAAGAATTTAAAAAAGAATAATGTGCAAATATTCTACAATCCAGGTCTGCAAAGCTCTTCCAGACTTAACCAGAAAGACTCATAGCTTAATTGCTGCCAAAGGTGTTTCTAATATGTATTAACTCAGGGGTCTGAATTCTTATGTAAATTCGATGTGTTTCATTTTCAATAAAATAAACATGTTTTCACTTTGTCATTATTTAGTATTGTGCGTAGATGGTTGGAAAAATCTATTTAATCAATTTTGAATTCAGGCTGCAACACAACACAATGTGAAATAAGTCCAGGGGTATTAATACTTTCTAAATGCACTGTATCAATGACCTACTGAGACCAGTTTGTCTTTCTTCCTTCAAGCTGCGGCTTTTGCATTTAATAGTCTGTGTATTGTAAATTCTTGATGCATCAGTGTGATGAAGAAAAAAAACGAGACAGTCGTTAGATGAAGCATGGATCCACACCAAGAAAAGCCTTACTACACAGTAACAGTCACAAATCAGTGTTCTAATATGTCTAGAGATGGTTGGACAGCCAGAGAACAAAAAGGACTATTGACAGTGTTCATAAACTTTAACATTGCAGGAAAGAGAGCCCAAAATACATAAAACAGACAGAAGGAAGGAAGTGTACTTGTAAATCCCTCCTACAGCTCACATGCTTCTCTCCACAGGTGGCGACTGACAAGGTTGCAGGCAAGCTGAGTTCTACTCTCTCATGGGTGAAGAACTCTGTGTCACACACGGTTAGTCAGATGGCTAGCCAGGTTGCCACCTCGTCTAGCCAGATTGCAACGGTGCCCTCGTCCCTGCAGACCACCACAGCCGCCTCCTCAACATCCCTCTCCCCGTCTCCCACGTCGGCATCGCCGGCTAAACTCAGCCCAGATGAACTGGAGCTGCTCGCCAAGCTGGAGGAGCAGAACAGGTGAGTGCCAACTATGAATTATTAAATCAAGTTCTGTCAACATATGAATACGTTTTTGTTCCCTTTCCTCTTTTCATGTACAACATTTGCATTGATTAGACCAGTGACAAAGGCAGTGGTTATATCAATCTTAATTGTCTAACAATAACAGTGACTGACAGTGGCTACAAAGACATTTTCACAATGATCTAAGCAAAAGTAGGCCTACAGCCACATTGTCTGTCCCTGAAGTGTTCATTAGCTGAAACAAGATAAGTGCATTAGGACTCAACACACAGCCACTGCTGTCCCCTCCACTCTACCCTTTTCTCTCCGTCCTGTGGCTCTCACCCTGCTTTTATGAGCATTCTGAGTGTTGACATGGAAAGAACAAGGCCTGAGAAGTGCAGCAGGTGACTCGCTGAGATGGGCCCTGATCAAAAGTAGTGCACTATAAAGGGAATAGGTTGCCATTTGGGATGACGACTCAGTATGGAAATCGCAAATGAAGAAGACTGCAGTCAGAGCCCTGTGAGATGTGGCTGTACTGATCTGTCTGAAGTGTGAGAGCGATGCTCATGGGGCTGAGATGATGAGTTGTAGTAGTAGGACACAGTTAATGAAAGCTAATACTGGCTGAATCTTCTGAACAGTCTGCCGTGTGAGAGAAGGAGAAGTGAGAATGATATTTGAATAGGTCTGTTTTCCTTATGCTTTATAAAGCTTGGCTAACATCCGTTAAGACATCAACTGAGTAGAGGAGCAGTCAGAAGTAGTGATT
Organism: Salvelinus alpinus; assembly: GCF_045679555.1. NCBI lineage: Eukaryota > Metazoa > Chordata > Actinopteri > Salmoniformes > Salmonidae > Salvelinus > Salvelinus alpinus. The sequence goes on along the minus strand of NC_092101.1, from coordinate 32,823,786 downwards.
CTTAACCTCTTAGATCGCTGATTTTATTATTCAGAAGTCACTACAACATGATTGAAGACAACAGCGTGGCGATGTCTCCTCCTGTTCAAAGTAATTATAGGGGGGAAAGGTCAACTTTTCATTGTCCTGGACAGACCTCTAAGCACCTTCCTCAACAGAGGGTGGACAGCAGGTGTGGTGTTTAGTTCAAGCAGGGCTACAGCTGGCCTCTTTCATTTGGCACATGTCCCTGCTGCCCCTCCCTCCTGCATCAGTCTCCCTCCAGGGGGTCAATTTAGGTGTTGGCGGTTAAGAATGTCTATTTCACCAGCCACGTTGGCGGGTGGTCAATTTGCAAGGCTCTACAGTGCAAGCATAGAGTACCACCTTATGAGTCATAACAGGTGTCATAATACCCATAAAACATAGCAGTCAAACAAGGAAATGGTTCCAATCGTTTTTCCACTATTTATTTTTCCCTATGCAAGAGAGATATACATGGTTTTCAAAATGTCACGCCAGGGTAAGCCTACACACAACACAGCCATTATTTTAAGTGTTTTTAAAATTCCCTATGGGAAAAATCAATGGTGGAAAAACGAATAGAACCATTTCCCTGTTTGACCGCAAGGTTTTATGGGTATTATGACACCTCCACTATTACATTTGCAAATAAAAATAGTCAAGTCAATTTTGAGTACATGTTGGGGTTAGAAAAGGCTGTAGTAGCTGTTTTCAAAGTATTTCTGCTGTTTTGTTTCATAGCTGCTAATTGCACAAAGATATACTAATCCTACTGTATATCCCACCTCGTGCAGCAATACTGCCTGGCAGGGGAGCTGTGTGCAATGAATTAAGTGCTGATAGATACATTTTTGGAGGTGCTGCGTACAGGCATAAAAGACGGTCTAATTTACTCAAGTCTGCAGAGTGAGACTTTGTCCTCGTGTTTCTTGGCTATTTACATTTGTTTTGTTCACAAGCTCGGGTTGCTTTTCAACGTTTGTTTGTCTGCTGCTTCAACTGATAGTGAAGACTCCCTAATCAGATCCCAAATCTCACACATGCACACAGACACACGTGACAGGACTCGAGTGGCCCTGTTACCGTGGTAACCTCCCGCTTTAAAGGGGCAGCTGAAGATTTTGTCCCTTATATTTTGATTAAAACACTCGGGTCACACGTTTTGTAATTGAGCAATATACCACATTACCTGTTACTAATACATTTGTTTTAGAAACATTACAAAGCATGGCCATCTGCTTTTTTGTGTTATGTAATTATGGCAAATTACTGGTAAAAAATATGAGTGGCTGGTGGACCAAAAAGCACGACATTCAGAGCTATTGTTGCAGTGTCAAGGGTAGGAGGTATAGTCTTGAGGATCATCGTGACTGGGGTTTGAAAATGACTCGTCTACAGAAATGTTACATTTTTATCGGAGATTACAAAGTTTTTCCAATCTGATCAATTTAATTAACTCCCATAGAAAATAAGTTGTATCCTCCGAACCAGCACTGTGTCTTTGAAGAAGTACACATTCATTGCAGGAATAATCTTTCAACAAAAGAAATAATTTAAAAAAGTTGTATGATGTCACACTGATGTTGAAATTCCTTGTTTCTCCCCTTTTTAAATACCAAAATGGATGAGAACAAGATAGAAAAACTGCCAGTCCATTATTTTATATATCTTAGTTTTATGTAAAGGCCTAGATACCCTCACTTTCTGACTGAGCAGGAAGACACTGATCTGCAGGTGCATCAAAAGTAGGTTTTTATACATCTATGAGCACCGAGGGAAGACTTGTGTACTTTGAGATCAATGCAGTATCACAGATACTAATGTAATGCAACACACACACACACACACACACACACACACACACACTGAGAAGGGGAAGGCCTTTGTACTGTGCAAAGTAGATAAGAGGTTTGCGTTTGAGAGAGACTAGTGCCAGACTCAGTTCAGCCAGTTCACTAGGCAAAGGCTGGTAGCTTCTCTGGATCTTCTAACTACACATCAAAGACATGAAGACAGCACCATGAGTTTATCCTGGTAAGCAGCACGAGGATCCTAACTTCTCTTTCTAGATGCCATGGCTCTCTTCTCGTTACCGAGAGGCCATAACTGAGGACAAAGTCTAACTGACATGGATTATTTTGGCGACAGAGCAACTTGTTTAAATAGTTCCTTTGTATCCTCTGTTTTTCCTCCTACGAATCTCTGTGCTGTACTGGATCTTTTCAGTAAATTACAATGGTTTGATGTATTTGTTTTGAGCCATTTGAGCCATCTGTGAGAACCCAACATGGAATGTTTTGTCGACTGGTGAATTATTAGCGGAGGAGCAGTGACTAGGCTACATGGGAAATTCAGGTTTTCTGACTGTCAGTGTGTGCCTAGAATAAACAGTGTATCAACATTTGGAAATTTTCTGAAAATGACAGTGTGATGAAATCTACCAAGGAGAGAGGGAGAGGAGAATATGTGGACGGTTCTTCATCCATGGTTGAAATGGATTGTTTGTTCCATGTTCTAGGCTACATTTGTTGCTTTAGGCCTACAACTCATAGACTTTTTAGGTTAGCGGAAAGTGAATCGTTACAGGCCACTGAGGCCAGTGGCTAACCTTATCAATGACGTCAACATTCCCTACCCTTCCTACTTCCACACGGCCTCTTAAGAACACACTCAGTGTTATCTTGCATGTTTGCTAGAAGCCATGGGCTGCTACTGCAACATTGCGTCCTGTTAGGATGGCTTAAACCTTTAGCATATATCTTAGTAGTGTATTCCCTCACATCCCATTATAGCTGTGATGACATTGGGCTCTACATTTAGCAACAGCCTTGTCACTTTTTAGGCCTCTCATGATACATAGTCTGGTATCTAGCCTACTGCTTTCTAGATCTGTTGCCTTTGAAAGCAAAGCTATGTTTTAATTAAGCAAGCAGCTATCACTGTTTTTAAATTATTCTTACGACACAGTATTATTCATCTGCAATATTTACTACCTTTCCCAACATGTTGAATGTATGTCCTAAATGTAAAACCCTTGCTGGGGATCTCCTAGCTGTCCCTGTAACACAGGCCTACCCTGGCCCCCTTCCTCCTGACCCAAATATGGCTGTAACCCTACCCAGTCTGGGAGCACTCCCAGTGACGTCACCCTGGAGCCGAGAGGCCCAGGCACTTTTTCTGAGTTCAGGTTTCTGAGCCTCTGTGTCCCAGCATAGGCCATAGCCTCTTCTCAAATGGCACCCTATTCCCTATGAAGTGCACTACTTTTGACCAGAACTACATAGGGAATAGGTTGCCATTTGGGACACACATGGGCTCGTCAGCACTGCATAGGTTGGGAGGCATGGTTCCCTCTCACAGCCCTGGGTCCTGTTCATATGGAACTAAACGGAAAGACAACTGACTGAAACAGGGATGGACTGCCTGGACTTGTCTGATGAGAAATGCTAATTTGCGTTTTCTGTTTCAATTTGTTTTAAAATGTGTTTTGTTCCGTTCCCTAATGAACATGATCCAGTGTCTGTTAACTTCAGTCTTACAGCTCCAGTGACAAACAAATTGGCACATAAATTGATACAGTGATACAAGGTCAGTCTGCTGTGAACTTAAACATACTCCTGCAGCTTTTTCTCACCAACCCACTTTCAGGAATGTTTTCAATCAAATAGATGAGACCAGATGCCAGGTAGTTATTTAGGCTACTTTGTATTGACCCACTTTACTGTTGACGTTTCATAGCTTTTTTTTTTTATGGTCATGTTTTGGGTTAAGGTCAAATGTAGGATCTCATTGAAGTAATAGTTAATCAACTGTCTAAGTCCACTTTGCTTTCTGTCACTTGCGACACTTGGGACATTAATGCAAGTTAAATGTTCCATGAAATATCAGTCTGACTGATATAGTAGTGACCCTGATATAGTGATCATGATGGTTGTTCAAGGCTTTACTATCCACCATGTTCATTGCATTTCTTTTAGGAAACAAACAGAAGTGCTGTGAAAGGATGTGTTGTCCTGCCAACCTTTTTTAAGAGATGCACTTTGTCCCTAGTACTGTCTGTAACCCCATTGACCCTACATCCAGGGCTCAGAGCTGGCAGCTGGCTATTCTCCCATCATCACTGGGGATGCTGTTGCAGTGGGCTCTCCTTGGCTATGGCTCTGTCATAAAGCTGTACTATATCTCACTGCAAATTCTTCTGCATTGAATGAGCGTTTCCATTTTTAGCACTGCGCTAGAATTTAGTGGCTTCACCGTCTACCAGTGCCACGATTTGGATAAATGTTCAGCATCAGTTATTGGGCTACTTGCCTCAAGCATTTACCCAGTGTAAAGTAAACCCACACTGCCCATATCAATGCATGTCTGATCCTTTCTACTGTAACAGTGACTATCTATTTATTAAATTATTTTTATTTATACCCTTTTTCTCCCCAATTTCGTGGTATCCAATTGGTAGTTAGTCTCGTCTCATCGCTGCAACTCCCGTACGGACTCGGGAGAGGCGAAGGTCGAGAGCCGTCCTATCTCCGAAACCCAACTAAACCGCACTGCTTCTTGACACAATGCCCACTTAACCTGGAAGCCAGCTGCACCAATGTGTCGGAGGAAACACTGTACACGTGTCGGCGTGCACTGGTCCCGGCCCGCCACAGGAGTCGCTAGTGCGTGATGGGACAAGGACATCCCTTCCGGCCAAACCCTCCCCTAACCCGGACGACGCTGGGTCAATTGTGCGTCACCCCATGGGTCTCCCGGTCGCGGCCGGCTGCGACAGAGCCTGGACTTGAACCCAGAATCTCTAGTGGCACAGCTAACCATTACAGTGACTATCTATCTATTGACACTAATGAAACATTTCAGATTGACCAGTTACGTGTGTTTATTCTTGATTTGGTACATTAGCAGTTAAAGCTACATTAAATAATCTATATCTGTCGTCCGTAATTTGAGCTGCCTTCACCTCCGAACATAGAATGAAATGCTCTCTCATTCAGTCCGAACTCCCATCGTAATGTCTCTCATTGGAGATCATGTATGCCTGAGTATAATGGTTATATGCTGGTCATGTGGCAAGAGAAGCTCATGCATGTTGTGTTTGTGTCTCTAGGTTGCTGGAGACGGACAGTAAGTCCCTCCGCTCTGTGAACGGCTCCAGGAGGAACAGCGTCTCCAGCCTGGTGTCCAGCTCCTCGGCCTCCTCCAATCTGTCTCACCTGGAGGAGGACTCCTGGATCCTCTGGGGACGCATAGTTAACGAGTGGGAGGACTTCCGCAAGAAGAACGAGAAGCAGCTCAAGGTGAGTACTCTCGTGCACTGGACACTTCCTGTACACAATAGCCTGGGGACAAGCTTAAAAAGGGAGAGACTATTATTGGCCTTTTGTAAGAGTCAACTCTCTGGAATAGCCCGTCTCAATTCACTCCCTACCCCTTGGACCTAACCCCTTCCCCTATGCCCTAAACTCCTTCCCCTTCCCCCTAACCATAACCCCTTCCTCTTGGCCCTAACCATTACCCCTTCCCCTTGGCCCTAACCATTACCCCTTCCCCTTGGCCCTAACCATTACCCCTTCCCCTTGGCCCTAACCATTACCCCTTCCCCTTGGCCCTAACCATTACCCCTTCCCCTTGGCCCTAACCATTACCCCTTCCCCTTGGCCCTAACCATTACCCCTTCCCCTTGGCCCTAATCCCTTGACCCTAAACCTAACCCCTTCCCCTAGGCCCTAAACCTATAGGTGAGAGACTATTGGTGAGTCTCAATCTGTGCTCGATTCCTCTCATCCTCGCCTGAATATTTCAGAGAATAGTGAATAATACAAGGTTCCTATCTTCGCTTACTAGCTAGCTATAAGTTGCACAAATATTTGTAATCAATGAAGTTAGTGAATACATTTTGTACAGTACAGCAGTCTCTTTGTTTCCTGGTATTGATACTATACAGGCGCAGTTCAGGGGTATTTCCCCAAGGCCAGCTACGTCTCTCACTGACCCTTACTACTGTTGTCTTGATTTTACCGTGTGAACCCTGTTCTAAATGTAGCCTTCTTAGTGCTCACTGCCAACTGATGGTGTCTCTCTAGTCGCTCAGGGGGAAGTCTGATTACCCATGTCAATGACATCTGAATCAGCCAATCGGGGCGTGTTTCCAGTGTTAACTCGAAATGACACAACGAGAAGGTTCCAGTTTAACAAAGTTTACTATATGAACACACTACAAGGTAGCCATTTCACTCAAGGCTAGGTCCATCAACGACTAGACTTCCTGCGCATGCGCACTCTTGACTGAGTGATAGCCCCGTAATAACAGAAATATAGGGATACTTAAAACATGAACTTAACATCCAGGACCAAGAGTATCGCTTCCAACACACCGACAGCATCAATGCATTTTGGTACACCAGAATTTCAATTCATTTCCAATGAAACGCGGCGTTTGCCTTGCAGCATTGCGTTGCAGAGGCAGTTGCAGTGCATTCGGTGTGATGTATACGCTGGATTTATCGAATGAATGCGTCAAACTGTATGCGTAGACGGCTTAACAGAAATGGTAGCAGAAGTTGAATGTTTAACTTGTATTGCATACATATCCAGATGAGGCTGCGTACTATTTTGTGCAATGACGCTGTCGGTGTGTTCGAATCGTAAGCCTGGTCACAGACAAAAAAGCTAATGGTAAATCTGAGGTGCTGTTATGCATTAGTTTTGCATTGTATGTTAAAGTGGTGGAGAACCTTCCACTGGACCTCGGCTGCGTGACTAGGGCTGTTACGGTGACCGAATTACCACCACAACGGCGGTCACGAGTCATGAAGACGGTCAATTCCGAATGACCGTTTTGTCACAGTAATTAGGCTTCTCCAAGCTCTGATGCTGCTGATGGGTATTAGTAGCCTACCAAACTTGCTAAAACTGCCTGGTACCCAGCAATATATTGTCCCTCTAATCACTCTGACATCAATGCAAATGTAATAAAAAATCTAATCAAACACTTAATGAGAAATCATGTGCTTATGTTGCACAACATTTCTAAAGGCTTTGCAATTGCGTGAGAACAGAGTGATGGCCTCTACTAAATAGAGGAGCATCCCATCAGCTTTTAATAGGCTAGGCCTACTAAACTCAGCAAAAAAAGAAACGTCCTCTCACTGTCGACCGCGTTTATTTTCAGCAAACCTAAAGTAAATATTTGTATGAACATAATATTCAACAACTGAGACAAACTGAACAAGTTCCACAGACGTGACTAACAAATGGAATAATGTGTCTCTGAACAAAGGCGAGGTCAAAATCAAAAGTAACAGTCAGTATCTGGTGTGGCCACCAGCTGCATTAAGTACTGCAGTGCATCTCCTCCTCATGGACTGCACCAGATTTGCCAGTTCTTGCTGTGAGATGTTAACCCACTCTTCCAAGGCACCTGCAAGTTTCCGGACATTTCTGGGGGAATGGCCCTAGCCCTCACCCTCCAATCCAACAGGTCCGAGACGAGCTCAATGGGATTGAGGTTCGGGCTCTTCGCTGGCCATGGCAGAACACTGCCATTCCTGTCTTGCAGGAAATCACGCACAGAACGAGCAGTATGGCTGGTGGCATTGTCATTCTGGAGGGTCATGTCAGGATGAGCCTGCAGGAAGGGTACCACATGAGGGAGGAGGATGTCTTCCCTGTAACGCACAGCGTTGAGATTGCCTGCAATGACAACAAGCTCAGTCCGATGATGCTGGGACACACCGCCCCAGACCATGACGGACCCTCCCCCTCCAAATCGATCCCGCTCCAGAGTACAGGCCTCAGTGTACCGCTCATTCCTTCGACGATAAACACGAATCTGACCATCACCCCTGGTGAGACACAACCGTGACTCGTCAGTGAAGAGCACTTTTTGCCAGTGCTGTCTGGTCCAGCGACGGTGGGTTTATGCCCATAGGCGACGTTGTTGCCGGTGATGTCTGGTGAGGACCTGCCTTACAACAGGGCTACATGCCCTCAGTCCAGCCTCTCTCAGCCTTATTGCAGACAGTCTGAGCACTGATGGAGGAATTGTGCGTTCCTGGTGTAACTCGGGCAGTTGTTGCCATTCTGTACCTGTCCCGCAGGTGTGATGTTCGGATGTACTGATCCTGCGCAAGTGTTATACGTGGTCTGCCACTGCGAGGACGAATAACTGTCCGCCTTGTCTCCCTGTAGCGCTGTCTTAGGCGTCTCACGGTACGGACATTGCAATTTCTTACCCTGGCCACATCTGCAGTCCTCATCCTTCCTTGCAGCATGCCTAAGGCACGTTCACGCAGATGAGCAAGGACCCTGGGCATCTTTCTTTTGGTGTTTTTCAGTCAGTAGAAAGGCCTCTTTAGTGTCCTAACTTTTCATAACTGTGACCTTAATTGCCTACCGTCTGTAAGCTGTTAGTGTCTTAATGACTGTTCCACAGGTGCATGTTCATTAATTGTTTATGGTTCATTGAACAAGCATGGGGAACAGTGTTTAAACCCTTTACAATGAAGATCTGTGAAGTTATTTGGATTTTTACGAATTATCTTTGAAAGACAGGATCCTGAAAAAGGGACGTTTCTTTTTTTTGCTGAGTTCATATTTACTTCTCAACTTTCCTAATATTAAGCACATCGTTTATCTTTACAGCAGGAATATAGCCTACCTGGCTGGCATGAAAATGAACCACGGGAAAAACGTCCTCCATTCGCTATTTAAGTGCGTAGATGACATGTAATTTTCACCTGCCCCTGTTTCAAGATACATGGATGATAATGGTCCATTCAACAACAAAAAAACTCACACATATATTATTTAGTATATGTAAAGACAAGATTAAATCAAGAATAGTCTAATGGTGACAATATTAGCCTATTACTTGTAAATTATATATTACCACTTGTGAATGATGCCAGTGTAAGGCAAGAAACGATGACTTTTTTGTGTGCAACTTTTTCTAATTATAGTCGCACACCTCATGTAGCCTAGCGCATACGCCTATATGTTTTGATACGGTTTGTATCACAACTAAAGTTGCCAAATAACTTCTTAAAATGAAGCTCATTAATCTGCTTTACAAGGGGTGTAGAGCCTAACTGGCATACTTAAGCAGTGTGTGAGTTTCAAGTTTGGGGAAGATCATTTTCACCATAAAAATTCACCTTTATAATAAAAGCATTACATGCATAATTGCATTTGTGGTCACTTTTGATCAGGCTGTTTTCCCGCTAATGGAACATTTGCGCTTATAGCCTACTGCCGTGTGCACATTGCTGCGCTTATAATGTGAAAAAATAGCCTATTCGTTTATCAACATTTTTAAGCTAAATGTTCTGATCTGTTCCGTCAGCCTCATTGCATAAAAAGTGTTTTTTGATGCTAGTGGTTATATTAATTTGAGATCTATCGCATCCCACAACTGTTCCACACTATGTTTGGAATATTTCTTTCTCGCACAGAAGGAAAAGTTGACCAATAGAAGAGATCAACTTTTGTACTAAGGGGGATAGTAGATTGACATTTAAAACATATTTTTTATTTAACCTTTATTTAACTTAGCAAGTCAGTTAAGAACAAATTTTTATTTACAATGACATACAAATCCGGACAACACTGGGCCAATTGTGCGCCGCCCTATGGGACTCCCAATCTCGGCTGGATGTGATACAACCTGGATTCGAACCAGGTACTACATCTTGGGCTGAGATGCAGTGCCTTAGACCGGTGCGCCACCTGGGAGCCCGACATAGGCTAATGCTTTTGCTGTTCGTTAGGCCCACTCATCTTGTTGGCTGATGAAAAGTAAATGTGGACAGTTCTCCCAATACCTTCAATATGCACCTCGGAATTGGATAAGAACGTGCGCAGTTGCGCCCCCGATGTCTGTCTTCACTTGTAGCCTGTGAGAAAGACCCGATCAGGTGATGGAGAGCCATTTGAGTGAGAGGAGCTGCAGCGTACTGAGCACTCAGGGAGAAGGTAATTATAATTATTATATTTAGCCCAAGGGCGCAATGACCACTGGCTGCAAAAGGCATGGATTGTTTTAGGGGGCATTACGGCCACACAAAGAGGATGCCGGCGTGAAATTTTAGGCATTATCAAGTGCTTGTCAAATTGTGAATAGGAGATTGAAGTGTGTACAGCTAAGCAGAGCTCATGCCTTTTCATGTGACTTTTTTCAAATAATCATTAGTCACAGCATGCAAAACATATAGCCCAACGTTTGTAGAGCAACTAAAGTTACATTAATAACTCTAAATTAAGCATATAGGAGTACCTATTTCTTAGTTAGCCGCTCAACACAGAAAAGCCGCGTGTGCACACTCCCTCAATGGTTGGAGAAAAATATTCAGCTTTGTTCAATTGAATTCTTCAGACTATAAAAGTAATGCCACGGAATTCTAAGCAAATCTTGTCTGCTAAATGCACTAGTGTAGCCACAGCCATATGGCATAGTTAGATCAGGACCTGACTTAAGAACAAGTCTTCTGAAATAGACTACATTTTCTTCATATCATGTTTCTTTAGACCTGTCTAAAATAAATAATGGATTTATTGTTAATGTGTAGGCTATATTACATGTATTTATAAAACTTTTTTTAAATGTAGACGTTGCAAAGGTCTGCATCAGTGGATTGAAGGCTGTGTGTGGAAGCCAGGAGATTATAAATGCTTGTTAATTAACGGTCAATTACCGTGAGACCAGCAGTTATTTGCTTGACAATCACCGGCTGACGAAATTTTGTGACCGCCACAGCCCTATAAATGACAATAGTATTTCACAATTTTTCCAGAGAAGAGGCCTTAGCTACATCACCTCCATGTAACCTGACTGTTGCAAGACTGCATCCTAGTCATGTTATTAATCATCATGTTGAGCTCCTCAACAAATAGATTGCTCAGTTGACATTGCTCTCTCCTGTTGACCTAGTTTAGTGTGTTTCAACTTGCAAGGCAGGATGATACTACTACGTGGACTACTTTTATGTTGTATCAGCAAAATTGACATTCTCAATTTAACGTACTAGCGACGAATTCAATGCATCATATTCCCCCTTTTCCACTAGGGTGCTCCAGAAAAAAAGATAAGCCTCTTAACAATGAGCCTGTCCTTGGATGCGTTCCAACTGGTACCCTATGCCCTACATACTGCATTACTTTTGACCAGAGCCCTAGATGGGGAATAGGGTGCCATTTGGGACTTAACATTGAGTGAACACCAACCATAGACTGAGTAATGTAGTGACAGACAGAGTAATGGGAGCAGGTCATTTTACAGGCGTAATTGCAGCTGTATGCGTTATTCATGTGTTTCCTCTTGCATGTGTGTGTGAGTATTATCCAGTGGAGGGATTGTGTGTGTGTGTGTGTGTTTCCATTACAAGGCTGGGACTGTCAAGACTGACCTCAGAGAGAGAGAAAGATCCCCTGACCCCACACTCTCGAAAGCTTGCACGCACACATACTCGCACACAAAAACAACACATAGCCTACACTAACACACACTCCATCCAGCACCACTGGTCAGTGTTCCCCCTCTGCAGAGGAAATGTCTTAATCAAGTCACCTCGGCAGTAATTTACAAGAACATTTCGCTCTGCACAATGCCTCGCTGACTAGATTATATTTAGTGGTGGAAAATGTTATTAGAATGACTGACTGGGGTACATGCTGTGCTGTGGAGAAAACACACTGGAGCATAGCAGCACACAGACACATGATTTGCTCTGAACACCACATAGAATAAAACATTTTATGTGGATACCAGTATGTTCCTTGATATATAAACACACTCAGAAAACAAGGACTACATATTTTCCATCAGAGGCTGTTGTTACGTTAATTATTAGGAATAGACCAGTTCAGCGAAACTATTTATATACCTTGAAAGCGATCTATAGACAAGGTTGGGTAAACTGAAAACCACACTTCGGTTTGTCCACTGACACCAATTGGTAATATTAGCATTTTCAAAACAAAGTAAATGCTGATTATATGTTTTGTCCGTGCTATCCGGGTACCTTGATGTCCCTACCCCACTGAAGTTGAAATGTAAAATGGTTAAGGCTAAGGTTAGGTAAGGGTTATGGTTTAGGGTAGGAAGGTCCCAAGCATTCGGGATGGTATTGACCAATATTTTTCTTCTCTCCAAACAGGATCTGGTCAGAAAAGGGATCCCCCATCACTTCCGAGCAATAGTGTGGCAGTTGCTATGCAACGCCCAGAACATGCCTATCAAAGACCAGTACTCTGAGCTGCTGAAGATGACATCACCATGTGAGAAGCTGATTCGCCGGGACATTGCCCGGACGTATCCTGAGCATGACTTCTTTAAGGAGGACAGCTTGGGACAGGAAGTACTCTTCAATGTTATGAAGGTGAATGCTTCATAGGTTTGCAGAATTCCGAAAAAGTTCCCACTAGAGAATCTTCAAGTCTGGAACTCTTCAACCGGTATTTTTGAAAAGCCAAATAATTTTGGGAAAGTAACTGGAATTTTGCGACCCTGGTGCTTTGTCTGAAACCTTTACCCGCAACAGATTGCTTTACAGTGTGCTCTGGAGTTGGTTTAGCTCTTTAGCGCTGGCGCTTTCAGCACATACAGGTAACTGTCAAAATAATAATGAGTAGTCAATGAGGGATACAAAGTATATTGAAAGCAGGTGCTTCCACACAGGTGTGATTCCTGAGTTAATTAAGCAATTAACATCACATGCTCAGGGTCATATGTAAAAATGCTGGGCACGCCATTATTTTGGTTACCGTGGCTGTGTCCCTATAGGATGACAATGCCCCCATCCACAGGGCACAAGTAATCACTGAATGGTTTGATGTGCATGAAAACGATGTAAACCATATGCCTTGGCCATCTGTCACCAGATCTCAACCCAGTTGAACACTTATGGGAAATTCTGGTGTGGCGTTTGAGACAGTGTTTTCCACAACCATCATCAGCACACAAAATTATAGAATGTCTTGTGGAAGAGTGCTGTCGCATCCCTCCAATAGAGTTCCAGACACTTGTAGAATCTTGAAGCTGTTCTGGCTCATGGGAAAGGTGGGATACATTCAGTTGCACAACTGAATGCATTCAACTGAAATGTGTCCTTCGCATTTAACCCAACCCCTCTGAATCAGAGAGGTGCAGGGGGCTGCCTTAATCGACATCCACATCATCGGTGCCCAGGGGATCAGTTGTTGTGGGGGTTAACTGCCTTGCTCAAGGGCAGAACAGCAGATACTGGCCCAACGCCCTATTAAGACACTTTATGATGTTTCCTTTATTTGGGCAGTTACCGGTGGGTGGGTAGGTGGGTGGATATACACTTAACTGGAATGAATCCTGGTCCCATCTTTCGACGCATCTTTCCTGTCTGTCTTCTACTATCTGTCCTATTAGCCTGGTCACAGATCTGTTTGTGCTCTTGGCGGGATAGCACAAACAGACTAGCACTCAGTTTACTGTCCTGTCAATAGAAGATGAAGAACAATATTGCGTTAGAGCTGCTAATTTTATTTTTCTCATTAGCCAGAGGCAGAATTGTTCAAGAAAAGCTGTTTCAGCCTCCCGTGTGGCGCAGCGGTCTAAGGCACTGCATCGCAGTGCTAGAGTCGTCACTACAGTCCCGGGTTCGTTCCCAGGCAGTGTCACAACCGGCCGTGACCTGGAGTCCCATATGGCGGTGCACAATTGGCCCAGCGTCGTCCGGGTTAGGGGAGGGTTTGGCCGGGGGGCTTTACTTCGCTCATCGTGGTCTAGCGACTCCTTGTGGAGGGCCGGGTACCTGCAGGCTGACTTTGGTTGTCAGTTGAACAGTGTTACCTCCGACACATTGGTGCGGCTGGCTTCCGGGTTAAGTTGGCAGGTGTTAAGAAGTGTGGTTCGGCGGGTCAAGTTTTGGAGGATGCATGACTCGACCTTCTCCCGAAACCGTTGGGAAGTTGCAGCGATGAGACAAGATCGTAATTGAATATCACAAAATTGGGGGGGAGAACCTTGTTATTTTTCACACGCGCTGAATACAACAGGTGTAGAACAACAGGTGTAGACAGTAAAATGCTTACATACAAGCACTTTCCCAATGATGCAGTTAAATAAGAAAGAAAATACGCTGTATATACATATGTGGACTCCCCTTCAAATGAGTGGATTCGGCTATTTCAGCCACACCCGTTGCATAAAATCGAGCACACATCCATCTCCATAGACAAACATTGGCAGTAGAATGGCCTTACTGAGTGACTTTCAGTGACTTTCAAAGTTGCACCGGCGTAGGATTCCACGTTTCCAACAAGTCAGTTCGTTAAATGTGTGCCCCACTAGAGCTTCCCCAGTCAACTGTAAGTGCTGCTATTGTGAAGTGGAAGCGTCTAGGAGCAACAACGGCTCAGCCGTGAAGTGGTGGGCTACACAAGCTTACAGAACAATCGTCTGGTCTCGGTTGCAGCACTCACAAGTGTTAACTGTTCGTCGGGAGCTTCATGAAATGGTTTTCCATGGCTGAGCAGTCGCACACAAGCCTAAGATCACCATACGCAATGCCAAGCGCCGGCTGGAGTGGTGTAAAGTGCACTGCCATTGGACTCTGGAGCAGTGAAAACATATTCTCTGGAGTGATGAATCACGCTTTACCATCTGGCAGTCCGACGGACAAATTTGGGTTTGGTGGATGCCAGGAGAATGCTACCTGCCCCAATGCATAGTGCTTTAAACTTTTATTTTTTATTTCACCTTTATTTAACAAGGTAGGCTAGTTGAGAACGAGTTCCCATTTGCAACTGCAACCTGGCCAAGATAAAGCAAAGCAGTTTGACACCTACAACAACACAGAGTTACACATGGAATAAACAAACATACAAAAAATAATACAGTAGAAAAATCTATATACAGCATGTGCAAATGAGGTAGGATAAGAGAGGTAAGGCTATAGGCTATGGTGGCAAATTATTTACAATATAGCAATTAAACACTGGAATGGTAGGATGTGCAGAAGATGAATGTGCAAGTAGAGATACTGGGGTGCAAAGGAGCAAGATAAATAAATAAAAACAGTATGGGGCTGAGGTAGTTTGATGGGCTATTTACAGATGGGCTATGTACAGGTACAGTGATCTGTGAGCTGCTCTGACAGCTGGTGCTTAAAGCTAGTGAGGGAGATGGGAGTCTCCAGCTTTAGTGATTTTTGCAGTTCGTTCCAGTCATTGGCAGCAGAGAACTGGAAGGACAGGCGGCCAAAGGAAGAATTGGCTTTGGGGGTGACCAGTGAGATATACCTGCTGGACTGCGTGCTACGGGTGGGTGCTGCTATGGTGACCAGTGAGCTGAGATAAGGTGGGGCTTTACCTAGCAGAGACTTGTTGATGACCTGGAGCCAGTGGGTTTGGCGACAAGTATGAAGCGAGGGCCAGCCAACGAGAGCGTACAGGTCGCAGTGGTGTGTAGTATATGGGGCTTTGGTGACAAAACGGATGGCACTGTGATAGACTGCATCCAATTTTTTTGAGTAGAGTGTTAGAGGCTATTTTGTAAATGACATCGCCGAAGTCGAGGATCGGTAGGATGGTCAGTTTTACGAGGGAATGTTTGGCAGCATGAGTGAAGGATGCGTTGTTTTGAAATAGGAAGCCGATTCTAGATTTAATTTTGGTTTGGAGATGTTTTAATGTGAGTCTGGAAGGAGAGTTTACAGTCTAACCAGACACCTAGGTATTTGTAGTTGTCCACATATTCTAAGTCAGAACCGCCCAGAGTAGTGATGCTGGACGGGCGGGCAGATGCGGGCAGTGATTGATTGAATAGCATGCATTTAGTTTTACTTGCATTTAAGAGCAGTTGGAGGCCACGGAAGGAGAGTTGTATGGCATTGAAGCTCGTCTGGAGGTTTGTTAACACAGTGTCCAAAGAAGGGCCAGAGATCTTAACGCTACAGCATACAATGACATTTTAGACGATTCTGTGCTTCCAAGTTTGTGGCAATAGTTTGGGGAAGGCCCTTTCCTGTTTCAGCATGGCAATGCCCGCATTCACAAAGCGAGGTCCATACAGAAATAGTTTGTCAAGATCGTTGTGAAAGAACTTGACTGGCCTGCACAGAGCCTTGACCTCAACCCCATCGACACCTTTGGGATGAATTGGAAGCCAGGCCTAATCACCGAACATCAGTGCCTGACCTCACTAATGCTCTTGTGGCTGAATGAAAGCAAGTCCACGCACCAATGTTCCAACATGTAGTGGAAAGCCTTCCCAGAAGAGTGGAGGCTGTCGTAGCAGCAAAGCGGGGACCAACTCCATATTAATGCCCATGATTTTGGAATGAGATGTTCTACGAGCTTGTGTCCACATACTTTTGGTCATGTAGTGTATATACAAAATAGTTCTCAATACAATGGGAGTTGTTCAGGGTGCAGATTTAAAATGGAGTCAGTAGCCCTGCTTGGTGCTGAATACAGGGCATGAATACAGCGCATAAAGTGTTGAGTCCACAGTTACACCTTGACCCTGGAAACCCTTAGCTGGACAGTTTGTCATGTAGACCCAGGCTGAGTCCCAAATGGCACTCTATTCCCTATATATTGCATAGCCTTTGGTCAAAAGTAGTGCACTATGTAGGGAATCGGGTGCCATTTGGGAATTGAGTTGCAGCCCCAAAGTTCTTGGCGCTCCTCTCTTGACCATGATCCGAGATCACTTCCTGTTGTTGCAGGCCTACTCTCTGGTGGACCGGGAGGTCGGCTACTGTCAGGGAAGTGCTTTCATCGTCGGACTGCTTCTCATGCAGGTAATGTCACCGTCTACCACACGCATACACACGCTGTCTACCCGATAGCCTCACTCACATAGAAAAACATGCTGTGTCATTGGTCACATGAAACTTGCCACTACACACATTGACAGACTCCTTATAGATCAGAGAACATTTTCTGAGAGAACTGTGTACTGAGAGTTGTGTTTTTCATGTAATTATCTTGTACTATGGTAGATATTTTGTATTGTGATGTGTGAAATGTGTATTTTATGTATATGAGGAAGACATGTTTTGTTGATGGTTTCATAAAATTGTTAAGTCTCTAAGGGCTGGTTTCCCCAGATACAGATTAAGCCTAGGCATGGACAAAAAAAACTCCATTGAAGGTAAATTTTAGTCCAGGACTGGGCTTAAAATGTGTCTGTCCTCTAGCCTAGATGGTGTGAGGAAGTATTTTGTTGAAGGTTAAATGAATCTGCTTGATGATCTCTAAGGGTTGTTTGGTGTGTGGGTGTCCCTGTCACTAGATGCCAGAAGAGGAGGCGTTCTGTGTGTTTGTGAAGCTGATGCAAGACTACAGACTGAGAGAACTGTTCAAGCCCAGTATGGCTGAGCTGGGTCTCTGCATGTATCAGTTTGAGTATATGATCCAGGTAAGACCTGGCATGGGTTTGGAACAAGATTGAATGACAAACCTTTACAGAGCATTATTGATGCACTGTTAGACTATCCTTATAACTCTGATTCACTGAGACAATATCATGAATAACAACTTTATATTTAATAATTTAGCAGGCACTCTTATCATAAATCAGTCAGTGTCATGATGGGTCATATCTATTTATGATTATATATTTTAATCTATTATCTATCTCTCTGTCTCTCTCTCCCAACGTCCCCCCCTCTCCTTCAGGAACTTCTCCCAGACCTCCATATCCACTTCCAGGCCCAGAGTTTCCACACCTCTATGTATGCCTCTTCCTGGTTCCTCACCATTTTCCTCACCTCATTCCCTCTCCCCGTTGCCACCAGGATCTTTGATATCTTCATGTTAGAGGTGAGTCCAGTTAAAGGTGCATCCCAATCCCTCAACTGTATACCAAAACAAGTGGCAGGGCTGCCATTTTGCTGATAAACAAATCCCAGATTGTAGCTTTAAAGAATTATTTCTGATTTACTCATGTTTGACAATCTACTTCTAGTCTACCGAGTGAGTCCAGAATATAGTTTGTATTACAGCAAACACAATGGGCTGTGAGTAAATGCAAGCATTTGGCACCCTCTGGTGGCCTTGGCCAAAAGCACATAACTTAAAATCTTCTGGACTAAAATTCGATTTCACCTCAGTAACTTTTTTTGCTTTTTTTGTCGTAGGGTCTGAAAATAGTGTTCCGTGTAGTACTAGGTAACGTAATGCTATGATAATGCAACGATAATGCTTTGATAATGTAATGTTTGTCTCAGGGTCTGGAGATAGTGTTCCGCGTGGGGCTGGCCATCCTACAGATGAATCAGGCAGAACTCATACAGCTTGATATGGAGGGAATGTTACAGGTAAGACTGAGCAGCCATAAACATTGGGAAAACAACCCTGTCTGAGTTAATGCACACAATTATCAATTCAATACACTTTTTTCATCCCTAGCAGGCATAAGATACATAATCTGGTCCCAGATCTGTTTGTTCTGTAGTGTCAATGACCGTAAGAGTTGGCTAGACCGCATAAACTGATCTGGGACCAGGCTATGGCATACAGATTGAAAGACAAACACACTCTAAGTTGCTTTATGTGAACATGTATGTCTGGTCCTCACCCATTGTCTTCCCTGCAATGCTGTAGTACTTTCAGAGGGTCATTCCCCCCCAGCTGGAAAGTGGACCAGACAAGGTCATCCTGGCTGCTTATAATGTCAAGTACAACGCCAAGAAGATGAAGAAGTGAGTAGTACATTTCTGCTTGCTCTCTGGGGTCTAGGCTGGGTTACTGGAGATGGATGCTTGAAGCAAGTACAGGTGTTGTCGGTGCTCTGTATTGATGCTGTATGACTCCTGTTTTCAGGTTGGAAAAGGAATACACTACAATCAAAACTAAGGAGATGGAGGAGCAGGTGGAGATTAAGGTGAGTGGTGGCGCAGTAGGCTACGTTTTTAGTTTTGCGGTAGTACAGTGCGCTCTTATAGTCATCACATTAGTACAGCTCCATTTGATCACTATAAGCAGTTGATCACTATAACCGCACTCTCCCTAAGCCGAGTGCACTGTACTTAAAAACCCAGTTGTGTGGAATAATTATTGTGTGTGTGTGTTGCGTGTCTTTGTTTTGCAGAGGTTGCGCACAGAGAACCGACTGCTGAAACAGAGGATAGACACACTGGAGAAAGTGAGTGAAAAGGAGGAGTAGAAGTTGAACTGTGGCTCTCCTTGCCATCCTATGTCATGACACCAGTCATAATAAGAAGCCATATTATACCAGTGAACGCTTGTCGTGGCTATTCACACAACAAATCCATAACCCCCTACATTAAACCATCAAGCGCTTGTTCATGCGTCTCTTGTTGGTCACCAAAGACACATGGCGGAGTCTTGTTGTTACTAACTGGGCTGTGAGTGTTGTCGGTGTGTATCTTATTGGATAAATGGATCCTAGTTGGCTTTGGAATTGAAGTCTTCCATTGATATGCATGTCTCAGTCTTGAGATCCACACTCAGGACCAGTTAAGCCAGACTCTAAAACTGTAGCTGGCTGTGGAGCTCCACAAGGCTACATTCTGGGGCTCTATGTAATTCCACCGGACACTAACTAACTAAAGCTGTAAAACGCTTGACTTACTCACTGTGAGAGTGATGGCTGTACACTCTAAGATGATGCAGAGGAGCACTGCATGCCAGAGTACACGGCTGCCTTTGTTGTGCATGTTGTTGGGATCCTCCTCTGTGTTTGTCAGAGCACAAAGATACAGGCATTGCCAGGCCTGGTCAGAGTACCAGGGCACCATGCAGAGGCCTAAGTAGCTGTCCCAAATGACCAGGCTCTGTCTGAGACATAACCACTCACTCGTATCGCTTTAAACAACAGTCGGCGGCTGCAACGTCATACCCAAAATATTAACTGGAATGACACAGCAGCTTCTAAAACTTAACCGTGTGGCACAAACCTAAAAAGCATGGCTTCATCTAAACAACTGTTATTTAGCTGTTTTATAGCTAACTTCTAATGATGCTTTTCCTCTTAGCCCCATTCAGCCTTAGTCTTCTGCTTTGCCTGTCTCACCACCATGTTGTCTCTCTCACCACCACCACCTAATTCTCACTTTGTCACCACTTTATCCCCCACAACCTTATCACGACGACTTATCACCACCACACCTGAAGACCATGTTCCTTGTCTACCTCAAACTGGCTAAATTACTAAGACACTATGGGACGTATCTTAACCTCTCCCATTGACATCAATGCATGGCTAACTGAAAATTCAACTGAAGTGGAATTCAAGATTTCTCGAATTGTTCATAAATAATGTATAGACTTAATTGGTTGCCAAAATGACGGAGGAAGGACAATGAACATTGAATTTCCCTTTTCAAAAACAAAATCAAGTGTTTTGTTTATATTTAGGTTATAACTGTGTTATTTGCTCTCTCTCTGCTTTATCTCTCTTGTGGATATTTCTGTTTTGTAGGAAAGTGCTTCATTGGCAGATAGATTGATCCAGGTATAAACTTTATTTTCTCCTCCTTTACCCCCCCCCTCCCCCCATCTCACATTGCAATTTTCACCACTTAGATTTCTCTGTATCTCAATGTAGCTTTGCATGCTCATAATGTTACCTTTAAATGATGGCACAATAAATGTCTTTGCGATTACCGTATTTTTTTTTAATCAATTCATATAAAATGAGGACATTGAAATCAGAAAAATAACTAATCACCCAGCATGCGCATGTATCTCGAACCATGCCAAAACAAAATGCTTAGAGCTATCAATCAGTCAACCAATAAGACTGTCAAAACATTTGCAGAGAAAAAAAACAGCATGAGTTTCTAAACTCCAAATCCCACGTTTATATAATCTTTGATTTGCCCACCCCTTCCGTCCATCCCACCCCCGTGGTGCACCCTGCTCATCCTACCCCTCGGTTGGTTATGTCCTAAAGGGACAAGTGACGCGTGCCCAGGAG
Organism: Salvelinus alpinus; assembly: GCF_045679555.1. Classification (NCBI taxonomy): domain Eukaryota; kingdom Metazoa; phylum Chordata; class Actinopteri; order Salmoniformes; family Salmonidae; genus Salvelinus; species Salvelinus alpinus. Next base: position 32,802,860 of record NC_092101.1, on the reverse strand, counting down.
GCAGAGGAGACCTACCTGGTCATGCGGGAGCTGGCCACGGTCAGGCAGCAGAGCGAAGAGGCCACAGCTCAGCTGGAGCTAGCACAGAGCACCATCAGGGATCTCCAGCAGAGACCCCTATTGGTAAGGAGAAGCACAGTGCTCAAGTTGAAGGTCCTGTATGGCTCAGTTGGTACAGTGGTGATCAGGGGTGTCGTGCACCCCCAGAATCTGAGGGGGCACAATGTGAGGATAAGCTTAATTCTATGTAAAAAAAAATATATATATATAACTGCATATTTAAACATGCCTCTTGAGCTGTCTGTATCCTCCAAACTGGTGTGTGTTTTTTTATTAAGAAAACAAACAATTTTGACAAAATTATTCTCTGCCTTAATCTGGGCAAAAGAATGTGAGTCTTATTCAGTATATTTACTAATTGCTTGCTTTTCTAAAGTCTAGCAACCTTGCCATCAGGCATGCCATCTAAGTTAGACAAGCTAGCTAATATAACTTGATTGATGGTCTGAAATGTCTTCTTGGTACTTATGAGGTTGGGAGATTGGGAACCTATCTGGGCTAGCTAAAGACAACTTCATACAGTTGATAGGTGGCTAGTAGTATTACAGAGAAACAACAAAAATATATATTTGTATTTAATTGTAAACAGGGCAGATCTGATGGGGCACGTGCACCTGTGCCGCCTCTGGTGATGGAATGCAGGAGACACGTTCACATACAAAAAATGTATGTACTCACTGTACTGTAAACTGCTTTGGATTAAAGTGCCTTCGTAAATGGCAGTTATTACAGTGCCCTCAATGGGAGGGGTGATCACCAGGTCTAGCCAATTGAAATGTGTACATTGCTTAGCACTAAATCTGCAGTGAGTGATGGTAACAGTGGATATGGATTCTCCCTACCTCTCCACTGCAGAACGCACTCGCTCTCTCTCCCTCTCTCGCTATACATAATGATCCTGTTTTCATGCATGATTTGAAATCGGGACATGCTGTTTGACACAGTTCAGCAACCTTTTTCACCCATTAACATACTCCCAGGAAAGGATTCATGAATTTATAAGCATCTGATGTATGGGTGTGGAATGGATGGTACCCCGGCCAGCAGGACCCTCTCTTGGTGCTGTATATCCATTGGCCAAACAGACCCCTTTAATATTGATGAGGTGAAACATGTTGAGATGATAATGTCTGCACTGCAGTGAATGAAGCAGTGTTTTACATAATGTGCTGCTATATCCATTAACCATTTATAATGACTTGGAAGAGGGAGGCTCATTTGTTGTCCTAGAGAGGAAATCAATGGTGCAATTGAGAATATGTTTTTGAAAGTGAAGTGCCATACTTCTTGGTTTATTTTAGAGGAGTTGTTAGCGGTGAGCAGTTGAACTAGGTAGCTAGCAAATCGTTTTTTTGTTTTACAATACTACAGTGTATTTGAGAGATATATATATATATATATATATATACACACATACAGTTGAAGTTGTAAGTTTACATACACAGCCAAATAGATTTAAACTCAGTTTTTTCACAATTCCTGACATTTAATCCTAGTAAAAATTCCCTGTCTTAGGTCAGTTAGGATCACCACTTTATTATAAGAATGTGAAATGTCCAGAATAATAGTGGAGAGAAAGATTTATTTCAGCTTTAATTTCTTTCATCACATTCCCATTGGGTCAGCAGTTTACATACACTCAATTAGTATTTGGTAGCATTGCCTTTAAATTGTTTAATTGGGTCAAACGTTTCGGGTAGCCTTCCACAAGCTTCCCACAGTAAGTTGGGTGAATTTTGGCCCATTCCTCCTGACAGAGCTGGTGTAACTGAGTCAGGTTTGTAGGCCTCCTTGCTCGCACACGTTTTTTCAGTTCTGCCCACAAATGTTATACAGGCTTGAGGTCAGGGCTTTGTAATGGCCACTGCCAATACCTTGACTTTGTTGTCCTAAAGCCATTTTGCCACAACTGTGGAAGTATGCTTGAGGTCATTGTCCATTTGGAAGACCCATTTGCGACCAAGCTTTAACTTACTGACTGATGTCTTGAGATGTTGCTTCAATATATCCTCATAATTTCCCTTCCTCATGATACCATCTATTTTGTGAAGTGCACCAGTCCCTCCTGCAGCAAAGCACCCCCACAACATGATGATGCCACCCCCATCCTTCACGGTTGGGATGGTGTTCTTCGGCTTGCAAGCTTCCCCCTTTTTTCTCCAAACATAATGATGGTCATTATGGCCAAGCAGTGAGCGGCCTTTCAGGTTATTTCGATATAGGACTCGTTTTACTGTGGATATAGATACTTTTGTACCTGTTTCCTCCAGCGTCTTCACAAGGTCCTTTGCTGTTGTTCTGGGATTGATTTTCACTTTTCCCACAAGTACGTTCATCTCTAGGAGACAGAATGCGTCTCCTTCCTGAGTGGTATGACGGCTGTGTGGTCCCATGGTGTTTATACTTGCATACTATTGTCTGTAAACAATTGTTGGAAAAATTACTTGTCATGCACAGAGTAGATGTCCTAACCGACTTGCCAAAACTATAGTTTATTAACAAGAAATTTGTGGAGTGGTTGAAAAACAAGTTTTAATAACTCCAACCTAAGTGTATGTAAACTTCCGACTTCAACTGTATATACCTGAGTGAAAATGTATAACATGTATATTGTTATACATTTGTATTGTTTCGAGACAGTGTGATTTGAAGTAGGTCATTTGAATTAGCAGTTATTTCAAGATTCAACATAATATTCCTACTCAGAGACCAACCTTAAGGACACTGGGCTGGTTTCCCGGAGTCATATAAAGCTCTGACTATAGTTCTCTTCCTTACTCTCTCCTCTTCCTCTCTCTCCTTCCTCCTGCTTCCTCCCTATGTAGAAGAGCATCCCGTGCTTCACAGAGGAGTCCATCCTGCAGTTGGAGAGAGAGCTGGTTCAGGCCAGGCTAAAGGAGGCAGAGTCCCAGTGTGCCCTCAAGGAGATGCAAGACAAGATTCTGGACATAGAGAAGGTGTGTTACCTGGCTCAAACTGTCTATCATCAATTCACACACTGTCACGGTGCCTCCTAGTCCCACACCTCTGTCAGGCATTCTGCCTGGAATAGGCAAACGTTGTGGGATATTGCAGATATAAATGTCATGACTAGAGTGGACGTGATTCCTTTTCTACATGTAGAGACTATTTTTTTTTTTTTTTTTACGTAAACATTTATATCTGAAAATTCCACAATGTTGTGCCCTGCTGAACGCATCCATGGTATTTTACTGTCCCGTGACATAAGCATCCTGAAGTTGAGTCTTTTCAGTCATTGTTTTGGTTGCCTGTCCCCCAGAGGAACACATCTCTGCCAGATGACACCAACGTGGTGCGGTTGCAGGAGGAGCTGATAGCAGTGAAGCTGAGAGAGGCTGAGGCTGTGATGGGGCTGAAGGAGCTCAGACAACAGGTCAGAGACCTAGAGGAGCACTGGCAGGTGAGGATGAACATCTATTCTCCATACCATACACACGCATGGAAGAATCAAACACATTAACAAATAACATTTTATTGGTCACATACACGTGTGTAGCAGATGTTACTGCGAGTGTAGCGAAATGCTTGTTCTTCTAGTTCCGAGTGCAGCAATATCTAACAAGTAATATCTAACAACTTCACAACATATACCAAATACACACACATCTAAGTAAAGGAATGGAATTAAGAATATATAAATATATGGATGAGTAATAAAACTTTCCTTCTGTAGGTCTATAGTGTATTGAAACTGATGAACTTCAAATAAAAATTGATATGTGTTTTGACTTGACTAGCTCAGCTGTACCATGAGTACTCCTGCCCAAGACACAGCACTAAGAGACCCAGAGAGGATTAACATGAATATACCCGATGTAAATGTTAAATGTATTTTTGTCATCTTGCTCAATCTCCATGTGTGTATGAGTTGAGGACTACTATTTTAGGTGTGTCGAGTCCAAACATCTTTGGTTGACTGTGTGCTTCCCCCCTCTCCCCCTGCTCCTACAGCGTCACCTGGTGCGTACGGCGGGCCGCTGGAAGGACAACCCTAGGAAGAATGCTGTGTCTGAGCTGCAGGATGAGCTGATGAGTGTCAGGCTACGGGAGGCTGAGGCCCAGGCAGAGCTCAGAGAGACACGTCAGAGGATGATGGAGCTGGAGACACAGGTCAGTCAGAGAGACACACACAGCTCAGCCTTTGGAGAAATGTTAGTAGTGTACCAATTATGGCTGTCAAATGATTAAAATAATTGAGTACATTATTGAATTTGCTCAAGTACTAATTAATCTTCAGCAATTCTAAATGAGTGTGAATATAGTAAAAAAAGAACTGGCTCTATGGGTACAAAGAACAAAGACCTTTTTAAACATGTCCAACAATGTTATGAAAACACTGTAACCATCTGTCCTGTTCAGATAACCTTACACACGTAGGCCTCCATTCTCGCCCTCTCGCTGGGCGAGTTAGTTTTGTATGGCCTGGTGCTCCGGGTGGGCAGAGTTTGCACATTTTAGGCCATTCCATTGGTCCTTAAGTGAAATCTCCACCCACCCGGGGCACCAGGCAATACAAAACGAACTCGCCCACTTACTCCCGCTCTCACACACATCCTCTGTCACACACACACACACACAATCATACACACCCCACCTTTAGAAATATCTCTGAGAAGCCTATTCCTTTTCAGTTCTTCCTGTATCATCCAAATTTGTGCATAGCCTAGTCAGTGGTCAAGTTATCAGGTTGATAGCAAGCTAGTTAGGTAACATGACTAGCTAGCTAAACAATGTTTGTTATCAAAGTAGTTTGAAATGGCCCGCGACATGCTCATGAATCCGCGGCAGAAAGAAAAAACATAGCTCTGGTAATATTGGGCATAACTTAGACAAGATTTTGGCAAGAGGCACAAGGTCTTAAGCAATGTAAAGGCACTAGCATTGACCGTAACTGTGTTCGTGTTGTGTTCTGCGCTTGAAAGGGTCTGTATGGCAATATATGCGCTTAAAAGGTTCTGTTCTGTCAAATGGAGATGCGATTAACAGCATCAAACATTTTTGCGGTGTTTAACATGTCATGCAGCCCGAGTACCAATGTATCTTCACATGCATGTGTGAGAGTAAACATATGGCCTTTTCTATTGCATTGTCCAACCACTAGGGGGCAGCAGAGGTACATATTCTTAACTGTCAGTAGCTCCCATAAGGATGTGTTGTATTCAGAGTTCAGTTACTACTTTCTAATGTAGTAGGTGAACAATGCCATTTAGCAGATTCAAGCTATAGTGCTTGCTTTACATGGGTTGCCTCTTGTGATATTACAGTGGGGTTGTGAATAGAGACTATTCTAGAATAACAGAAATGTGTGATGAGTAAACTTCCCCCTCCCAATATTTACCTACCATATCCTTCCCCTCCGGCAGAACCAGATCCATAGCAACCAACTGCGTCGGGCGGAGCAGGAGGGGCGGGGCTTTCAGGAGCGTGTGACTGTGCTGACGGCCCAGAATAAGGGCCTACACGTTCAGCTGCAGGAGATCAAACGCAAACAGGCAGAGATTGAGTGCAAGGTAAGAAAAAGTATGTGCTGTTGAGATGACTAGAGCCAAGAAAATATCTGAGCCGGCACAGTTTGGTTTGGGTCGGCATGATAGTGTGAAATGGGTATGAGTGTATCGGCCCCACAATCAGTCAAACTGGAAATATTTCTCAATCACTGGTTTGATGAGTTGTCAAAAATCATCCTTAATCTTATCCGTCGCTTCTTGTTAAAATCAGATCTTCAGAGTCCAGGTTCTGAAGAGGGAAGCAGTTTTGCTTGACATCTTCAGATAACATCTCTGTGCTGCTGATGTTAAAAGTGTGTGTGTGTGTGTGTGTGTGTGTGTGTGTGTGTGTGTGTGTGTGTGTGTGTGTGTGTGTGTGTGTGAAACCTCTGTGCAGCTCAGCAACACCCCTTGTCTCTCTGGGATTACTGCAGGAATCATACTAAACAACTGTTTCAGAAGGTTCAAAGTTTGTGTTAAGAGTAGCACTCAGATGCACGTTGTTGTGACCCTGGGGCTTACAGTGTGTAATAGAGGTCGACCGATTAATCGGAATGGCCGATTAATTAGGGCCGATTTCAAGTTTTCATAACAATCGGTAATCGGCATTTTTGGACACCGATCATGACCGATTACATTGCACTCCACGAGGAAACTGCGTGGCAGGCTGACTACCTGTTATGCGAGTGCAGCAAGGAGTGCAGCACCCGCGAGTGCAGCACCTTTGCCAAACGGGTGATTTAACACGCGCATTTGCGAAAAAAGCCCTGTCGTTGCACCAATGTGTACCTAACCATAAACATCAACGCCTTTCTTAAAATCAATACACAGGTATATATTTTTAAACCTGCATATTTAGTTAATATTGCCTGCTAATATGAATTTCTTTTAACTAGGGAAATTGTGTCACTTCTCTTGCGTTCTGTGCAACAGTCAGGGTACATGCAACAGTTTGGGCCACCTGGCTCATTGCGAACTGTGAAGACTATTTCTTCCTAACAAAGACAGCCAACTTCGCCAAACGGAGGATGATTTAACAAAAGCGCATTTGCGAAAAAAGCATAATCGTTGCACGAATGTACCTAACCATAAACATCAATGCCTTTTTTTAAATCAATACACAGAAGTATGTATTTTTAAACCTGCATATTTAGTTAAAAGAAATTGATGTTAGAAGGCAATAGTAAACTAGGGAAATTGTGTCACTTCTCTTGCGTTCACTGCACGCAGAGTCAGGGTATATGCAACAGTTTGGGCCGCCTGGCTCGTTGCGAACTAATTTGCCAGAATTTTACGTAATTATGACATAACATTGAAGGTTGTGCAATGTAACAGTAATACTTAGACTTATGGATGCCACCCGTTAGATAAAATACGGAACGGTTCCGTATTTCACTGAAAGAATAAATGTTTTATTTTCTAAATGATAGTTTCCGGATTTGACCATATTAATGACCTAAGGCTCGTATTTCTGTGTGTTATTATGTTATAATTAAGTCTATGATTTGATATTTGATAGAGCAGTCTGACTGAGCGGTGGTAGGCAGCAGCAGGCTCTTAAGCATTCATTCAAACAGCACTTTCGTGCGTTTGCCAGCAGCTCTTCGCAATGCTTCAATCATTGAGCTGTTTATGACTTCAAGCCTATCAACTCCCGAGATTAGGCTGGTGTAACCGATGTGAAATTGCTAGCTAGTTAGCGGGGTGCGCGCTAATAGCGTTTCAAACATCACTCGCTCTGAGACTTGGAGTAGTTGTTCCCCTTGCTCTGCAAGGGCCGTGGATTTTGTGGAGCGATGGGTAACGATGCTTCGAGGGTGGCTGTTGTCGATGTGTTCCTGGTTCGAGCCCAGGTAGGGGCGAGGAGAGGGGCGGAAGCTATACTGTTACACTGGCAATACTAAAGTGCCTATAAGAACATCCAATAGTCAAAGGTATATGAAATACAAATGGTATAGAGAGAGATAGTCCTATAATTCCTATAATAACCTCAACCTAAAACTTCTTACCTGGGAATATTGAAAACTCATGTTAAAAGGAACCACCAGCTTTCATATGTTCTCATGTTCTGAGCAAGGAACTTAAACGTTAGCTTTTTTACATGGCACATATTGCACTTTTACTTTCTTCTCCAACACTTTGTTTTTGCATTATTTAAACCAAATTGAACATGTTTCATTATTTATTTGAGGCTAAATTGATGTTATTGATGTATTATATTAAGTTAAAATAAGTGTTCATTCAGTATAGTTGTAATTGTCATCATTACAAATAAATAAAACAATAAAAAAATTGGCTTATTAATCGGTATCGGCTTTTTTTGGTCCTCCAATAATCGGTATCGGCGTTGAAAAATCATAATCAGTCGACCTCTAGTGTGTAATGGCTGTCAACATGTCTTTGGTAACACTCTAGAAACATTACTTCAGGTGAGTGACACTGGCCTGACAGTGTTTGTTCATTTGTTTGTTTCAGAACAAGGAGAAGGTGATGGCGGTGAGGCTGAGAGAGGCTGACAACATCGCTGCCATGGCCGAGCTGCAGCAACAGATCTCTGAACTGGAGATACAGGTGCAGTACTTAATCCCGGCCTCCCTCACTCACTGTCACACTAGCTTGGTGCAGAACATTTAGCCTAGTCATGGATTAAAAAGTACTTTTAATCTATATTGACTGTACTTCATAGTCCATGACTCGGCTTAATTTGTGTCCAGCCTATAGACTTCTCTTCACCATAACCCACAGTTCAACACTCCATACCCACTCCAACATATGAGCACACAGGCTAACTCTGAGTGCATCAACTCTTGACAGACACGCCAAGAAGGTTTTACAGTTTAGAGCCTGTATCTATTTGTGTTCTTTGTTGATGTGAGGAAGAAGGTGGGGTATTTTTAAAGTGACAGTTTGCTGCAGAGGTGAAAGGTGAACCAAGAAACCATGATCATCTCCCGGAAGGACAGTGTGACATCTTATAGTCTAGCATATCATACCAACCATGCTCATGCTTGATTTTGTACTCTCAGTTAAACCAGAACTAAAAGCTTGTGTTATTTGGTCAGATATTTTCAACTGTGTTTATCATCCGTCGAAGCCAAGCAGTTTAAGCACCGCCTTCGCCCAATGCTGATAGGTCCAAATAACCTGTGACGAAAACCTGAGACCCAGAACTATGTATTTGGAGATTGAGATCAACCTTTCTCCGAAATAACTGAACATCATGGAAAGGTAGTGTTTTGTACCGTCAGAAGAAAAGATAGGTTAGTGTTTAATGTATTAGCAGCAGCTAAACAGATTGTCTGCCAGTAGAAAATAACCTATGCACTTCCTGTGCTAGTGATTTGTCAGATTATTGAAACCTCTGTGTGCGTCTCTGCATATCATGCTGCGGTTCCTTATCTAGTGTGGTGTTGGGGTTGTATGTGTGTGAAACTATACATGATACAACACTCTAACTCATTTTCTGTCATGAGAATAATCAGGGGACACTGACAGATTGCTTTACTTCTTTCCATCAGCTCTGAATCTGAAGAAATGTTAATGCAGAAGCTTTGATGTCTCAACCCGTCGAGTCAACGTGTTGGTGTTTCAGAAACATTCCCATCACGAGTTAGCAGACAGTCTGACACTTAGTTTTCTTCACACCATTGGCCCACACACATACACCCTCTAATATACCCTTTATACCCATTTTAATAAGTGTCAATAGACTTTCAAACCAACATCCCTTCCATGCACACACAGTGTAGTCAGGTTTTGTTACTAGGCGCTTCAACAACAACAACAGTGCATCAACACCAGCGTTCACCACTACCGAGTACCGCCCTCCTCACACTCTCACGTCATCCTATGAAACCATTATTTGCCTCCGATGATAATCTCCATCTTCACTAAACTGAGTTACTTTTTAATCTAGCCTTCTCTGAATATGCTGTGCATAGGATGCTAATAGTCTCTGCCAGACAGACAAAACAGGTATTTTCCCTATGTATAACCACTTTGTGTGATGCCAGTGGCAAACTCTTGGTCTGTGGTTTGGGTACCTGGTTGCAGCTCTTAAGGTTGTGGGTAGATGACCTGTGTTACCTTAGCTCTCAGTCGCTCTGGTTGTAGAACCAGGGGTAAGAGTACAAGAAAGCAATGACTGATAAATTGCTGTCTACTGCATTTAACACCTCGAATAAAGACTCATAAAAGGTGTCTGAAGGCATGCTATAACATGACAGAAGTTTGTTCTTTGTGAGCCGCGCCACAGTACAAGTTACTTTTTTTCCAAATAGTGAAGAAAGTGGGTACTGTCTCGCTCAACCTTAAACTTAGTAATTTGTTGGAGGATGGTTCACACACAAATAGACAAAAATTGACAACTTTAGAAATTCCTTCTTTTTTTTCTTCTCCAAATAGGAATGTATTGTGTAGTTTTAGTTAACTCATCCAATGAGTGTCGCCCACTTCTGCCCACTGTACCTTGCAGTGTTTCCCTTACCATTGTAGTTCTCTTAGCTTGAAAAAGCCCCTGTGACGGCCTGCCTACCTGATCTTCCTCTAACTAAAACATCAGTATGGCCCACCTGCACTACCGCCCGCTATTGGAAAGTATTCACAACACGCCAGTGATGTCTATATTTATATCTTGAGTTAAAGAATTTCACAAATTATAGGGTCGCAAAGAACCTCCAGTACTAAACTACCGAAAATATATCTGTATATAGAGCTCAGTCGATAAAACTGAACGTATAGTCAAATGGACATCAGGGTTTTTACATCCAACGTTTTTGCAGTATGAAAGTAGCTGAATGTATGTGTGACCCATGATAATACCACAGCTCGGCTATCTTCTTGTCAAGACAAGACAAGACAAGAAACCACTTCCTACTGTGAGGCGAAGACAAACTGACAACTGTTGGAGGCCTATCTATGATTTTGTCCTTCTGCATGCATGATATGCTCCCCAGATTTAGATGTATATTTAGCAGGGGGCTTTAGAATGTGCTGTTGCAAATTCAGTGGTTATTAGAGGTTCCTCAGTGTTTTTGGACTCCTCTCTTGAGAATTGTGTCTGCAGTTTTACATGGTGGTTTGCTTTTACAAAGAAATTAAGTGTCATCTCCTTTGTCAAAAAGTAATGTTTCCTGTCTTGTGGTTTCTATAGGTGTTTGTTTTTAACACTAATTATATTAGTGTAACTATTGTTATTGGGGTAACTATTGTTTTTTTGTGTTGGCCATATGTCGCGAGATTGCACAGAATCAATCTAACGCTACTCTGCCATAGCCATATAAACCAAGATTGATTGTAGAGAGAGAACAAGCATGAAACTGAACATGAGATCTGGCCATCTAAACCATGCTGAAATGCCCATCTGTCAGAGGGAAACAAGCCACCATGTCACTAGCCAAAAGCTGTACAACAATAACCTCTGGGAGGTCTGGGAAGGCAGGTTGGCGTTTTTTGAGATGAGTCTTGTCCTGGAGGAAGAACTGAACGGTTTCCTCTAAATTGGCCAGCTGCAAAGTCGAAGTTGGCTATATTGTAAAAATTCATGAAAACAAAAATTGGCTTTTTGGTCTTCATTTAAGGCTATGATTAGGCATTAGGGTTAGCAGTGTGGTTAGGTTTAAAATCTGATTTTATGGCTTTGTGACACTGCCAGCTAGTGACCACTCGGCAGAGCTGCCTTCAGAACAACATTCATTATGAAAAACACTAACCTGCTGTGGGTGTAGCATAGAACTAGAGGGGCGCAGGCAGGCGAAGGAAGCCATTTCTGCATCCCAAATGGCACCCTATTCCCTATATAGAGCACTACTTTTGACCAGAGCCCAATGGGTGCCCAAAGGCTCTAATCAGTAGTACAGTATATAGGGAATAGGGTGCCATTTGGGATGCACAACATGACTTAAAGACGTTTGACGTGTCTGGCCACAGCCCCTAACCCCCTGGCACCTGGGGATCCACACAACTGAGTACGAGGAAGTCTTGCTAACTGCCTCTCCCTTATCACTAGCTCTGTCAGGAGGGAGGGAGGGAACCTCAAGAAAAACACAGATTCCAGGAAGAATAGCTGTTTTGTAGATCTCACATTGTCAGCTTGTCAGCAGCTTCTCAGGGGCCTAAGCCTACATCCTCAACCTATCAACCCTTACCTGACCACAGGAACTGAGAGCGTTGTATATATTCTGAGGTGTTGGGTCAGACCGAGATGGTTAACTCACCTCACTACCTCACCTACCCCACCCCTGCTTTTAACTTCTTCCACTTTTTACCCTCTCCTGTTCCTGCGTTGCTGGTTGTGGTTAGCCTGAACCCTTCAGCCTGTGCCGGTGCCCCTTACTCTCTCTCTGCTTGTATATTCTCCCAGGCTTTAGACAGGATTGATTTGAGGTGTGTATGGGGTATGTGTGTTTGTCTCTTGTGGCTGCAGCTGTCTGCACTGAGGAAGGTAAACAGCACACGTGTCATGTTTGACAGTTAAACATACAGTAGCTACTAGCCTCATCCCCAGGGCCCAGAGAGGATAACAACACAAACGACTATAGCTACCTTGTGTTAGCTTAGCTAGGTTCCCCACTTCATCTATGGCTTAGTCAACAGCCCCTCTCTACATACTGTATATTTTATGACGCTTCTGTGATGCAAGTTTTCCAGTGATGTGTAGCTATAGTGTCTCTTGTCTGGTGGTAGTAGTTATCTCCCTCATTCCCTCCTACATTTTGTTACAACAGTGCAACCCAACCTGGTCTTGTCAAGTTGCCCTTATAGCAATTCAAGGTTTCCAACTTTTAAAACATCTGCAGTGACACAAACTTCTTATCTCCTCTCCAGTGTTATGAGTAGCTGAACAATGAAAAGTTATGTTTTAAGACGTGTGATTTTCTGTTTGTTTCTACAGAAAGAAGAAGGGAAGGTCCAGGGCCAGCTGAACAACACAGACTCCAGTCAGTACATCAGAGACCTGAAGGACCAGATAGCTGAACTCAAACACGAGGTGAGTAGTTACAACAGGGGAATACTGAACCGGGAGAATAACAAACACGCTTGTATCTGTTGTTTTCAGAGATGATTTTGTTAATTGTATTTTTCATGTGTTTTGCTCAGATTTGTCTATTTTGAAGCCAACTGTAGGTTAGAAGTGTAAACTACGCCCAAAAGCTTCCTGCGCTGAGGGTGTTGATTTACTAGCACACACCCCTCTCCTCACACTCTCATCTTCTAAAAGAAAACCCTAAAACCAACTACTCAACATACTGAGAGAGGGCCCAGATTGAATAGAAGAGTCTCATAATCTGCTTTTGCTCCTCTGTGTACACCACAGCTAGCTATTATTATCTGAATTGCTAGATCAAGGATTTAAAGGTTATGAATTTCATCACAGAAATCTACAGGATCAGCAACAGATCGTACAGATTTGACGGTTTGACTTTGACACTATCACTTCAGCAGAGTGGGCCATCTTTGATCAGATTAGTGTCCTTCAAATAATACAAAGACCTGATCAGACCTGAATGAAGGGATCCCTAGTAGGATTATATTGGCAGGCCCTGATGCACCCTTTTATTCTGTGTGTGGTGCATGTGCGTGCAATGTATTGTAATATGACATATGGCACTTGACTCCAAGAGGCAAAAGAGGAGAGAGAGAAGCAAATATTTAATAAGGCCTGATGGGGTGTGGTGTATGGCCAATATACCACGGCTAAGGACTGTACGTATGCTGCAATACCACAAACCCCAGAGGTGTCTTATTGCTATTATAGACTGGTTACCAACATAATTGGAGCAGTAAAAATATATGTTTTGTCATACCCATGGTATACGATCTGATATACCACAGCTGTCAGCCAATCAGCATTGAGGTCTCGAACCACCCAGTTGATATATATTTATAAACCACTCTTGTTGTGAGAAGTGGTAGAAAACCCCCAGAAGAAAAAAGCCATTTGTTTTCTTCCAGCAAATCAATCCTTTATAAGGGAGGATGTAGTCAGATTTGTACCCCCTCCTAAAAAAAGACAACAAAAGGCTGGTGTCTTGTGTTTAAACTGAGCTGAGCATTAAATCATGCAGCGTGCCGCTCTGGATCTCCTATCCAGACAGTGCAGGCAGTCAGGCGGTCAGGCAGGCCGGCAAACAGTCAAGGCAATTAGTCAGGCAGGCAGAGCCAGTCGGTCAGAACAGAACCACTCCGCCTCCTCTCTTCTTGGCTGGACTCAGATATGCATCCCAAATTGCACCCTATTCCCTTAACCCTTTGATGCGTACGATCACATATTTGTGATCATTGTTGAGTGATCCCTGCAGCATACGATCTCAAATATGTGATTGGAACAGTAGAAACAGAATGTATGACGCAACAAACGCGTCTAAACACCATCTAAATATTTTTTTGTGCTGATGGAAATTAAAGCTATTAAACTTTATTCCTCAATTTAACCTTTTATTGTAAAAGATACATGCGAACTTCATCATCCAAGCATCACACGGAACACTCATTCCGTAAACCAGTCTAAATAACAGGTTGCGCTGTCAAGAAACAAAACAGAAGTTAGTGACCTAACAGCTAGACTAGTTAACAATGTACCACGTCTCTGGTGAGCACAAGAGAATAATGTAATGTTGTTTAGAAAAGAAATGTGTGTCAGCTAAGCTAACAGCAGCTAAATTCTTTGATGGCAGCCATGTTTGTTTGTTTAACTTGGCGAAAATTCCCTAATCCCAGAATGCCATTCACTACAAGACACAAATAAACAAAGTCAAAGATGGCTGCGCTCATTGCCTGAAAAATATTAACTTAGTTTAGCCACTTTTCAGCATATTACAAATTGTCGATGTACTTGTTAGTGTATACAAGAACCGGAGCATATGACTTGACAAGTCGTTTACTGTTTTTGACAAAGAAAATAAAATGGGACAAGCTCCGACTGGGAAAATCGTTTTGAATGGTCATCCAACTCTGGAACTTTCTAGAACTCCGACCTGAAGATAATTTGCCGTCATGATTTTATCTACTATTTTTCCCAAGTTCACAGTTGTCTTAAACTACAGAAGTCAGTCGAGTGAACTATCCTTTGTTTTAACATCTTTGGTCTGACAGACACTTACGTGACAACCAGAAGGCATGGTATGTTGTCAACAAACTTGGCGCCACACATAGCCGGCAAATATCTTAGCATTAGCTCATCATAATCAGTACAACATTCAAAAAAGTATTTTACACACATATGTGTCCATTACAATCTATGCAAGAATTGCGATGCATGATTTGTCACCAGTACTTGAAAACGTGAATAAAACAGCAAATACATTGATCCGTACATACATATGGTGTGCTACATCATAAACGACAACACGATATACAGAAAATAAGCCACTTACTTTGATAGGAACACACACATGTCTAATGTGTAAGGAAAACAACCATGAAGGCAATGCGGGTGCCAGCCAGAAAATGTGCTGGGGGAAAATGTTTGTGCAAGGCCTGTTCTGAGTAGAGATGCGCAATGTCTTCATACTTGATCTGGGGAAACACTAGGGAAGTGCTTGGGCTCTCGTTGAAGAGAGATGTTTGTCCGCCCAATAAAGCCTCAATCATAAATTGTCCACAACATCGAAATGGGCTGCTTCTTATGTGAATTAACAAGGAGGCGGAACACACCTCAATTCAAACTGTTAGAAAATAAAACTTGTTAGAAAATATTTAGAAATTGACAAGTTGAAACAGCCTATAGATAATTAGCAGTCAGCGTGCCTTGGTTTGAGGGCGGGGCGGGTAACTGTCCTGTTGCGTAACAATCACATTTTGGAACTGTGAGAGCATTCTGACATCACGCGTATAAAAAAACTCACACAGGGGCGACGGTTAGAGATATTTGGAACTCACACGTGAAAAGGTTAATAGTGCACTAAAATTGACCAGGGTCTGGTCAAACGTAGTGCACAATTAAGGGAATAGGGTGCCATTTGGTCAGAGGTGTTGGAAACGAATGGGCGGCAGTGAAACTATGAAACATGCTGATTGAAGTGTTGGTGGTGTAAGGTTCTAAATGGCCTCATTGCCAGGATCTGGGTGTACAAACTCCCCTGCCTGACCCTCATGACCTGAGAGATCTAATCCTGGAGATACTGCAGTTAGCTGGAAATACTGACTAGACTACTGACTTTTAGAGGTGAATATGCTAGTTGATTCCATTTCTGTCAATGCATAATTATTAGGCCTAATTTATGCATTTCTTGGGGATGGTAGAAGAGCAGTAGTGAGACCAATAGATCAGAGTAGATGGACTTGGACCAAGAAGAAAAAGTGATGCCTCAGTTCTTTTCAATCACACATTCTCATAAGAGAGTAAGGTTTCCAGTCGGCCACAGAGAGTTGAGCTAAACCAAAGTTGACTAATCTCTCTCAGGATCAAAAATAAGTCATGAACGGCTCTTGGTTTTTAGCCCGGAAGTGTCTTTGCACACTTGCATCAGTCAAGTTAACACGGTAGTTTCAAATCACTGATCTCCGTTGTACATTTGTCCTTTTTTACATTTAACAGATAAAGCACTGGTATTTGAGAAAAGTGACAAGTACCGGTACAATAACTAGATTTAGCAATTTCTCTAAGTGTGTCTCTCTCTCTACATGTCTGTCTTTGCGAGGCAGGCTGACCCAGGTGAGTTCTAGGCAGGGCAGGTGTGGTCCAGACCAAGCTTTTGACCTGACCTCTACCCATCTTCCACTGGTTTTGCAGCCTATACCTAATATCTGATGTGTTGTGGGGAAGGGGGAGCGTGGTCAGAGGAGGCTGGTGGGAGGAGCTATAGGAGGACAGGCTCATTGTAATGGCTGGAATGGAATAAATGAAAGGGTACCAAACATATGGAAACAACATGTTTGACTCAGTTCCATTTATTCAATTCCAACCATTACAATGAGCCCGTCCTCCTATATTTCCTCCCAACAGCCGCTTCTGGACCATGTCTACCCAAATGAGTGTGAACGTGCCCGCTGCATGTGTTTAGAAATTCATCTCCAAGTGTCAAAATTTCAGAACTGATGTTTTCATTGGTGTTGACGTCATTGTCTTTGTTGTAGTTTGTGCATGTGATTTCTAGAAAGATGAACAACCCTGATGTTCTCATGTGCCTTGGCAATGTATGGATCTTTGATTTTACAATTCCCACTCACCAGTGTGTTTATTTACACGTCCCCATTATACATTACTCTACATGCTCCTCCATTAAACGCTTCTCGTCTTTTTCCACAGATCCGCTGCCTAAAAGGCCAGAGGGGGAGCAGCATGTCCAATCAGCCCGCTTTTGATGGGATCCACATTGTCAATCACTACATACCAGATGACGAGTCGTACCACTCCTCGGACGAAGACACAGGTGTAGGCAAGACCCCCTCCCACCTGGACCGTCAGCACAGCAGCATCAGCCGCATCAGGCTGCACCCCTCCCTGGGTCTTAGGGACACTGACAGTGAGGGGGATGATGATGGGCAGGGTCTGGTTCTCTCTGTGCCTCCCATTGGCACCCACAAACACACCACCGTGTGACTGGGTGATGGGCACCATCGCTAGACGCCTGGAGGCTGATCAGGGCAGTTCTGATCTGGTACAGTGGGACAGAGGGGTTGTCCATGGTAGCAAGCCACTCTTCAGGAGAATCGCGTTTGACTGTCTGTGGGACTCCAATGTAGGGAGCTCCTTTCAATGGAATCTTGGAATGGAATGTGTGGGCTTTGTCAACAAGTGAAGTCGTAGCAGAATCACACCTGTGGTGGAGTTGGTTGTTTTCTTTGTCTGTTGCGTCAGTCTGCTTTACTCTTGTTTTGCCAAAACCCACCTGAAGAGGATCATATCAGTGTGTTGCTCTGGTCTGGACCCCAGGCAGGCAGATCAGAGAAGGACAACATGGAGGTTCAGGTAGCCCCCTGAGCTCCACGGAGCTAGGCTGACCACCAGGGAAGTGGACTGGGGTTACCCCGTCCAGGGTGACCCCACCCAGACAACCAAACTACAGGCACTCCCTCAGCCCCACAACCAACCATGGTACAACAGACACAACACACAGAGACTGTGCAATAAAATGTTTTATGCTTTATGATGACTATGACACTTCTTTCAATCAGTTTTTATTTTTTTTATCGCTTTTATAAGTGAACAATCAAAAATGTATAGAGCCCTTTTGTGTGGGTGTCTGTATTATATCAGGAGAGAATAATGTACTGAAGAGTGATGAATGTCTCTATTGAACATGGTTAATGAGCCCCAGTATCAAACAGTGTCAACAAGCATTAGGGTCGTATTCACTAGACACCAAACAAAACAAAAAAAAGGACCAAAACAGGGAGGGACTAGTGTAGTACCTGTTAACAGTTTAACAGCTGATATGTCCCCCATCAGGGGACTACATACTAAATAGGTTTTTAGACCAAGGAGTTGGAAATGGAGCTTGCAGTTCCTCCAGGAACGGTGTACCACTTCTCTAAAAAAAAAAGAAACATGTTTTTGTTTCAAAACTTGCCGTTTGCAACAATGTGCACTAATGAATACGACCTAGGTTGATATAATGTTGGCTTTTTGGCCTTTAGACATACAACCTGTCTATCATCAGGCCTGGTATAGGCCTATCCAAAGGTCAATTTGAGTCCTGTATACTCCGTATATATGTAATTGTTTGTTTTTCATGTCCATTTTGACTTGAAAATATGTATCTAATGAATTATTGCATATCTGTTTAATGTAGGATGCGGCTGAAAGGGACATATCACTCTAGTTTTGTCAAGATGCACAGATAACTGATTAGCAGACATTTCTTTCAGATGTGGGCTGCGTTCCAATTCTCCACCCTTCTCCAGAAGTGAGCACTTGTTCACTTCCCCTCATGCATTGGATTGGTGCAAGCATGGCTGAAGGGAGTTTCCACCATATTCCCTACACCAGTGCATTTCTTTTATATCTATGAGGGGGAGTGTACAAGTGCACTCTTCGGGAAAGGGGTAGAGTATGGGAACGTAGCCACAGTCTCAATGTACTGTAGATGTTTTCATATATCCTACTTTTCTCTGTTGGGACGATCTTACTTTTGGAGGAAGGACTGATTTAGGATCACTTCATAATTTCATAGATTAGAATACGTTTCAGCATGTTGGTTAATGGAAGCATGTAACTAGTTTATTAAGTAAACCAGCCCAGATTTAGAAGGACTGCTATTTCTAAAGTGGGCATATTGATCTTTAAATAAATAATCATTAAGGGACATAATGAGAAGTATGAGAACTGTAATCTGAATCTTGTATGAACATAAATAATGTTAAACAGAAGTATTGCTATGTTGTACTTTTGCACGAAATGAATGACGGTCCAAGCCAATGAAACAATCTACTGCATTTGGGAAACAACACTTTTATCTGAAAATACTAAGAAGATAATTCTAAATGTTTGTCAAATGGCAAACTATTCCCTATGTGTAGTGCACTGCTTCTGGTCAAAAGTAATGCACTATGTAGGGAATAGCTTGCCATTTGGGATGCATCATAAGAAATGGGCTGTTTGTTTCCTCTGTGAATGAAGCAAAGTGTATTGTCAAGTGTTACCAAACTGTAGGAGGGGTTGTATAAGCCTGGTCTCAGATCAGTTTGTGCTGTATAGCCTATAACTCGTATGGTCATTGTGATGCCTTGGCATGACAGATCTGGGACAATGATGGCATTTTAAACAGTAGGCTCTGCCAGCCAGAGAAATACGCACCACTCGGTTTCATAAAGGTTGATGTTGATCCATTATCAGGATTAGCAGAACACTAAAATAGACAACTTCTCTAGGTTGACATGACCTGCGCCTTGTTTCCCAGAGCCTTCGTAGCATTAAGATAATCCTTACATATTTAGTAGCCAAGGTGTTTCCCTGAGCCTTCGTTAGTAACGTGGCTCATAGAAACCTTTGCACATCTACGAGTGATCCAGACTACTCGTAGAGCAGTCAAAGTGCGTCGTTAGATGCATTTTTGCCCTTCCGCGTCACATTATTCACAGATCTCCGCTAAAAATATCCTAAACATCATGATTCTATTGGTATGACTAACTGCCGATAACTTCAGAAGGACGTTATTGACTACAAATACAAAGTTGCCAAAGTATTTCTAATTGTTGGAAACAAATGAAAACCGAGATTATTACAGAGATTATTACATGGACTACACAGCCTAATTAGGCTATTTTAATCTTATTGAAATAAATTTCATGTTCAATCAATTGAGTTCTAGTTTGCGACTAGGCTACAGTTTGTAATGTTTGCCTCTGTGTGACAACGTGTGTAATGATAAACCCAATCTGTGATTTCGTGCATTATTATAAGCATAATAAACCGTGTCGCCTTCAATAGCCATAGGAGGTGATCTCTCTCTGAGTTGATCTGTCATCAGTATTGTGGGATAATTATGTTTAAATAAGATTTGAATGGAGAAAGCTGATCCGAGCGCTGTTTTTCTTTCTATCCTATCAGTATCGACACATGTTCTTAAGGCGCATTTAGCACACGTTCTCTTTACGTGCTTGTTTGGGAAACACTTAAAGTTGGCTCGTAAATAACGATGCATTCGGTACGGTCATCGTAATGCTTAAATTACATCGCAACTTGGAAATGAGGCACACAACAATGGACATCTTATATTTGCGAGATTTTTAAACGTTTTTACCGCAGTGGCCCTTTTAAGACATTAGAACCAAACCCTATCAGCCAAGTCTCTTACTCAGGCTCGGTAACATATTTATATCCAGAACGCACGGACTCATTGTTCAGAAGAGGTTTTGTGATATTCCTTGGTTGGTTGAGGACAACGAAAGATGGAATATTTGGAAAGGCATCATGACGCAGTTTTGGCACTTTCAGAGAAAGACAATATAATGCAGTAAAGAGAGAAGTCTACATGGAATAATAACGCTATGGAATAATCATTACCACACTCTGAAAACATGTATGTGAAATGAATGTGTTTGAGTTCACAAATAAACTTCACTATTTGATAAACATTTTCAGTGTTTTCAGTTCTGTTGATGTTATATATAGTGTTTACTGATGTGCTGTAATAGTAACCATGGTGGAGCAAATACAATTCCATTCTCACATCTTTTACTGCAGTATCGTGTCATTGGTCTCCGATTTTTTTTAAATAAGATTAAAATAGTTTTGGGTTGCATGAATTGATGGGCTATTACCCTCCCTATATATCATTGTTATTGTTATTCTTAGATCATTTCTTTTCCTCGACATAGTTAAATAACTCAAGCATAGATCCCAAAAAAAAAATTCTTCAAATTTGGCACACAAACTAGAACCCATGCGTAATTTGGTCACAAACAATGGCACCAATTGGCCTATAGGTGGCGCTATTATAAATAGCCTCACTTAATCCCTCATATGTGCGGCCCCTTTAACATAGAAACTTTATGTATGTAGTTTTCCTTATGCTGAACAAATTTCCCTCAATCTTGGACATTTTGAAAAACATATTCTCATTAACCATAAGTCAAAATAACACCATGCAGGCCTATGGTACATTGCTTAACTTAGTTTGAGAAATGCTAAGGGATTGGTTAAGAGATGGCTGAGTTGTTGATAAATCAGGAAATACGATTTTACGTGTCCATTGAAATAAAAAACAATATCCACTTCACAATGTCCTATCAACTTGAAACTTTTTAGGATCATCAATGACATTACCATGATGAACCATATTACGTTTGGCATTAATATCTTAAATAAGGAACCTATTAACAATTCACTTTTTTGACTAGGTTAAGCTAACGCTTAAAATAATAATCTTCTCATGGACTAAAAGTCAGATTCATTGCAAATTTGATCATTGGACATTATCGCTGGGATGTGAGGTAACAACAGGGCCTGGCCTACGTTAAGTATTTAAAAAGTACAGTGTTTGTTAGGTGTTAAGTCTGTGTTAAAAGATGCTTAAAATTCTTAGAAGACAAAGTGATTGTGATCGTGTTGAATTGTCTTTGGGAAATAAAGATAGATATGGTTTTAGAAAGGTTGTGGTAATATTTCATTCAACACAGAAATGTGTATGCAGCTTAACTTAACCTGTCCCGCAGCTCAATTTACCTCATACCCGGGGTAATTTGTGCCAGGAGACCACTTTCTTTGGACAAGCTATGTTTTCAAAACTGTAATATTTGCATGACTTCTGATGATTTCTAGGGATATACAAAATCCTGAAATATATGTAGATATCTTTGTTAGAAAGAATACTATGTTTGCTTTGATGGAGTGATGCTGAATCTAGAAAATGGCTCAATTTACCCCACTCTCCCCTACTTGATTTGATTTGGGTGGGTAAAAATGTTTTGCAGTTCAAATGTACAACGCCCATTGGATAACAGATTAAATAATTATACGACACTTTGGGCCTTATTACACTATTTCATTGGTAGCCTATGCCAATTTGACAAGGTTCAATGTTGAGCTTAGTTTGAATTAGCGCTCAGTCAGTGATGCTCTAAACCCCCCCCCCCCCCCCCCCTCAAATGTCTGAAATAACGTTCAGGAAGTCAATCATTCTGCTGCTTTAAAGAGGCCAACTTTCAGAGCTGCATGTCTTGCAATGCGCCTTTCAATGGGACAACAACGCATAAGATCCTTCAGCGGCACTGGACCCGGGTTGTTGTGACAAGTCTGAGGAGCTTTCATTACGCTTGAACTCCGGTAGGCTATGTCTTGAACCTGCTCCACGACTGTCAAACTCTTAATTTTTCTAAGTCAATTGCATGGCTATAGTATACCGCGTTAAGAGGACGCACACGGGCATAATATTAAATTGATAGGCTAACAACATAAAACATGTACAGCTCTTTATTGATAAGAACATGTGTGAGACTTTTTATCTAAACACGTGGATGAATTGCGCAATGCAGCATAGATGCTCAACATTTTTCATTTTCGTGGACAAAAAAGTGGTTTAATTTAATTTAATAGAATAACTTAAACATAGCTGTACATTTCTGACTCAGTGGAGAGGCGACCTTTAGAATTATGTTGTGTGTCAGAAACCTTTATGAGCTAAAAGGCTGTAGGTTTATATAAAGGCATATACAACCACGAGTTATATGCGTAGGCTCAGGCTGCTTTTTCATATTTGTTGAACTGTGCGTTGGGATCCAGCGCGCATTTTCAAATGAGAGGAGAGGATAACGAAGTTTGACACAGGCTTTCAACAGAGGCTGAGGCTATTATGTTCATTACATGCAGCCAATGCCATTGATTCAATCCTTCAAAACCGTGATACATTTCAATAAGCAAAAACTTGTTTGGAAAACCATTCTTATTTTTTTTAAACAAAGTTAGTCTATAAATGATAAATATTTCAGCAATGGTTGTTGATTGTACTTTAAAAAAATGTATATACCTAATGCACATAAAACAGCTAATAGCCATCTGGAAAAAGACACGAAGGACCTGTTGTTTAATAAGCTATGCATAAAGGGAGAACAAATCAATCAGATGACTGGTTATTTAGTTGGAATCTATAGGCCTGCTGAATTTTGATAAACGGCCTCATAATGTATGATTATTATTATGAGATAGGCTAATGCATTGATGGTGCCAAAGGCATTCTTATCAGATTTATTGTATAGCCTATCAAATTTAATAACCTAAATTATTTGATTCTTTGAGTGCTATTTTGTTAAATGATAGGCCTATAATTAATTGCATTAAAAGTGTTTCCATTCAAATAGGCTAGAAATGAACTTCTACCTAAATGATTTGCTTGGATTATGTTATTAAAGCATTTCAAATTACGATCCAGTGGTTTGATTAGTTGAATATATTTTCTAGGCTTCTATATGAAATAAAGTCACATCAGTCATATCATTGCACCAGAAATTGGGCAATGGTTAGGACTACCTCGCGTCAGTGTGTCTTGTATCGGTAGCCATGGTAGCCATGGCGTTTTCTTTGGAGATTGTGTTGCGGTAGCGTGTCATATCTCCTCCAACCCAATGCGAGTTCCGGATGCAGCGGCGATGTTTCTAATCGATAGAGGGCATATGGCGCTTTGATTTCCTGCAAGTCACTTGTGGTTTTTGGCCTGCCAGAATACTTCTGCGTTTAAAAAATAATAGAAATAAGATGACAGAAAATAACTAAAAAAGAATGCTACGTCATGAGTCTAAAACAAAATGATTTATTATAAAATGTTTTAAATCTCTTCCTGTCACCAACGTATTGTCTCCGCAAAGGTCATAAACGAATAGGCCTACATTTATATTTAAATATGAATTCGTACCAACATTGCTATTATTTAGTTTGATTGGCCAAGTTTGAACTTCCATAACTAACTCATTTAGTTACATTGTGGTATACTCCAAATAATTTCAAAGAATAGGCTTATAGGTGTTTTGAGTTAATAATTTCACCTGTCGAATATGAATATTGTAGCAAGATAATGCAGTATACCTATAATGTAAGGACATCGAATTTATGTCTATCACAGATTCTGAATGTCTGGCACGCGCCATCAGCTGGTTGAAACGTTCTAAATGTGACTGATACTGATATTCTCCGCCCCACTGGCAGTCTGGAGTGCTAGGCGAGCTGAATGCGCTCGTTGCATGGCCTGTTGTTCTGTGCGTAATTGGTCCAGAACAGGTAATCAGCGGCCTTACTATGCGCACAGGGAACAGAGGTAGCACTGTTTACTCACTGAGCATATTATAGTACTGCAGGAAATACGAAACTCCCGTGGCCCCTCAGGCAGGCGTGTGGACAGCGACTGTCTGCCGTTATCAAATATAGCCTTATGTATATATGAAGAGACACCGACCAAATTGATGGATACAAATACATTTGTGAAGGACGCAAGACAATTCCAGACTGATGCAGTATTATCATGCATTCGTCTTTTTACAACATTTGTTCATTTTGAGAAATGCTATGTAAGCCAGTGAGGGGCTATTCAACGTGTGACTATTTGGGCACAACCACGTCCATACTTCGCCTACTATTCTCTAATTCGCATTTTCATTCGTGCTCAATCGATGACGGAAATATGTGGATACTGTACCATTATCAAGCATGTAGATAACACGTCTCATGAGTCATGTTGTTAAATGTTGATTAGAGACACACGTAGCACACTCCGGCCCACAGCAACCCTGACTGACTGGCACCCAGGTGCTGTTGGTCTCCGTGTTTCCTCTCTCCTCTGTCTGTCCTGTCCTGCAGCTAGGTATAGGGAGGGATTAAGTAACACATAAAGCAGTGTATCACTTATCCTGATTGCCATGGGTTTTAATTCCCCGTGGAGAGATACAGGCTGATCCGTGAGAGGGAGCTGTCTGGAGAGCTGTTTGTTCTGGAGACGGACCAATCATAGGCTCCAGGGGCGGCAATGAACTGGGGAGGAGTTTCCTCTAGCCTAGGCACCTGTCCCCGCCCACAACACCTGGCAGACGTGAGAGGGCGTGTGCGCGTGCTCCATCCTCAGCCAGAAATCTCTTATAGTTGACCACACATTGTCAACCAATAGTCTTCAAATCTTTTCAGGGATAAGACAGCAACACCGCATCCCAGGAACAGAGGTGCAGATTGCTATTGGATCTGGATGGCCAGTGATTTTGGATATTAGCAAAGACCGAACAAGGAGAGTGAAAATGCCTCGGTCCTTCTTGGTGAAGAGTAAGAAGGCGCACAGCTACCACAAACCTCGCTCCTTAGAAGATGACTACAGTAGACTGGATACTGTCTTAGCTCATATATGTGCAGGTATGTGGATGTTATTTCCATGTTAATGTCTGGATGTTGTGTGAGGTACACCATTTATACATGCAAATTATTTCAATCGAAATGGAACAAACTCATTTGTTTTTCTGTAGCCTAATTATATTGTTATAAATATCCACTTTTATTTGTCTAGTTTTACAGATTGCTATATTGTGAGGCACGGCTTTATTCAAAAGAAGCAGTAATATATTAGAAATACAAGCCTATGATTTATAATGAAAACCTAGCTGTTAATTCAAAGGAATATATAGCCCATAAGGGCTTATCCTGTATCCAAATCTTACATGTTTACATTATTTCGATAGCTACACTGACCTCAGTGGAATGATTTTGCTCGTATAGTTATTATTCATAACGTTTAATTGTACTGACACATATAGGCTATTACTAAAGTTATTTATATTGTTTCTTCTTCTTACAATAATTATTACATTATTAGGATATCATTAGCAAAGTTGTATTTTTGTCGTTGTTATAGGCTAAGGCTATTGTAATAGGCTACTCACGTTGTCCTCGTTGGAATTAAAACAGAGAATAGTAAGATTCTAGAGGACTCGGATGCGTTGACAGGAGGCGATGCCATCCGCGGGTTCTCCCCAGACTCTCACCTAGTGGACACGGCTGACTTCTCCTCCAAGTCCACACTCAGCTGTGGGGACAGTGTGTGCAGTCCAGCTTCAGTTTATGAAGACTTCTGGCGGCCTCCATCGCCTTCAGCATCACCAGGTAGAGATCTAGTCTGTGGTGCATTAAAATGTAGCTATCCCAATGTGGGAGATTGTAGCAGAGTCAATGATAAATTATGCACTGCGATTACAATTTCACAATTTGATGATGGGACATCCTCATTGCTTGTAGGCCTATATCGATCTTAAGCTATTAATTAAATCACAATAGGCCTACACGAATGAATTATATTTATTTTTGCAACTCAATAGTAGATTCAGAGAAATCCCTGTCCCCGGTGGACGAGACACAACCCTTCCCCGTTGTTCCCTTCCGGCCCTATGCGTGGAAAAGTTACTCTGGTTCGGACATCCGTCACCTGGTCCAGCAGAGTCTCCATCACCAGCACCACCACCCCATGGACTTGAAGAGAAGCCCGGCGATAGGGTACTACAGCGACCGGGCCATCGAACCAACCCTCTTTAACAGAAGTCCGGTAGCAAAAAAGGACAGTGATTACCGGTCCGCTGCCGGTCTGTTCGAGAGAGCCGTCGCCCCCGGGGTTGGGTTGTACTCTGAAGGGAACCTGCACGGGAAAAGACCAGAAATCAAGGCTGAGTCTGACTTACCCTGCTCACGGTTCATTCTGAATGGTACCTACAAGTGCATCAAATGCAGTAAGGTAAGATAATGTATGCAAATGTAAATATTTAAGCATTTTATGTTAGCAATGATTTGCTTGAAGTTGTATGGTTATGGACACAATTGTCCCTCCCTTTATTGACCTTGTACCACCATCATTCCCCTCACGAATTTCAAACAACTTCCCTCTGCAGGCGTTTTCGACTCCCCATGGGTTGGAGGTTCACGTTCGCAGATCACACAGTGGCACGAGGCCCTACGCTTGTGATATCTGTGGCAAAACCTTCGGACATGCTGTCAGCCTCGAGCAACATAAAGCTGTGCACTCTCAGGTGACTATTCTAGAATCTAGACCATTCTAGTTTTTGACATTGATTATTCAAAGGCAACAAGCAAAATAGGCTACTTTACTGTTTTGACGAGCTAATCAATATCATATTTAGACTTATATTTGCCTGTATACTTCCACAGGAAAGAAGCTTTGATTGCAAAATATGCGGTAAAAGCTTCAAAAGGTCGTCGACTCTCTCCACGCATCTCCTCATCCACTCTGATACACGGCCTTACCCATGCCAGTATTGCGGGAAGAGGTTCCACCAGAAATCAGACATGAAGAAACATACATTCATCCACACAGGCAAGTAGGCGTCAGAAATGGTAGTGTATTAGTAGACCTCGCTACAACACTAAATATGTTAATTGCATACACGGCCACCCAATGCATAATGGTGAGGTCATGCGTAATTGACATGCATTTTTCTGAAGACCTGATACAATAAAATAAAACAGCATGCTTGCTTATATGGTTTGGCTACTGAAGGTAACACGATGGTTAATGTATACATGTTTGTTCTGCAGGTGAGAAGCCGCACAAATGCCAAGTGTGTGGGAAAGCGTTCAGCCAGAGCTCCAACCTCATAACGCACAGCCGGAAACACACGGGCTTCAAACCATTCGGATGCGACCTCTGCAGCAAGGGATTCCAGAGAAAAGTCGACTTAAGAAGACACAAAGAGTCACAACATGGACTAAAACCCTCAAACTAAAATAAAATAAAAGAATGGACACCAAACACTATAAAACAAAACACTTGTTTTTGGAAACCAGACATAAGCTACTGTAGCTATCCATTCCTCAAACATTTCAGACTGTGATTTACTGGTGGTGAGTTATTTACATTTAAGTCATTTAGCAGACGCTCTTATCCAGAGCGACTTACAAATTGGTGCATTCACCTTATGATATCCAGTGGAACAACCACTTTACAATAGTGCATCTAACTCATTTAAGGGGGAGGGGGGGGTTAGGAGGATTACTTTATCCTATCCTAGGTATTCCTTAAAGAGGTGGGGTTTCAGGTGTCTCCGGAAGGTGGTGATTGACTCCGCTGACCTGGCGTCGTGAGGGAGTTTGTTCCACCATTGGGGTGCCAGAGCAGCGAACAGTTTTGACTGGGCTGAGCGGGAACTGTACTTCCTCAGAGGTAGGGAGGCGAGCAGGCCAGAGGTGGATGAACGCAGTGCCCTTGTTTGGGTGTAGGGCCTGATCAGAGCCTGAAGGTACGGAGGTGCCGTTCCCCTCACAGCTCCGTAGGCAAGCACCATGGTCTTGTAGCGGATGCGAGCTTCAACTGGAAGCCAGTGGAGAGAGCGGAGGAGCGGGGTGACGTGAGAGAACTTGGGAAGGTTGAACACCAGACGGGCTGCGGCGTTCTGGATGAGTTGTAGGGGTTTAATGGCACAGGCAGGGAGCCCAGCCAACAGCGAGTTGCAGTAATCCAGACGGGAGATGACAAGTGCCTGGATTAGGACCTGCGCCGCTTCCTGTGTGAGGCAGGGTCGTGCTCTGCGAATGTTGTAGAGCATGAACCTACAGGAACGGGTCACCGCCTTGATGTGAGTTGAGAACGACAGGGTGTTGTCCAGGATCACGCCAAGGTTCTTAGCGCTCTGGGAGGAGGACACAATGGAGTTGTCAACCGTGATGGCGAGATCATGGAACGGGCAGTCCTTCCCCGGGAGGAAGAGCAGCTCCGTCTTGCCGAGGTTCAGCTTGAGGTGGTGATCCGTCATCCACACTGATATGTCTGCCAGACATGCAGAGATGCGATTCGCCACCTGGTTATCAGAGGGGGGAGAGTTATAAAAGTTATAGAGGCTTTTGTGCAGTGTAGGTTAAGACAAAACCGGGTTGAACTAGGGAGGGACACTATCTGAACACAAAATATTTCTACAAAATAACCAGATAGGTAATAACCCCAAAGAAAGCGCGTTAACAAAAACAACAGACGACCAATTTCCAACGGACAATTGGGAAAATAGACCTTGTCTAAAGAATGACAGACACTTTGTTTTTAGTTGGACGCCATGGATGCTGGCACAACAGTCACTACAATAAGGCTATGTGATTTAATAAACAATGGTTGTGTATTTATTTTAAAAAACAATGTTATTTTCATTTTTTTCTTCTTAGAATTCAAATAGCACATTTGTATTTTATATTAAGAATATCAACTCTACGGTATATCCAGGTGTCATTTACTATAATGTCAAACCTTATTTATTAATCAGATTATCGTTTAAATAAAATATGAAAACTGTAATCCAACAGATTTCGAGAGGTTTTTGTTCATTTTTCTTTCGTTTCTATGTAGCCTACTGCATTATGTTTCAAGCTGCAAAATCCTGCATAGGCCTATCTGAATTCTTTGAAGGACTACCAACGCAAATATTCAGAATTTATTTTTTATTCTAACTCAGATTATCTGGATTCGTTGTAGTAGGCTAGTCTAGACTATTGGTCCAACTAACATTGTTAAATTTTATAGACAGAATTATCCCCCTTGAAATGCGTCTTGGAGGGGGACCTGTGATAATGTTAATTTGAGGCAATTCATTTTCGTTGAATTTAATAGTTTACATTTATTGAAATTAACTTTACATTTCTATCGCTGAATCTGTAACGCTTCGGCGTTACAAATTGAATATATCCCTAATAATAATAATAGTAATAAAGGATTAAAGTTCATTTAAATCATGCTGTAAAGATGATCCTCCGCGATGCGGATGGAATAGAGCCCTTATACTATATTTTCACTGTGTGGATAGTGATTGTCCTCGTGGTTAACCTTCAGTGATTTTCCATAGAAAACATGTCTCTCCTGTATTCATTGAGGGGTATAATATTAACCGAAAAACTTGGCTGAGCACAAATTGATATGAAGTCTCTTAAAACATACAGGAAAAAGCCCCTACAGCGGCTTGGTGTATTCTCCACTCCATGTAATAGGTCTGTCTATAAAGTGCTTTCTTGCCGTTGGCTATTTTACTGGAAATCTGAGAGGTGACCACAAATTAAGTCGAGTATCACAGGGGAGGTCTTCAAGTGCCTTCCAACTGGTAGGTTTATGTTCCCCCATTATTCATTAATCAAACCAGGTTGCGTTTTCTTCTCGTTTTTATCTGAACCACCCAGAAGGGCAGTTTTCTAAAGCCATAGAGTTGATTGCTTAATCATCTATCTATCAAATAATTTCGCTTAGAATGAAGAAGTAGATGCTTCAAATATTCGGCTAACTTATATCGAATTTTAAAATGACATCCACGAGTAAATTTAGCTTTTTGTCATGGTGAAATAAATAAAATAGAATTTTATGTGGAAAAATACATAGGGAATAGAAACTCAATTCCACCAAGACTACAGGATGCTGCTGCGTTTCATCAGACTAAAGCTCCTATAAACATTTGGTTTGTTTTTACCAAGGCAGTAAGGAGTTATTTGTTTAGACCTCAAACGTTGCCTGAGCATATTACACGTTAACCAAATGGTATGTAACTTTGGCCACTCTGTATAAAGCTCAAGTTGGAAACAGGACCGGACAGGATTGATTTACGCAGGTGGAACTAAAGACCCATCAAAAAGCGTCACATAGCATGGCTGGAGGGCATCTACTGTACACCACCTCTGCCCGAAACACAGCTTGTAAGCGCAAGATCAGGAAGGGGGAACACAGGTGTATGTGTGGGCTACTGTTATCCCTTCCATTGAGAACAATACTCATTAATTTATTCAACATTTGTAATTAGCAATTTGCTAACATAGAAATAGGCCAGCTATAAAATGAGAGAATGAACAGCAACAAGAAACTAAACAACTATACACGTTTCCCAGTTATATAAAATAGAAAGTTAATCATAATCATGAACTTTATAAAGAAACCGTCAATGCATATTTACATTCCTTTATAGCTAATATTCCTATAGGCCTGACATACTGTATATATACTCTACATTTCAAAAGTTTGGGGGCACTTGGAAATGTCCTTGTTTTTTTTTAAATGACATTTTTTGACCATTAAAATAACATAAAATTGATCAGAAATACAGTGTAGACATTGTTAATGCTGTAAATGACTATTGTAGCTGGAAACTGCAGATCTTTAATGGAATATGTACATAGGCGTACAATAGCCCATTATCAGCAACCATCACTCCTGTTTTCCAATGGCACGTTGTGTTAGCTAATCCAAGTCTATCCCGGAGTCGACTCTTCACTGTTGACGTTGAGACTGGTGTTTAATGAAGCTGCCAGTTGAGGACTTGTGAGGTGTCTGTTTCTCAAACTAGACAGTCTAATGTACTTGTCCTCTTGCTCAGTTGCTCACCTGGGCCTTCCACTCCTCTTTCTATTCTGGTTAGGGCCAGTTTGTGCTGTTCTGTGAATGGAGTAGTACACAGCGTTGTACGAGATCTTCAGTTTCTTGGCAATTTCCTGCATGGAATAGCCTTCATTTCTCAGAACAAGAATAGATTGACGAGTTTCAAAAGAAAGTTCTTTGTTTCTGGTCATTTTAAGCCTGTAAACGAACCCACAAATGCTGATGCTCCAGATACTCAACTAGTCTAAAGAAGGACAGTTTTATTGGTTCTTTAATCAGGATGACAGTTTTCAGCTGTGCTAACATAATTGCAAAAGGGTTTTCTAATGATCAATCAGCCTTTTAAAATGATAAACTTGGATTAGCTAACACAACGTGCCATTGGAAAACAGGAGTGATGGTTACATTTACATTTACATTTAAGTCATTTAGCAGACGCTCTTATCCAGAGCGACTTACAAATTGGTGCATTCACCTTATGATATCCAGTGGAACAACCACTTTACAATATTCACTTTACACACTTTACACTTTACACACTTTACACTTTACAATATCCACATATAATATATCCCATAATATCCCTACCGGCCAAACCCTCCCTAACCCGGACGACGCTAAGCCAATTGTGCGTCGCCCCACGGACCTCCCGGTCGCGGCCGGCTGCGGCAGAGCCTGGGCGTGAACCCAGAGACTCTGGTGGCGCAGCTAGTACTGCGATGCAGTGCTCTAGACCACTGCGCCACCCGGGAGGTTCTCAAAATCTCGGCTGCTGAAAATCTTCCATTTCCAGCTACAATTGTCATTTACAACATTAGCAATGTCTACACTGTATTTCCGATCAATTTGATGTTATTTTAATGGACAAAAAACGTGCTTATCTTTCAAAAACAAGGACATTTCTAAGTGACCCCAAACTTTTGAACGGTAGTGTATATTAGTCAATTAGACAAAATGCCATATATTGGGAAGGCCTATAGCCTACATCAACGTCATCATTTCATCTCGATACAGAACTTAATCAGGAAGTGCTTATTCCTTTACATTGATTGAAATCACTGACTCACAAGGATTTTACACGCCTCACTTCAATCAAGTCTTACGACGTTCAGGCCTGCAAAAATACTGAATATTTTAAACCCCCTGAAGAACAGACTGAGGAGTACAGGAAAATGTCTGCTTATTTAACAAACGAGGGAGAAAGCCAAAGGGAAGCAGTGCCGACCTGTCATTCAGGGCAGA
Organism: Salvelinus alpinus; assembly: GCF_045679555.1. Taxonomy (NCBI): domain Eukaryota; kingdom Metazoa; phylum Chordata; class Actinopteri; order Salmoniformes; family Salmonidae; genus Salvelinus; species Salvelinus alpinus. The sequence continues at coordinate 32,770,300 of NC_092101.1, read as the reverse complement.
GCCCCACCTGTTTTGAGCCCTACATTTTCAGCAAAATGAATAAATAAAAAATAATAATGCATATTTTTTTTTGGGGGGGGGGGGTGGTGGGCTTGCCTGTTTTGCATGTTATTTTGGCATTAATACGTGTCACATATCAGTTTGCAAACAATGTAAAAAATAATCTATATCATTGAGTTAATAAAGCCACATACAAACAGGATCTCTTTTTTTGAGTAAGGCAACTACAAAATGCAGGTGTTTCAGCCTAGCTCAATGCTTTCTGTGGTGGTGGGGCAAGCCAGCAGAAATTACGGAGCGTTGCGACGTGATTGGCTCAGTGTTCTGTCACCCATGTGGACTTTGAAAATTGTCACTTAAGAGGAGACCTTGAATTTTTTTGCCCTTCGGCTGCTGCCATAGAAGTGCCCATCCAAGAAGGCTCAAGGTCATTGGCCAGAGATAAAATGAAATCAAATCACGGTAGTTTTGATTGGACTGATGTCAATATCATACTTTCACAATTTTAGCTAGCAGTTATCATCATGAATCAAGTCAACAATCTACTGGCAAATCCTTTTTAATCCTTGTCATATGAAGAGAAATTATAGATAAAACGTATCGGTGCTCATCGGCCATTAGACATAAACATTACACAACAAGTAGGAAATCGCAAATTCAACGAGTGGTTTGGAAGGAATCAGTGACTGTGGCTGTGTGGTCCCAAATCTGGGATTAAAAGGCTCTTTTCCAAGTTTAAAATTATAAACATTCAACATTGGCCATTCTGTCAATGAAGCATGACTTGTGCCGTGCTCAAAACAACTGTTAACTCGGAGGACTGCCGCCCCACCTTCCTGTTCAAGTGAGCACAGAATGAACAATGTGAGTCCAAAAATCTATTGTACGCTGCTTCATAAATGATGTAATATGCCAGAGAGATATGTATACTGTAGCTAAGAAAGTAATACTAAGTGTATGTTGTGTAGTAAGATGTTAGTAGCCCATGTGCCTCACCCTAATAATTTGGTCTATTTACCCCTCTTAATTTTGTCTACTGTTTTGACTGTTCTACTGTGGCCTATAACCTATTTTAGAGAAATGTAATCATCAAATATGGTAAGATCTTTCATTGTCTACTTATATGCCCCCTTTATTTATCCTACGGTTCTGATTTGGTGTACACTGTAAGACCGGCCAATGTTCTGAATTATGTCGCTGTACATTTCAAAAGTGCTAAACAAATAGTTATATTGACTATCCTAGCTCGCTCATTAAAGTCTTAATTGAAATTATGGATTGCCTCTTATCCGCTTGTCGTCCCCTTATGCCATAGTTTGTACATCTCAATTGTCATTAGACAATTTGTTTAAGCAAGTCAGCCATATCAGCTCAGTTTTTTTAAAAGGCAGTAAATGAGGCTGAATTAACTGTTTTGCTGCCAAACAAGGCTCAGCTGGTAGCCAGGTGTAGCAGTGATAAGATGTTGGGACTGCTGTTGGGACAGCTTTATGTAGGCCCTAACAGTTTGTGGGCACCGTTTGTCACCGTTATAGTACAATGAATGTATTGTTTAGTGTTGTGTTGTGTAGTGGCTTTGCTGGCATGCATTTCACTTGTATTTTTTTGCGCCACCAAGATTTCCATGCTAAAATTGCCACTGAAGGGAAGCATAACCATTGCTTTTGGCCAGCCGTTCTTCCAGGTAGAGTTTACTTGTGAAAGAATGATGATTAACCTGTGAGTATTTGTTCATGACTTTCCTCTTTTAAATCCATGGAAAAAGACCAGCACTAATCACGACAGCTACTGCATGTAATAAGTATTCCCTAGTTTCCTATATCAATAATAATAATTCCGATTTGTCTATGTTTTATAAATGGCCAATAGAGAAGTGACCAACTGTGGACCTGCATTGAGGGAAATATCATTCAAGTGTGAACTTATTACATATGAAAGTCATAGTAAAACAAAGCAAAGAAATACAAAGTAAACTGTCAAGACTGATCCTACTCTACAAAGATGATTCTATCATCATCTGCCAAGTGACAGGATCCCTCTCCACCAGGGTGACCTTCTGATGTCTCACTCTGACTGCTCTGATTGAGACACTATATCTGGTCTGAGCTGTGTCTGGCTCTGGGGACTTCTGGCAGAATGAACAGTAGTAAGCAGCTAACTAGCACTCTATAAATACATGCCTTTAACACTCAGAGGCAGCCTGAAGCTACCAGGCTATGAAATGCTCCCATCCCACTATCATGCAGCTAGCTATACAGTATAACCCAGCCCATGCCCTATAGCCCCTAAAGCCAAATGGATTCCTAAGGCATTAGTTAGTGACTCAGTTTACCCAAGTCAAAGGACCTTACTGTCAGCCAGGTCAAGAGGAAAGTTTCATGGGTTGACTTTAGGTGAAAGTCAAAATGGCCAAGAACTTGATTGAATTTGCTAAGCACTCAATCCTGTGATGAATATGCAAGTCACACAATATCCTAAATACAACGTCACATTTCTTTGGGAGACAGAAATGAATTGCAGTTTCGCTCCTCATAGCGCTGGTAGAGTTCAAAATGCTGTGAGATATGTTTGCATCAGCAGAAAGCATTGATAATAACTGAGTACAGTAAAGGATGTATTACTATGAGAAGGGAGAGCAGTCCTTCATCTTTTAGGCTGACTGACTAACTGATTGGCTGACTGGCTGGCTGGCTGGCTGGCTGACTGGCTGGCTGGGTCTAAAAACTACTCAGTTGCTTCAGTCCTGTGTGGTTCATTCTGAAAGTAGACCGAGGAGGCTTTTCAAGCAAAGCCTTCAAGTGAGCCCTTAGTCTACCCAGATTTTCCTTCCAGGCCTCTGGCTGATGCCTGGGCTAGAGTTTTAAAGCATTACCCCACTGCATATCAAATATGAATAGAATAAGTCCTGAAATTGTCTGATTGATTCGAGTGGGGAAAAAATCAGAGCACATTCTGTGGATCAAATCTAGGCCTGCTCTGAAGTTGTGTGTGTCTCTCTCTCTCTCTCTCTCTCTCTCTCTCTCTCTCTCTCTCTCTCTCTCTCTCTCTCTCTCTCTCTCTCTCTCTCTCTCTCACGCACACGCACACGCACTTTCAATAGACAGCTGAGATTAATTAATTTAGTCTCTCTTGACAAATAAAACATTGTTGTTCAATTAGAGAGTAGAGTGCGGTGGTTTTGGTGGTTTGGGGCAGTTTTATTATTGATGTCAGATAACAAATGAAATATAAAAAAGAGACATTTTAAGTCATGCTTTGGTTTTTGATGAGAATCTTTGCATCTCTTATAGTTGGAGGATGAAACAGCCTCCATAACAGCTCAGTTTTGGGTTAAAACACTGTTCCTTCCAGGATCTGTTTCACCCTTATCCATGTACAGTGAGGTCCGAAATGATTGACAACCTTGATAAAGACGAGCAAAAATAATTCAAATACTGAGCTACATTGTACGCACACAAAAAACATACAGTAAAAACATAATTTCCCATTTTTTTTGGAGCATACAATAAAAGGCCACTTTAAAATGTGCAGTTTTGTCACACAACACAATGCTACAGACGTCTCAACGTCGTTTTAGAGAATTTGGCAGTAAGTCCGGGCCTATCTCCCCAGTGGATAGGCCTTGCTGACAAGTGGGTGGGCTTATGCTCTCCCAGCCCCACCCATGGCTGCACCCCTGCCCAGTCATGTGAAGTCCATAGATCAGGGCCTAATTAATTTATTTCAATTGACCGATTTCCTTATAAGAACTGTAACTCAGTACAATCTTTGAAATTGTTGCATGTTGAGTTTATTTTTTTGTTTAGTATATAAATCACCAACAGTCATCAGAGCCTGTTTACATTAGAGATGATCACACCCAACCCTCTGGCCACATCTGGAATCAACAGCCTCTGCTGAATGGAAAATAGCTCCAATAATCAAATAGTAAATGTGTCATGTAGAAGGGGGGAAGACAAAGGGAGAGAAAAATTGTGATAATTCTAGGGCTATTTCAATGTTAATGTGTATAATCATGATGTTGCGTTGGTTCTCATGCACTGATTAGTAGACTTTGACAGAAACAAACTGAGGAAGTTGTTTAAAAGCAGGATTCAACTAAAAAATTAACAAGGTCACACACTATGTTACTCCCAGTGAACAGAGGTAAGACTTACTCAGACTGAAGGCCAGAATGATAGACAACAATCCTATCAAACTGTACTCTGCCTCAGACACAGAAGCCACACTGGAAAGAACATCTTTGCAAGCCTAAATCACTAGAAGGCGATGATGGACAGAAGAGTGGTACCTGGGACAGTACTATATCAACAGAGAGCTGAACAATACAGACAGATAGTCATATTGTGTGTGGGCAAACATATTGTTGACAACCATACAATACCATTTTTACCAGCATGTCACATATGCAACCAGGGGGGAAAAAATCCTAGACCACCCTTACTCCACACACAGAGATGCATACAAAGCTCTCCCCCGCCCTCCATTTGGCAAATCTGACCATAATTCTATCCTCCTGATTCCTGCTTACATGCAAAAACTAAAGCAGGAAGTACCAGTGACTCGTTCAATACAGAAGTGGTCAGATGACGCGGATGCTACACTACAGGACTGTTTTGCTAGCGCAGACTGGAATATGTTCCGCGATTCATCCAATGGCATTGAGGAATACACCACCTCAGTCATTGGCTTCATCAATAAGTGCCTCGATGTTGTCGTCCCCACAGTGAATGTACGTACTGTACATATCCCAACCAGAAGCCATGGATTACAGGCAACATCCACATCGAGCTAAAGGCTAGAGCGGCTGCTTTCAAGGAGCGGGAGACTAACCCGGACGCTTATAAGAAATTCCGCTATGCCCTCAGACGAACCATCAAACAGGCAAAGCGTCAATACAAGATTAAGATTGAATCCTACTACACCGGCTCCGACACGCTCGTTGGATGTGGCAGGGCTTGAAAACTATTACGGACTACAAAGGGAAACCCAGACGTGAGCTGCCCAGTGACGCGAGCCTACCAGACGAGCTAAATACCTTTTATGCTCGCTTCGAGGCAAGCAACACTGAAGCATGCACAAGAGCACCAGCTGTTCTGGATGACTGTGTGATAACGCTCTCAGTTGCCGATGTGAACAAAACCTTTAAACAGGTCAACATTCACAAAGCCGCTGGGCCAGATGGATTACCAGGACAGGAACTCAAAGCATGCATGGACCAACTGTCAAGTCTCTTCACTGACATTTTCAACCTCTGCCTGACTGAGTCTGTAATACCTACATGCTTCAAGCAGACCACCATAGTCCCTGTGCCCAAGGAAGCGAAGGTAACCTGCCTAAATGATTACCGCCTCGTGGTACTCACGTCGGTAGCCATGAAGTGCTTTGAAAGGCTGGTCATGGCTCACATCAACAGCATCCTCCTGGACACCCTAGACCCACTCCGATTCGCATACCACCCCAACAGATCCACAGATGACGCAATCTCAATCGCACTCCACACTGCCCTTCCTCACCTGGACAAAATGAACACCTATGTGAGAATGCTGTTCATTGACTACAGCTCAGTGTTCAACACCATAGTGCCCACAAAGCTCATCACTAAGCTAAGGACTCTGGGACTAAACACCTCCCTCTGCAACTGGATCCTGGACTTCCTGATGGGCCACCCCCAGGTGGTAAGAGTAGGCAACAACACGTCTGCCACGCTGATCCTTAACACTGGGGCCCCTCAGGGGTGTGTACTTAGTCCCCACCTGTATTCCCTATTCACCCACGACTGCGTGGCCAAACACGACTCCAACACCATCATTAAGTTTGCTGACGACACGACAGTGGTAGGCCTGATCACCGACAATGATGAGACGGCCTATAGGGAGGAGGTCAGAGAACTGGCAGTGTGGTGCCAGGACAACAATCTTTCCCTCAATGTGAGCAAGACAAAGGAGCTGATCGTGGACTACAGGAAAAAGCGGGCCGAACAGGCCCCCATTAAAATCGACGGGGCTGTAGTGGAGCGGGTCGAGAGTTTCAAGTTCCTTGGTGTTGCATCACCGCCTGGTATGGCAACTGCTCGGCATCTGACCGTAAAGCGCTACAGAGGATAGTACATCACTGGGGCCAAGCTCCCTGCCATCCAGGACCTACAGTGGGGAGAACAAGTATTTGATACACTGCCGATTTTGCAGGTTTTCCTACTTACAAAGCATGTAGAGGTCTGTCATTTTTATCATAGGTACACTTCAACTGTGAGAGACGGAATCTAAAACAAAAATCCAGAAAATCACATTGTATGATTTTTAAGTAATTAATTTGCATTTTATTGCATGACATAAGTATTTGATCACCTACCAACCAGTAAGAATTCCGGCTCTCACAGACCTGTTAGTTTTTCTTTAAGAAGCCCTCCTGTTCTCCACTCATTACCTGTATTAACTGCACCTGTTTGAACTCGTTACCTGTATAAAAGACACCTGTCCACACACTCAATCAAACAGACTCCAACCTCTCCACAATGGCCAAGACCAGAGAGCTGTGTAAGGACATCAGGGATAAATTGTAGACCTGTACAAGGCTGGGATGGGCTACAGGACAATAGCCACGCAGCTTGGTGAGAAGGCAACAACTGTTGGCACAATTATTAGAAAATGGAAGAAGTTCAAGATGACGGTCAATCACCCTCGGTCTGGGGCTCCATGCAAGATCTCACCTCGTGGGGCATCAATGATCATGAGGAATGTGAGGGATCAGCCCAGAACTACACGGCAGGACCTGGTCAATGACCTGAAGAGAGCTGGGACCACAGTCTCAAAGAAAACCATTAGTAACACACTACGCCGTCATGGATTAAAATCCTGCAGCGCACGCAAGGTCCCCCTGCTCAAGCCAGCGCATGTCCAGGCCCGTCTGAAGTTTGCCAATGACCATCTGGATGATCCAGAGGAGGAATGGGAGAAGGTCATGTGGTCTGATGAGACAAAAATAGAGCTTTTTGCTCTAAACTCCACTCGCCGTGTTTGGAGGAATAGAAGTATGAGTACAACCCCAAGAACACCATCCCAACCGTGAAGCATGGAGGTGGAAACATCATTCTTTGGGGATGCTTTTCTGCAAAGGGGACAGGACGACTGCACCGTATTGAGGGGAGGATGGATGGGGCCATGTATCGCGAGATCTTGACCAACAACCTCCTTCCCTCAGTAAGAGCATTGAAGATGGGTCGTGGCTGGGTCTTCCAGCATGACAACGACCCGAAACACACAGCCAGGGCAACTAAGGAGTGGCTCCGTAAGAAGCATCTCAAGGTCCTGGAGTGGCCTAGCCAGTCTCCAGACCTGAACCCAATAGAAAATCTTTGGAGGGAGCCGAAAGTCCGTATTGCCCAGCGACAGCCCCGAAACCTGAAGGATCTGGAGAAGGTCTGTATGGAGGAGTGGGCCAAAATCCCTGCTGCAGTGTGTGCAAACCTGGTCAAGAACTACAGGAAACGTATGATCTCTGTAATTGCAAACAAAGGTTTCTGTACCAAATATTCAGTTCTGCTTTTCTGATGTATCAAATACTTATGTCATGCAATAAAATGCAAATTAATTACTTAAAAATCATACAATGTGATTTTCTGGATTTTTGTTTTAGATTCCGTCTCTCACAGTTGAAGTGTACCTATGATAAAAATTACAGACCTCTACATGCTTTGTAAGTAGGAAAACCTGCAAAATTGTCAGTGTATCAAATACTTGTTCTCCCCACTGTATATAATAGATGGTGTCAGAGAAAAGCCCATAAAATTGTCAGAGACTCCAGTCACCCAAGTTATAGACTGTTCTCTCTGCTACCGCACGGCAAGCGGTACCGGAGCGCCAAGTCTAGGACCACAAGGCTCCTCAACAGCTTCTACCCCCAAGCCATAAGACTGCTGAACAATTCATAAAATTGCCACCGGACAATTTACATTGACCCCCCCTCCCCTGTACACTGCTGCTACTCGCTGTTTGTTACCTATGCATAGTCACTTCGCCCCCACCTACTGCACATGTACAGATTACCTCAACTAGCCTGTATCCCCGCACTCTGACTTGGTATATAGCCTCGTTATTGTTATTCTTATTGTGTTACTATTTATTGTTACTTTTTATTTTAGCCTACTTGGTAAATATTTTCTTCTTCTTGAACTGCACTGTTGGTTAAGGGCTTGTAAGTAAGCATTTCACGGTAAAGTCTACACTTGTTGTATTCAGCGCATGTGACAAATAAAGTTTGATTTGATTTGAATACCATAATATGACTGTTTCAGTGTTATTATACGAAACAACAAAAGGGACATACATTTTACCCACAGTTGTAATTGTTAGACCTTTGCAAATCATCCAACATGTCAGAGAGTAAGAGAAGGTGACTTTTCTCTTCACCTGCCTCCTCCCCCCTGACACAAGAGGTTGGATGGGGGAGGACGGGGAGGTAGGCTGGAGGAGGGAGGGCTCGTATAGAAGAACGACTTTGACTTCTTTTGTTGCAAGAGGTTATTCATTATTCACCTGATCTGAAAAATAGACTGAAGCCAACTGCACAGCTGTCATCAAACAGCAAGTCTAAGGCACAAATTATTAATGATTCTGGAAAGATAAAAGGAGGAGAATGAGAGAAAAATGATAACAAGAGAGGGTAGGGTGTGTGGGGAAAGCTGGCATCTACAGGGTAAAAAGGTTTCTCTGCTCTGACACGGCTTGGGTCAAACTCCATCTTTACTGGCTTAGACTGGAGTGGGCTTTATGCACTCTGAAACTCAAAATAAAAATGTAAATCTCCACGCAATTCAGCAGTCAATTAACTCCCCCACTAGGCTGACTTATAAAAGGTGGGGGTCAGACTCTGTCTGAATCCCAAATAACACTCTATTTCCTTTATAGTGCACTACTTTTGACCAGATCCCTATGAGTCCTGGTCAAAAGTAGTGCACCATAAAGGGAATAGGGTGTTATTTGTGACACCCATCTGACTGACTATAAGGTCGTCTGCTCATTTAAAGACATGTTTATCTGCTTGATTTACCATTACATATGGTAATGGTAACTATACTATTTGGAAGTGAGCTGTCACTCACTCAGCCTGAAGAAAAGAGGGGGTTGGTCCTTCTGCTCAGCTTGCAGTCTACTGTATATCTTAGTCAGATTCCTTAGGTCTCACTGCTGCAGACACTGACAGACAGGCCCTTTTACACATTCATTCTCATATTATATTCTGTGTCATCATATTTCACAAAGCATAGATACAAACTTCATAACATGGGCGAGTTAAAGTGTAATGCGAAAAAGCTTTTTATTTGTACAAATCCTTTTACCTTGTCTACAGTCGCACAATTTCTATCTCAGTGTCATGTAGGCTTTGTTTCATCTTTATTTTAAGTCCTGTTTAATGTGAGATGAATTCTGACTGTGGTGCTAAAAGGATTAACTTTGGTTAAAAGGCTTAATAACAAAGTGTTTCTCTTCAGGGGATAAATAGCACACAACAAGGAAATCCAGAACACATCAACGTGTCAGTCAGGGAAAAGACCTTGAAACGCCTTCTGTTAGAGTCGGGTCAGTAGCTTGCTCACCATTCATAGCATAGGTAAAACTGGTGCTCACACACCACTTACAATGGTGTGACTGCTCCCGAGTGGAGCAGCGATCTAAGCCACTGCATCTCAGTGCTAGAGGTGTCACTAAAGACCCTGGTTCGATTCCAGGCTGTATCACAACCGGCTGTGATTGGGAGTCCCATAGGGCAGTGCACAATTGGCCCAGTGTCGTCCGGGTTAGGGTTTGGCCGGAGTAGGCCGTCATTGTAAATAAGAATTTGTTCTTAACTGACTTGCCTAGTTAAATAAAGATACATTTTTTTTAAAGAAACAATGTAATCTACCAGAGATCTCCCTGGGGTTCATCCCAACCTTATTTAATTACACAGCACATTACATTTCTGATCTTCACACACAGAGCACATCATGGTATTTCAACCCCCCCCCCCCCCCCCACACACACACACATACACCTCTTTCTCTTCATATCTGTAAAAATCCTGTCTATGCAAACAGCATGTGATTTGCAGAGCGAGGGAGAGAGAGAGGGAGAGGGAGAGAGAGAAAGAGGGAGGGCGATAGAGGAAGAGAGAGAGCAGCAGAAGATGTTGCTTTGTGATACAATTAACCAGGCCTGATTGCAGCAATGAATCCTTTTGAAAAATTCATAGGATCCATTTCACAAACGTCCAAGCCAAGTGTGTGCGCGTAGGGGAGCTATAAGACAAGAGAGATAAACAACTTTAGGAAGGAAGGAGAACAAAACCAGCTCTTGATAAAATATTAATGCAGAGGCGTTCAAGTAAAGTAACTTTTTGTGTTCTGATTTAATGAATGATTTGAGCGGTGGCGGTGCATGTGGGGTGGGGAGACAGATGCTGGGGTAGCTGAAGCCTGCTCTAATGGCCGTTCAGGGGGCTGTGTGACTGAAGCCTGCTCTAATGGCCGTTCAGGGGGCTGTGTGACTGAAGCCTGCTCTAATGGCCGTTCAGGGGGCTGTGTGACTGAAGCTTGCTCTAATGGCCGTTCAGGGGGCTGTGTGACTGAAGCCTGCTCTAATGGCTGTTCAGGGGGCTGTGTGACTGAAGCTTGCTCTAATGGCCGTTCAGGGGGCTGTGTGACTGAAGCCTGCTCTAATGGCCGTTCAGGGGGCTGTGTGACTGAAGCCTGCTCTAATGGCCGTTCAGGGGGCTGTGTGACTGAAGCTTGCTCTAATGGCCATTCAGGGGGCTGTGTGACTGAAGCCTGCTCTAATGGCCGTTCAGGGGGCTGTGTGACTGAAGCCTGCTCTAATGGCTGTTCAGGGGGCTGTGTGACTGAAGCCTGCTCTAATGGCCGTTCAGGGGGCTGTGTGAGTACTTCCACAGCCCCAAAGGCCCTTTCCTTTCAGCCTTGGCTCATACAAAGCAGTAGAGAGGAGAGAGCCCCCCTGAAAAACTGCCATGTTGGCTATAAGTCACCCACGTGAATGGAGACAAGCACGCGCACACACACACATGCACGCACGCACGCACAGACACACACACACACACACACACACACACACACACACACACACACACACACACACAGGAACAACAAACAATGCAATGGACACCAGTGAATTGAATCACTGTTGTGCAGTCATATCAAAGAACCCTTCCCAAATATTGTCATTGTGACTAGGCCAAGGCAGCTTTGACATTAAAAAAAATATATATATAACCTTTATTTAACGAGGCAAGTCAGTTAAGAACAAATTCTTTACAATGACGGCCTACCCCGGGCCAATTGTGCACCGCACTATAGGAGTCCCAATCACGGCCGGATGTGATACAGCTGAAGGAAGCTGAACTGAAGGCAGCTGAACTGAAAGCAGCTGAACTGAAGGCAGCTGAAGGCAGCTGAACTGAAGGCAGCTGAAAGCTGAAGGCAGCTGAACTGAAGGCAGCTGAACTGAAGGCAGCTGAAAGCTGAAGGCAGCTGAACTGAAGGCAGCTGAACTGACGGCAGCTGAACAGAAGGCAGCTGAACTGAAGGCAGCTGAAGGCAGCTGAACTGAAGGCAGCTGAACTGAAGGAAGCTGAAGGCAGCTGAAAGCTGAAGGCAGCTGAACTGAAGGCAGCTGAACTGATGGCAGCTGAACAGAAGGCAGCTGAACTGAAGGCAGCTGAACTGAAGGCAGCTAAACTGAAGGCAGCTGAACTGAAGGCAGCTGAAAGCTGAAGGCAGCTGAACTGAAGGCAGCTGAACTGAAGGCAGCTGAAGGCAGCTGAACTGAAGGCAGCTGAAAGCTGAAGGCATGTGGGGAGCAAAAGCAGTGTTGCAGGACAGGAGGCATATCTCAGGTCACTGCTATCGTATAGCCATGTATATTTAATAGGCGAAACAACAACAATAAACAGTTGTGTAACCTGGCCATGCAGCTAACAGATTCAGCATGGCTCTGCAAGGTTACACTCAAAGATGGAAAAGATCTCCTGAAAATAACAATTAAAAAATTTGAAAGAACAATTTCTTTATTAGGATGTGCGATTTATTAAGGAATTACAGTGATATAGATGAGTAATACATTGTTTAAGTTATAAAGTGTTTATAACAGAATTTAATTTGTATATACAGTATAATCTCTCCATGGAGAGATTCCCCCTTTTTCTTACTTTCTCCTTACTTACCTCTTAGAGAACGTACACACAGTGGACCATTTACCAGCCAGCCAGCCACCCCAGCCCAACTCAGTGTGAAGGAGCAGGCTCATAGGGGCCCCTAACAGACTGCCTCTGCTACCACTCCTGCCTGCCCCAAACCGACCCCCCCCGAATGATGCGTCTGATTTCAAACCGATATTCTTCTGATATGCTGGTCTTGATTTGCTTCTTTGATTGGATGGTGTTTCCCATTTAATCTCAGAGTACTGTAACCTAAAGGAGAGGTGTAGTAATTGACCACAGAGTCAATTAGCAGGAACCTCAGTTTCCTCTTCAATTCGTAGTTCCTTTTTAGCACTGATTACCTAAATAATGTGTAGAAATTGCCCACAGAGTAAATTGGAAATTTGTTGAATACCACAGGCTCTTCCTATTGCACAACTAAAAGGAGAGAAGTTCTCCATAGTCAAGTATGAACCCATAGATCACATTTTCTCAAGAATCTCCCTGCTTCAGTAGGTTTATAGCTATTTAGAATTGTATAGGCGGAAGTGCCTTCTTGTACTTCCCAAATTGTGCTGATATACAGTGTCTTTGGAAAGTATTCAGAACCCTTGACTTTTTCAACATTTTGTTATGTTACAGCCTTATTCTAAAATTGATTAAATAGTTTTTTTCCCTCATCAATCTACACACAATACCCCACAATGACAAAGCAAAAGCTGGTTATTATACATTTTTGCAAATGTATTAAAAATAAAAAACTGAAATATCACATTTACATAGGTATTCAGACCCTTTACTCAGTACTTTGTTGAAGCACCTTTGGCAGCGATTACAGCATTGAGTCTAGCGTGGCACAACTGTATTTGGGGAGTTTCTCCCATTCTTCTCTGCAGATCCTCTCAAGCTCTGTCAGGTTGGGTGGGGTGCATCGCTGCACATCTATTTTCAGGTCTCTTCAAATATGTTAGATCGGGTTCAAGTCCGGGCTCTGGCTGGGCCACTCAAGGACATTCGGAGACTTGTCCCGAAGCCACTCCTGCGTTGCCTTGGCTGTGTGCTTAGGGTTGTTGTCCTGTTGGAAGGTGAACCTTCACCCCAGTCTGAGGTCCTGGGTGCTCTGGAGTAGGTTTTCATCAAGTATCTCTGGTCTCCCAGTCCCTGCCGCTGAAAAACAACCCCACACCATGATGCTGCCACCACCATGCTTCACCGTAGGGATGGTGCCAGGTTTCCTCCAGACATGACGCTTGGCATTCAGGCCAAAGAGTTCAATCTTGTTTTTTTTCAGACCAGAGAATCTTGTTTCTCATGGTGTGAGAGTCTTTAGGTGTCTTTTGGCAAACTCCAAGCGGGCTGTCATGTGCCTTTTACTGATGAGTGGCTTCCCCTCTGGCCACTCTACCATAAAGGCCTGATTGGTGGAGTGCTGCAGAGATGGTTGCCCTTCTGGATGGTTCTCCCATCTCCACAGAGGAACTCTAGAGCTCTGTCTGTGACCATCGGTTCTTGGTCACCTCCCTGACCTAGGGCCTTCTCCCCCGGTTGCTCAGTTTGGCCGGGCAGCCACCTCTAGGAAGGGTCTTGGTGGTTCAGACCTTCTTCCGTTTAAGAATGATGGAGGCCACTGTGTTCTTGGGGACCTTCAATGCTGCAGAAATGTTTTGGTACCCTTCCCCAGATCTGTGCCTCGAAACAATCCTGTCTCGGAGCTCTACGGACAATTCTACAGACAATTCCTTTGACCTCATGGCCTGGTTTTTTCTCTGACATGCACTGTCAACTGTGGGACCTTATATAGACAGGTGTGTGCCTTTCGAAATCATATCCAATCAATTGAATTTACAACAGGTGGACTCCAATCAAGTTGTAATAACATCTCAAGGATAATAAATGCAAACAGGATGCACCTGAGCTTATGTAAAAAGCTATTTGTTTTTTATTTTAAATACATTTGCAAAAAAATAAAAAAAATTGTTTTTGATTTGTCATTAGGGGGTATTGTGTGTAGATTGCTGAGGATTTTATTTTATTTTATCCATTTTAGAATAAGGCTGTAAAGTTACAAAATGTGGAAAAAGTCAAGGGGTCTGAAGGCACAGTGAGCTCAAAAAGTCCTGGGACAGTGTCACATTTTGTTGTTTTGGCTCTGTACTCCAGCACTTTGGATTTTAAATAATACAATGACTATGAGGTTAAAGTGCAGACTGTCAGCTTTCATTTTAGGGTATTTTCATCCATTTCGGGGAAACCGTTTAGAAATTACACTATTTTTGTACATACTTCCCCCATTTTAAATTAAAGTAGTCAAAAGTTTAGCATTTGATCCCTTATTCCTAGCGAACAATGATTACATTAAGATTGTGACTCTACAAACTTGTTGGATGCATTCATGTATTGTGTCATTTTGGAGTCACTTTTATTGTGTAAGAATATAATATGTTTCTAAACACTTCTACATTAATGTGGATGCTACCATGATTACAGATGGTGCTGAATGAATCGTGAATAATGATACACTATACACTAAATCAATTTATAACATTTTTGACATGCGTTTTTCTGGATTTTTTTGTTGATATTCTGTCTCTCACTGTTCAAATAAACCTACCATTAAAATTACAGACTGATCATTTCAATGTCAGTGGGCAAACGAACAAAATCAGCAGGGGATCAAATACTTTTTTCCCTCACTGTATATACAAAAGTATGTGGACACCCCTTCAAAGTAGTGGATTTGGCTATTTCAGCCACACGCGTTGCTGACAGGGGTATAAAGTCAAGCACACAGCCATGAACTCTCCATAGACAAACATTGGCAGTAGAATGGCCTTACTAAAGAGCTCAGTGACTTTCAAAGTGGCACCGTCATAGGATGCCACCTTTCCAACAAGTCAGTTTGTCAAGGCAGCTGTTATTGTGAAGTCGAAATGTCTAGGAGCAACAACGGCTTAGCCACAAATTGGTAGGCCACACAAGCTCACAGAACAGGACTGCCGAGTGCTGAAGAGCATAGCGCGTAAAAATTGTCTGTCCTTGGCTGCAACACTCCAAACTGCCTCCGGAAGCAACGTCAACACAAGAACTGTTCGTTGGGAGCTTCATGAAATGGGTTTCCATGGCCGAGCAGCCGCATAAAAGCCTAAGATCACCATGCGCAATGCCAAGCGTCGGCTGGAATGGTGTAAAGCTCACCGCCATTGGGCTCTGGAGCAGTGGAAACGCGTTCTCTGTAGTGATGAATCCCGCTTCAACATCTGGCAGTCCGACGGACGAATCTGGGTTTAGCGGATGCCAGGAGAACGCTACCTGCCCCAATGCATAGAGTCAACTGTAAAGGTTGGTGGAGAAGGAATAATGGTCTGGGCTGTTTTTCATGGTTCGGGCTAGGCCCCTTAGTTCCAGCGAAGGGAAATCTTAACGCTACAGCATACAATGACATTCTAGACGATTCAGTGCTTCCAACTTTGTGGCAACAGTTTGGGGAAGGCCCTTTCCTGTTTCAGCATGACAATGCCCCCGTGTACAAAGAGAGGTCCATACAGACATGGTTTGTTGAGAGCAGTGTGGAAGAACTTGACAGGCCTGCACAGAGCCCTGACCTCAACCCCATCGAACACCTTTGGGATGAATTGGAACGCTGACTGCAAGCCAGGCCTAATCGTCCAACATCATTGCCCGACCTGACTAATGCTCTTGTGGCTGAATGGAAGCAAGTCTCCGCAGCAATGTTACAACATCTAGTGGAAAGCCTTCCCAGAAGAGTGGAGGCTGTTATAGCAGCAAAGGTGGGACCAACTCCATATTATTGCCAATGATTTTGAAATGAGATGTTCGACAAGAATATGTCCCCATACTTTTGGTCATGTAGTGTATCATACTCCCAAGACATGCTAACCTCTCACCATTACAATAACAGCAGAGGTAAGCATTTTTGGGCGGGTATGATATTAATGCCTCTGTAACTTTCTCACTCATCATTATTCACGATTCATTCAGGATTATCCGTAATCATGGTAGCATCCACATGAATGTAGAAGTGTTCAGAAACATATTCTATTCTTATTTACAATAAAAGTGACTCCAAATGACACAATACATTATCTACCATTAATTTCTATTGGGCACAAAATACGTACAAAAAGTGCCGTAATTTCTAAACAGTTCATCCAATATGTATCATTTCAAATCCAAAGTGCAGAGCCAAAACAACAAATGTGTCACTGTCCCAATACTTTTGTAGCTCACTGTAGGAAGAATTGTGAGTTTCACTGTCAAGGTAGGTTTTAGGAATAGGGTTTTGAAGGGCAGGACTAGTTTTGACAGGGATAAAGAGAGAATCCCAAGTGGACTGAATTAATGGAGCTCCAGGTCTCTCAAGGGAACACCCTGACCTTCCCTGGGCCCATTTTGTAAAAGCTTTGCCCCCCATACGGCCCATACCAAACAATTAAAGGGAGGGGCTGTGCTGCTGTGAGGGAGCAGAAAACAGCTCTAAGTGTGTCAGTGTGTTTGTGCGCATTTCTGTGTACTTTGGTGAAGGCTACCGTGCCATGGTGCGCATGTTGTCTGGACCCTTTTTTCCCACATCTTTCAACAGGCCTTAATGCTGCTTTATCCCACAGAGTAGAGAGTAGACAGCACCGAAGGCACAGGGAAGCCCAGATGATGAAGCAGGCCTCACTGTTACCTGGACACTAGCATCTGCCTGTTGGCTTGTTGTCTGGGGCCGCTGGAGGTAACACACAACAACAGATCCATACTGACTGTCACTGTCACTGTACTGCGCTTCCTCTACCAGCCTCTGCTCTGCTCACCTGTTTGTAAATCGGCATATTGATGACAATTACCAGTTTTTAGTTGTTCCCCAATCAATACAGACAGAGAGGGGACTTTAATTGACAGGGATAGACACACGGCTGTCTGTCGGCTGTGTCTCTGAGACTGACACACTGTCTGGCTGTGATCAATAATCTACTGTGTGTCTCGATTCATAGACAGGGGCTACAGTCAAGACCGGCCTCTCTCTCTGCTATGGTGTGCACGGCAACTTTGGCGTGCAGTGCACACCAGCCCCGTCTCCCCGGCATGTCCCCAAGGTGGAAGCATTGGAGATGTTACATGTGATCCGGCTGTCAAAGCAATTTTGACAGCCGGATCACAATTCCAGTGTTTTGAGATGCTGACACTCTATGTTCGGGGTTCCACTGTCTTGTTGGAAGTGATGGAGGCTTTTAGCCTTTCAGAAAAAAAACTCTTTATCCGTTTAAGTGCTCGCTCAAGTGTTAAAACATCTATTAGACCTGTCACAGACGTTTTCCAGCCCCTTCCTATCTCCTCTATGTGACAGACAGACAGACAGAGTTGTGGCAGAGTTACATACTCTGAAATATCTTTCATTTAGGTATTAGTGAGTAATATCACAATCTGCATTTTGAGCATGTATGCCTATATCTATAATATATAACTTAAAAATACAGAATAACATTTTATTTTTCAAAACACTTAAATGACTATGCTTATTAACTTTCCTGCTATTTTGTAAATATATCAGATGTCATTCATAGTTTTCTAAATAAAAGTCTATCATCAACACAAAGTGCTGTATTTTCAGTACAGCTCATCCTGGCCCACAGGCTTCCTATCCACTGGCCTCCTTTCCAAGCAGTGATGTGAGAAGAGAAGGCTGTAGCTGGGTGGGGCGGTGGTTGGGAGGAGAGCTGTGAGTTGCGGTGGCCAGGCAGATCACATTCTCCTGGTGATCATTAATGTTTCAGGCCATGCCAGAGGGGGAATGGTAGAGTCACTGCACTGCCAGAGACACAGGGAGACCCTGCCTGGATCACTTTCCTCTACTGGTCCATTGTCATCTGTGAAGAATCCTAACAGTAGGCCTACACAGTGGCAATCATGGCAATAGCCATGGCAACCAAACCTAGTCCATCCTTTGACTGTTTCAGGGCACTTTTCAAGACAGATAATCTGTTTGTCGCATTTCACTAGGCCATATGATATGATTTGACAGTCACAACAATAAAGTTTCCAATAACACAGTTGGTTGATATAATGATAAGGTGAATAATATTTACAGTTTATTACATAAGTGGATAACCAACACTTTACCAGAACTACAAACTTTCAGCAGCTCATCTTGCTTATGTCTGTCTCAGTGTATTCCATGTGTCACCTTTATATGTGCGACTGCACTTGAAGAAACTTTCAAAGTTCTTGAGATTTTCCCGGATTGACTGACCTTCATGTCTTAAAGTAATGATGGCTTGTTGTTTCTCTATGCTTATTTGAGCTGTTCTTGCCGTAATATCGACTTGGTATTTTACCAAATAGAGCTATCTTCTGTGTACCACCCCTACGTTGTCACAACACAACTGATTGGCTCAAACGCATTAAGAAGGAAAGAAATTCCACAAATGAACTTTTAACAAGTTAATTGAAATGCATTCCAGGTGACTACCTCATGAAGCTGGTTGAGAGAATGCCAAGAGTGTGCAAAGCTGTCATCAAGGCAAAGGCTGGCTACTTTGAAGAATCTCAAATATAAAATATATTTTGATTTGTTTGACACTTTTTTGGTTACTACATGATTCCATGTGTTATTTCATAGTTTTGATGTCTTCACTATTATTCTACAATGTAAAAAATTGTAAAAATAAAGAAAAACCCTTGAATGAGTAGGTGTGTGCAAACTTTGATTGGTACTGTATATTTCTCCCTTGTGGCTTTACCCTCAGCTCCACTTGAAACCCCAGTTTACATTTTTTGAAAACAGTGCCCTCTACAGGTGGAGTTTAGTCATAGGTTTCTATTGAGCTGAAAAGAGTCTGGCTTTTTACTTTGGTACAATAAAATATTGATGTGAAGTTGAGATGATTTCCCCTTTGGAAAAGAGAACAATTCTTCAGTGTCAATCTTTATTGTGTCCAGGAGTGTGAAGACACCAATATACTGGGCATTGCATTGCATTTCAATGCAAATAGTTCATAATTTGGCTCCACTTCTCAACGCAACATGTAAAATGTTGCTTCCATGTTTCATGAGCTGAAATAAAAGATCCCAGAAAATGTCCATATGCACAAAAAGCTTATTTCTCTCAAATTTGGTGCACACATTTGTTTACATCCCTGTAAGTGAGCATTTCTTTACAAAGATAATCCATCCACCTGACAGGTGTGGCATATCAAGAAGCTGATTAAACAGCATGATCATTACACAAGTGTACCTTGTGCTTGGGACAATAAAAGGCCACTCTAAAATGTCCAGTTGTGTCACACAACACAATGCCACAGATGTCTCAAGTTTTGAGTGAGCGTTCAATTGGCATGCGGACTGCAGTAATGTCCACCAAAGCGGTTGCCAGAGAATTGAATGGTAAGATTTGAATGTTCATTTCTCTCATCTAAGCCGCCTCCAACGTCGTTTTAGAGAATTTGGCAGCACGTCCAACCTGCCTCACAACTGCAGACTACGTGCAACCACGCCAGCCCAGGACCTCCATATCCAGCTTCTTCAGCTGTGGTCTGAGACGAGCCACCCAGACAGATTATGAAACTGTGGGTTTGCACAACCAAAGAATTTCTGTCAGAAACCGTCTCACGGAAGCTCATCTGCGTACTGGTCGTCCTCACCGGGGTCTTGACCTGACTGCAGTTCGGCGTCGTAAACAAATTCATTGGGAAAATGCTCACCTTCGATGGCCACTGGCATGCTGGAGAAGTGTGCTCTTCATAGATGAATCCCGGTTTCAACTTTACCGAGTAGATAGCAGACAGCATGTATTTCATCATGTGGGTGAGTGGTTTGCTGATGTCAACATTGTGAACAGAGTGCCCCATTGTGGCGGTGGGGTTATGGTATGGGCAGCCATAAGCTACGGACAATGAACACAATTGCATTTTATCGATGGAAAGTTGAATACACAGAGACACCCTGGGCCCATTGTCGAGCCATTCATCCGCTTCCATCACCTCAAGTTTCAGCATGATAATGCACGGCCCCATGTCCCAAGGATCTGTACACAATTCCTGGAAGCTGAAATCTCCCAGTTCTTCCATGGCCTGCATACTAACCAGACATGTCACCCATTGAGCATGTTTGGGATGCTCTGGATCGACGTGTACGACAGCCTGTTCCAGTTCCCGCCAATATCCAGCAACTTCGCACAGTCATTGAAGAGGAGTGGGACAATATTCCAGAAGCAACAATGAACCATCTAATCAACTCTATGCGAAGGAGATGTGTTGCGCTGCATGAGGCAAATGGTGGTCACACCAGATACTGACTGGTTTTCTGATCGTCACCCCTACTTTTTTTTTAAAGGTATCTCTGATCAACAGATGAATATCTGTATTCCCAGTCATGTGAAATCCATAGATTAGGGCCTAATTCATTTATTTCAATTGACTGATTTCCTGTAACTCAGTACAATCTTTGAAATTGTTGTATGTTGCATTTATAAGTATTTGGCTGTCTCAGTCTGCATCATCTCAATGTATAGTGAAAACGAATGACCCAATGTATCATTGTGGTTGTCTTTGATATCGAGTGAGTACAGTGCTTGAAAAATAAGTGCTACTTTCTTTTATAAAGTTATCCTCTACAACTGATTATTTTCAAATTCCCTCTTTCCCCTCTCCTTTCCAGATATTTTTCATACAGTTGCAAGAAAAAGTATGTGAACCTGTAACGGTTTTCTTCTGTGGAAGAAGGAGAGGACCAAAGCGCAGCGTGATTAGTGTTCATCATGTTTAATAAAATACAATAAATTGAACACTTCCAAAATACAAAACAACAAAACGTGAAAACCGAAACAGTTCTATCTGGTGCAGACACACAAAGACTGAAGACAACCACCCACAAAACAGGCTACCTAAATATGGTTCCCAATCAGGGACAACGATTGACAGCTGCCTCTGATTGAGAACCATATCAGGCCAAACACAGAAATAGCAAAACATAGAAATACAAACATAGACTGCCCACCCCAACTCACGCCCTGACCATACTAAGTAAAGACAAAACAAAGGAAATAAAGGTCAGAACGTGACAGAACCCTTTGGAATTACCTGGATTTCTGCATAAATTGGTCGTAATATTTGATCTGATCTTCATCTAAGTCACAACGATAGACAAACACAGTTTGCTTAAACAAATAACACACAATTATTGTATGTTTCTTGTCTATATTAAATACATATTTTAAACATTCACAGTATAGGTTGGAAAAAGTATGTGAACCCCTAGGCTAATGACTTCTCCAAAAGCTAATCTGGAGAACAATCAATGAGACGAGATTGGAGATGTTGGTTAGAGCTGCCCTGCCCTATAAAAAACACTCACAAAATGTGAGTTTGCTATTCACAAGAAGCATTGCCTGATGTGAATCATGCCTCGAACAAAAGAGATCTCAGAAGACCTAAGATTAAGAATTGTTGACTTGCATAAAACTGGAAAGGGTTACAGAAGTATCTATAAAAGCCATGATGTTCATCAGTCCACAGTAAGACAAATTGTCTATAAATGGAGAAAGTTAAGCACTGTTGCTACTCTCTCTAGGAGTGGCCGTCCTGCAAAGATGATTGCAAGAGCACAGTGCAAAATGCTCAATGAGGTTAAGAAGAATCCTACACTGTCAGCTAAAGACTTACAGAAATCTCTGGAACATGCTAACATCTCTGTTGACGAGTCTACGATATGTAAAACACTAAACAACAACAAGACAACGAACCAATGAATCAAATGAAGAAAATACGCCTTCTGGAGTGGCCCAGTCAGAGTACTGACCTCAACCCGATTGAGATGCTGTGGCATGACCTCAAGAGAGCGGTTCACACCTGACATCCCAAGAATATTGCTGAACTGAAACAGTTTTGTAAAGAGGAATGGTCCAAAATTCCTCCTGACCGTTGTGCAGGTCTGATCCGCAACTACAGAACATGTTTGGTTGAGGTTATTGCTGCCAAAGCAGGGTCTACCAGTTATTAAATCCAAGGGTTCACATTTTCCCACCCTGCACTGTGTTTACAAGGTGTGTTCAATAAAGACATGAACACGTATAATAGTTTGTGTGTTTTTAGTAGACTGTGTTGGTCTATTGTTGTAACTTAGATGAAGATCAGATCAAATTTCATGACAAATTTATGTAGAAATCTAGGTAAAGGGTTCACATAATTTTTCTTGCAACCGTATATTGTTGTAAGCAGCTTTGACATACAGTAGGCTACATGTAACCGTCACAACAATCATCAGTCTCCAATTAAAGATGACTAAATCAGAGTCAACACAGCACACTGTCTCTGCGTGTATTTGCTTTGTGGCTTTTGTTCAGGGCTTTGCTTTCATCACGGCCCAATACAGAGAGCAAACCTATCCTAACCAGCAGCCGCTGGCTAAATCCTACCGTTCAAACGCCCTATCTATTTATCTCAACTAGCTACAGCCGTGTGTGTGTGTGTTCCTGTCTGTCTGTCTGTCTGGGGCAGCAAACTGATACAGCTTAGGCCAGTGCTCAGTACTGGTTCTTAGAGTAACAGAGTCTGTTATGCATTTGATGTACAAGATATGAACTTTACTTCCCTACAGGAGCCTACATTTGTGGTTTATTAAAACAAAACAAAACAAACCCAGGTCACCAGCATGCAGTTAGTTCTAGCGGTTTAAGATTGAGTGAGTCTCCCTCGACTCAGCTAGAGCCTTCCAGACTGTTCTGTTGTCTGCCGTGACTATGTAGCACTGCTTTAATCCGATTATAGCTCAGGCACATAGGGCTTGATAAGAGGTTTACTGACTGAGGTCTCTGGACAGTCCACCTTTACCACAAGTAATTTCAAACCGCAACACTAACTATCTGGTGTCCTATTTTTGGCAGAAATTTTCATATTATCATTATTTCATCTATATTCTGAATATTCACACTCTTATTTTTTGGACCCCTCCACGATTGTTATTCAAGACAAACGCCGAGGATGGCTGATCAGCTGCAGGATGTCATCCAGAGATGGGTAAGCTAACATGCTAACAGTGGCTCATATAAGAATGATAAGAACTAGCTACGCTTAATATAATATCATTGCTAAGACATTTTCAACAATAATATGACTAATCAGATGCATAATATTGTCAGAATTATTACTTTGAACTAGCTGTCTCTGCGAGTGGTGTCAGTTGGCATCTTGTATCTGTACAGCGAAAAGCCGTGGTGGAAGATGGTTTAAGGCCAGAGGACCATGAGCTGTTCCAGAATGCTGGATTGGCGTATATTAATCAGGGTGACACGACACAACTGCTAGACTTCATTCAGGATGAGAAGAACCAGGTAAATGCATCGATCGCCATCACATTCGCAAGCCCTCCAATGAAAACCCCTCTCATGCGCCGCTAAGTGAGTAATTCAATTCAAAGATATCCTAAGAAGAATCACACCTTACTGTTACAGAGTGAACCGGGAGGACATTGGGTGCTTTTACACTGCTCTATTTGTGAAAATTGTTGTAAAATATACCTTGTGTTTGACACATTTTTACACATTGACAGTGTAGTGTAGTAGATTCCAGTCCCAGAGGCCGATAATGGTGATGACAGACACATGCACACTCTAGTCTCCTCTGTGACAACATCAGCAAGTCTACTACTACAGCTAACAGTACAGGCCACTTTGCTACATTGCCACCATAGACATATAGTGTGCATCCCAAATGGCACCCTATTCCCTACATAATGCAATACTTTTGACCAGGGCCCATAAGGCTATAGTGTGCATCCCAAGTAGTGCACTATGTAGACAATAGGGTGCCATTTGCGATGTATACATAAAATAACGATCGCTTCTCTGCCACTACCCAGAGCTTGTTGTTGGGCTGTTGACCTGAAGGTGTCAGGACTGAACCAGCCGATATTCAGTCAGATTTCTCGCTCCAGTGATGGTGACCCTGTTTGGAAAGGCTCTTCTCTAAGTGCCCTTGGTTGTCCCTGCTCTCCACGCCTTCTTTTGCTCTAAACCCTACACTTACAGGAGCATGTGTCAGGGTGGTTTTTCAAAGTCTTTAAGGAGCTAAAAGAGCCTCAGGAGGTATATGGGTTGAAGATATTGAATTGACTCACAAATGAAAAATCTGTGAGAAAAACCTCAACTTGGACAAAAAGTATTATCTAACTGTAGTGAAGGGATATTCACTTTAAAAAGAAAACATGGAATGGAAATGTAGTTAATTTTGATGGAGTCATAACAGGGTCTATAGATACCTCGCTAGGATGACATGGAGTCATAACAGGGTCTATAGATACCTCGCTAGGACGTCATGGAGTCAGACAAGGGTCTATAGCTACCTCGCTAGGATATCATGGAGTCATAACAGGGTTTATAGCTACCTCGCTAGGATATCATGGAGTCATAACAGGGTTTATAGCTACCTCGATAGGATGTCATGGAGTCATAACAGGGTCTATAGATACCTCGCTAGGATGACATGGAGTCATAACAGGGTTTATAGCCACCTCGATAGGATGTCATGGAGTCATAACAGGGTCTATAGCTACCTCGCTAGGACATCATGGAGTAATAACAGGGTTTATAGCTACCTCGCTAGGATATCATGGAGTAATAACAGGGTCCGTAGCTACATTGCTAGGACATCATGGAGTCAGACAAAGGTCTATAACTACCTCGCTAGGATGTCCTGGAGTCATAAAAGGGTCTATAGCTACCTCGCTAGGACATCATGGAGTGATACTAGGATCTATAGCTACCTCGCTAGGTCATATGGAGTCAAAACAGGGTCCAGTGCTACCTCGGTAAGACATCATGGAATCATAACAGGGTCTATAGCTACCTCGCTAGGACATCATGGAGTCATACAACAGTCTATAGCTACCTCGCTAGGACATCATGGAGTCATAACAGGGTCTATAGCTACCTCACTAGGACATCATGGAGTCATAACAGGGTCTATAGCTACCTCGCTAGGACATCATGGAGTCATAACAGGGTCTATAGCTACCTCGCTAGGACATCATGGAGTAATAACAGGGTCTATAGCTACCTCGCTAGGACATCATGGAGTAATAACAGGGTCTATAGCTACCTCGCTAGGACGTCATGGAGTCATAAAAGGATCCATAGCTAGATCTTTAGAAAATCATGGAGTAATAACAGGGTCCATAGCTACCTTTCTAGCACATCATGGAGTCATACAACAGTCTATAGCTACCTCGCTAGGACGTCATGGAGTGATTCAAGGGTCTATAGCTACCTCGCTAGGACATATGGAGTCAAAACAGGGTATATAACTACCTCGCTAGGACATCATGGAGTCATAACAGGGTCTATAGCTACCTCGCTAGGACATCATGGAGTCATAACAGGGTCTATAGCTACCTCGCTAGGACATCATGGAGTAATAACAGGGTCTACAGCTACCTCGCTAGGACATCATGGAGTAATAACAGGGTCTATAGCTACCTCGCTAGGACATCATGGAGTCATAACAGGGTATATAGCTACCTCACTAGGACATCATGGAGTCATACAAGGGTCTATAGATACCTCGCTAGGATGTCATGGAGTCATAACAGGGTCTATAGCTACCTCGCTAGGACATCATGGAGTAATAACAGGGTCTACAGCTACCTCACTAGGACATCATGGAGTAATAACAGGGTCTATAGCTACCTCGCTAGGAAATCATGGAGTAATAACAGGGTCTACAGCTACCTCGCTAGGACATCATGGAGTAATAACAGGGTCTACAGCTACCTCGCTAGGAAATCATGGAGTCATAACAGGGTCTATAGCTACCTCGCTAGGACTTTATGGAGTCATAACAGGGTCTATAGCTACCTCGCTAGGACATCATGGAGTAATAACAGGGTCTACAGCTACCTCGCTAGGACATCATGGAGTCATAACAGGGTCTACAGCTACCTCGCTAGGATGTCATGGAGTCATAACAGGGTCTATAGCTACCTCGCTAGGACGTCATGGAGTGATTCAAGGGTCTATAGCTACCTCGCTAGGACGTCATGGAGTTATTCAAGGGTCTATAGCTACCTCGCTAGGACATCATGGAGTAATAACAGGGTCTACAGCTACCTCGCTAGGACATCATGGAGTAATAACAGGGTCTACAGCTACCTCGCTAGGACATCATGGAGTAATAACAGGGTCTACAGCTACCTCACTAGAACATCATGGAGTCAAACAAGTGTCTATAGCTACCGCGCTAGGACATCATGGAGTCATAACAGGGTCTATAGGTTCCTCGCTAAGACATCATGGAGTCATAACAGGATCTATAGCTACCTCGCTAGGACATCATGGAGTCATAACAGGGTCTTACTTACCTCACTAGGACATCATGGAGTCATACAAGGGTCTATAGGTACCTCGCTAGGACTTCATGGAATCAGACAAGGGTCTGTAGCTACCTCACTAGGACATATGGAGTCATAACAGGATCTATAGCTAACTCGCTAGGACATCATGGAGTCATAACAGGGTCTATAGGTTCCTCGCTAGGACATCATGGAGTCATAACAGGGTCTATAGCTACCTCGCTAGGACATCATGGAGTCATACAAGGGTCTATAGCTACCTCGCTAGGATGTCATGGAGTCATAACAGGATCTATAGCTACCTCGCTAGGACATCATGGAGTCATAACAGGGTCTACAGCTACCTCGCTAGGACATCATGGAGTCATAACAGGGTCTACAGCTACCTCGCTAGGACATCATGGAGTCATAACAGGGTCTATAGCTACCTCGCTAGGACATCATGGAGTAATAACAGGGTCGACAGCTACCTCGCTAGGACATCATGGAGTCATAACAGGGTCTATAGCTACCTCGCTAGGACATCATGGAGTAATAACAGGGTCGACAGCTACCTCGCTAGGACATCATGGAGTCATAACAGGGTCTATAGCTACCTCGCTAGGACATCATGGAGTAATAACAGGGTCTACAGCTACCTCGCTAGGACATCATGGAGTCATAACAGGGTCCATAGCTACCTCGCTAGGACATCATGGAGTCATAACAGGGTCTATAGCTACCTCACTAGGACATCATGGAGTCATACACGGGTCTATAGCTACCACGCTAGGACATCATGGAGTTATAACAGGGTCTACAGCTACCTCGCTAGGACATCATGGAGTAATAACAGGGTCTACAGCTACCTCGCTAGGACATCATGGAGTCATACACGGGTCTATAGCTACCTCACTAGGACATCATGGAGTCATAACAGGGTCTATAGCTACCTCGCTAGGACATCATGGAGTCATAAAAGGATCCATAGCTAGATCTTTAGAAAATCATGGAGTAATAACAGGGTCCATAGCTACCTTTCTAGCACATCATGGAGTCATACAACAGTCTATAGCTACCTCGCTAGGACGTCATGGAGTGATTCAAGGGTCTATAGCTACCTCGCTAGGACATATGGAGTCAAAACAGGGTATATAACTACCTCACTAGGACATCATGGAGTCATACAAGGGTCTATAGCTATCTCGCTAGGATGTCATGGAGTCATAACAGGATCTATAGCTACCTCGCTAGGACATCATGGAGTAATAACAGGGTCTACAGCTACCTCGCTAGGACATCATGGAGTCATAACAGGGTCTATAGCTACCTCGCTAGGACATCATGGAGTAATAACAGGGTCTACAGCTACCTCGCTAGGACATCATGGAGTAATAACAGGGTCTACAGCTACCTCGCTAGGACATCATGGAGTCATAACAGGGTCTATAGCTACCTCGCTAGGACATCATGGAGTCATAACAGGGTATATAGCTACCTCACTAGGACATCATGGAGTCATACAAGGGTCTATAGATACCTCGCTAGGATGTCATGGAGTCATAACAGGGTCTATAGCTACCTCGCTAGGACATCATGGAGTAATAACAGGGTCTACAGCTACCTCACTAGGACATCATGGAGTAATAACAGGGTCTATAGCTACCTCGCTAGGAAATCATGGAGTAATAACAGGGTCTACAGCTACCTCGCTAGGACATCATGGAGTAATAACAGGGTCTACAGCTACCTCGCTAGGAAATCATGGAGTCATAACAGGGTCCATAGCTACCTCGCTAGGACTTTATGGAGTCATAACAGGGTCTATAGCTACCTCGCTAGGACATCATGGAGTAATAACAGGGTCTACAGCTACCTCGCTAGGACATCATGGAGTCATAACAGGGTCTACAGCTACCTCGCTAGGATGTCATGGAGTCATAACAGGGTCTATAGCTACCTCGCTAGGACGTCATGGAGTGATTCAAGGGTCTATAGCTACCTCGCTAGGACGTCATGGAGTTATTCAAGGGTCTATAGCTACCTCGCTAGGACATCATGGAGTAATAACAGGGTCTACAGCTACCTCGCTAGGACATCATGGAGTAATAACAGGGTCTACAGCTACTTCGCTAGGACATCATGGAGTAATAACAGGGTCGACAGCTACCTCGCTAGGACATCATGGAGTAATAACAGGGTCTACAGCTACCTCGCTAGGACATCATGGAGTCATAACAGGGTCCATAGCTACCTCGCTAGGACATCATGGAGTCATAACAGGGTCTATAGCTACCTCACTAGGACATCATGGAGTCATACACGGGTCTATAGCTACCACGCTAGGACATCATGGAGTTATAACAGGGTCTACAGCTACCTCGCTAGGACATCATGGAGTAATAACAGGGTCTACAGCTACCTCGCTAGGACATCATGGAGTCATACACGGGTCTATAGCTACCTCACTAGGACATCATGGAGTCATAACAGGGTCTATAGCTACCTCGCTAGGACATCATGGAGTCATAAAAGGATCCATAGCTAGATCTTTAGAAAATCATGGAGTAATAACAGGGTCCATAGCTACCTTTCTAGCACATCATGGAGTCATACAACAGTCTATAGCTACCTCGCTAGGACGTCATGGAGTGATTCAAGGGTCTATAGCTACCTCGCTAGGACATATGGAGTCAAAACAGGGTATATAACTACCTCACTAGGACATCATGGAGTCATACAAGGGTCTATAGCTATCTCGCTAGGATGTCATGGAGTCATAACAGGATCTATAGCTACCTCGCTAGGACATCATGGAGTAATAACAGGGTCTACAGCTACCTTGCTAGGACATCATGGAGTCATAACAGGGTCTATAGCTACCTCGCTAGGACATCATGGAGTAATAACAGGGTCTACAGCTACCTCGCTAGGACATCATGGAGTAATAACAGGGTCTACAGCTACCTCGCTAGGACATCATGGAGTCATAACAGGGTCTATAGCTACCTCGCTAGGACATCATGGAGTCATAACAGGGTATATAGCTACCTCACTAGGACATCATGGAGTCATACAAGGGTCTATAGATACCTCGCTAGGATGTCATGGAGTCATAACAGGGTCTATAGCTACCTCGCTAGGACATCATGGAGTAATAACAGGGTCTACAGCTACCTCACTAGGACATCATGGAGTAATAACAGGGTCTATAGCTACCTCGCTAGGAAATCATGGAGTAATAACAGGGTCTACAGCTACCTCGCTAGGACATCATGGAGTAATAACAGGGTCTACAGCTACCTCGCTAGGAAATCATGGAGTCATAACAGGGTCTATAGCTACCTCGCTAGGACATCATGGAGTAATAACAGGGTCTACAGCTACCTCGCTAGGACATCATGGAGTCATAACAGGGTCTACAGCTACCTCGCTAGGATGTCATGGAGTCATAACAGGGTCTATAGCTACCTCGCTAGGACGTCATGGAGTGATTCAAGGGTCTATAGCTACCTCGCTAGGACGTCATGGAGTTATTCAAGGGTCTATAGCTACCTCGCTAGGACATCATGGAGTAATAACAGGGTCTACAGCTACCTCGCTAGGACATCATGGAGTAATAACAGGGTCTACAGCTACCTCGCTAGGACATCATGGAGTAATAACAGGGTCTACAGCTACCTCACTAGAACATCATGGAGTCAAACAAGTGTCTATAGCTACCGCGCTAGGACATCATGGAGTCATAACAGGGTCTATAGGTTCCTCGCTAGGACATCATGGAGTCATAACAGGATCTATAGCTACCTCGCTAGGACATCATGGAGTCATAACAGGGTCTTACTTACCTCACTAGGACATCATGGAGTCATACAAGGGTCTATAGGTACCTCGCTAGGACTTCATGGAATCAGACAAGGGTCTGTAGCTACCTCACTAGGACATATGGAGTCATAACAGGATCTATAGCTAACTCGCTAGGACATCATGGAGTCATAACAGGGTCTATAGGTTCCTCGCTAGGACATCATGGAGTCATAACAGGGTCTATAGCTACCTCGCTAGGACATCATGGAGTCATTCAAGGGTCTATAGCTACCTCGCTAGGATGTCATGGAGTCATAACAGGATCTATAGCTACCTCGCTAGGACATCATGGAGTCATAACAGGGTATATAGCTACCTCGCTAGGACATCATGGAGTAATAACAGGGTCTACAGCTACCTCGCTAGGACATCATGGAGTCATAACAGGGTCTATAGCTACCTCGCTAGGACATCATGGAGTAATAACAGGGTCGACAGCTACCTCGCTAGGACATCATGGAGTCATAACAGGGTCTATAGCTACCTCGCTAGGACATCATGGAGTAATAACAGGGTCGACAGCTACCTCGCTAGGACATCATGGAGTAATAACAGGGTCGACAGCTACCTCGCTAGGACATCATGGAGTAATAACAGGGTCTACAGCTACCTCGCTAGGACATCATGGAGTCATAACAGGGTCCATAGCTACCTCGCTAGGACATCATGGAGTCATAACAGGGTCTATAGCTACCTCACTAGGACATCATGGAGTCATACACGGGTCTATAGCTACCACGCTAGGACATCATGGAGTTATAACAGGGTCTACAGCTACCTCGCTAGGACATCATGGAGTAATAACAGGGTCTACAGCTACCTCGCTAGGACATCATGGAGTCATACACGGGTCTATAGCTACCTCACTAGGACATCATGGAGTCATAACAGGGTCTATAGCTACCTCGCTAGGACATCATGGAGTCATAACAGGGTCTATAGCTACCTCACTAGGACATCATGGAGTCATAACAGGGTCTATAGCTACCTCACTAGGACATCATGGAGTCATAACAGGGTCTATAGCTACCTCACTAGGACATCATGGAGTCATACACGGGTCTATAGCTACCTCGCTAGGACGTCATGGAGTCATAACAGGGTCTACAGCTACCTCGCTAGGACATCATGGAGTAATAACAGGGTCTACAGCTACCTCGCTAGGACATCATGGAGTCATAACAGGGTCTATAGCTACCTCGCTAGGACATCATGGAGAAATAACAGGGTCTACAGCTACCTCGATAGGACATCATGGAGTCATAACAGGGTCTACAGCTACCTCGCTAGGACATCATGGAGTCATACACGGGTCTATAGCTACCTCGCTAGGACGTCATGGAGTCATAACAGGGTCTACAGCTACCTCGCTAGGACATCATGGAGTCATAACAGGGTCTACAGCTACCTCGCTAGGACATCATGGAGTCATAACAGGGTCTACAGCTACCTCGCTAGGACATCATGGAGTCATAACAGGGTCTATAGCTACCTCGCTAGGACATCATGGAGTCATAACAGGGTCTATAGCTACCTCACTAGGACATCATGGAGTCATAACAGGGTCTATAGCTACCTCGCTAGGACGTCATGGAGTGATTCAAGGGTCTATAGCTACCTCGCTAGGACATCATGGAGTAATAACAGGGTCTACAGCTACCTCGCTAGGACATCATGGAGTCATACACGGGTCTATAGCTACCTCGCTAGGACATCATGGAGTCATAACAGGGTCTATAGCTACCTCGCTAGGACATCATGGAGTAATAACAGGGTCTACAGCTACCTCGCTAGGACATCATGGAGTCATACACGGGTCTATAGCTACCTCACTAGGACGTCATGGAGTCATAACAGGGTCTATAGCTACCTCACTAGGATGTCATGGAGTCATAACAGGGTCTATAGCTACCTCACTAGGACATCATGGAGTAATAACAGGGTCTACAGCTACCTCACTAGGATGTCATGGAGTCATAACAGGGTCTATAGCTACCTCACTAGGACATCATGGAGTAATAACAGGGTCTACAGCTACCTCACTAGGATGTCATGGAGTCATACAAGGGTCTATAGCTACCTCGCTAGGACGTCATGGAGTCATAACAGGGTCTACAGCTACCTCGCTAGGACATCATGGAGTCATAACAGGGTCTATAGCTACCTCGCTAGGACTTTATGAAGTCATAACAGGGTCTATAGCTACCTCGCTAGGACATCATGGAGTCATAACAGGGTCCATAGCTACCTCGCTAGGACATCATGGAGTCATAACAGGGTCTATAGCTACCTCACTAGGACATCATGGAGTCATACACGGGTCTATAGCTACCACGCTAGGACATCATGGAGTTATAACAGGGTCTACAGCTACCTCGCTAGGACATCATGGAGTCATACACGGGTCTATAGCTACCTCACTAGGACATCATGGAGTCATAACAGGGTCTATAGCTACCTCGCTAGGACATCATGGAGTCATAAAAGGATCCATAGCTAGATCTTTAGAAAATCATGGAGTAATAACAGGGTCCATAGCTACCTTTCTAGCACATCATGGAGTCATACAACAGTCTATAGCTACCTCGCTAGGACGTCATGGAGTGATTCAAGGGTCTATAGCTACCTCGCTAGGATGTCATGGAGTCAAAACAGGGTATATAACTACCTCACTAGGACATCATGGAGTCATACAAGGGTCTATAGCTATCTCGCTAGGATGTCATGGAGTCATAACAGGATCTATAGCTACCTCGCTAGGACATCATGGAGTAATAACAGGGTCTACAGCTACCTCGCTGGGACATCATGGAGTCATAACAGGGTCTATAGCTACCTCGCTAGGACATCATGGAGTAATAACAGGGTCTACAGCTACCTCGCTAGGACATCATGGAGTAATAACAGGGTCTACAGCTACCTCGCTAGGACATCATGGAGTCATAACAGGGTCTATAGCTACCTCGCTAGGACATCATGGAGTCATAACAGGGTATATAGCTACCTCACTAGGACATCATGGAGTCATACAAGGGTCTATAGATACCTCGCTAGGATGTCATGGAGTCATAACAGGGTCTATAGCTACCTCGCTAGGACATCATGGAGTAATAACAGGGTCTACAGCTACCTCACTAGGACATCATGGAGTAATAACAGGGTCTATAGCTACCTCGCTAGGAAATCATGGAGTAATAACAGGGTCTACAGCTACCTCGCTAGGACATCATGGAGTAATAACAGGGTCTACAGCTACCTCGCTAGGAAATCATGGAGTCATAACAGGGTCTATAGCTACCTCGCTAGGACATCATGGAGTCATAACAGGGTCTACAGCTACCTCGATAGGATGTCATGGAGTCATAACAGGGTCTATAGCTACCTCGCTAGGACGTCATGGAGTGATTCAAGGGTCTATAGCTACCTCGCTAGGACGTCATGGAGTTATTCAAGGGTCTATAGCTACCTCGCTAGGACATCATGGAGTAATAACAGGGTCTACAGCTACCTCGCTAGGACATCATGGAGTAATAACAGGGTCTACAGCTACCTCGCTAGGACATCATGGAGTAATAACAGGGTCTACAGCTACCTCACTAGAACATCATGGAGTCAAACAAGTGTCTATAGCTACCGCGCTAGGACATCATGGAGTCATAACAGGGTCTATAGGTTCCTCGCTAGGACATCATGGAGTCATAACAGGATCTATAGCTACCTCGCTAGGACATCATGGAGTCATAACAGGGTCTTACTTACCTCACTAGGACATCATGGAGTCATACAAGGGTCTATAGGTACCTCGCTAGGACTTCATGGAATCAGACAAGGGTCTGTAGCTACCTCACTAGGACATATGGAGTCATAACAGGATCTATAGCTAACTCGCTAGGACATCATGGAGTCATAACAGGGTCTATAGGTTCCTCGCTAGGACATCATGGAGTCATAACAGGGTCTATAGCTACCTCGCTAGGACATCATGGAGTCATTCAAGGGTCTATAGCTACCTCGCTAGGATGTCATGGAGTCATAACAGGATCTATAGCTACCTCGCTAGGACATCATGGAGTCATAACAGGGTATATAGCTACCTCGCTAGGACATCATGGAGTAATAACAGGGTCTACAGCTACCTCGCTAGGACATCATGGAGTCATAACAGGGTCTATAGCTACCTCGCTAGGACATCATGGAGTAATAACAGGGTCGACAGCTACCTCGCTAGGACATCATGGAGTCATAACAGGGTCTATAGCTACCTCGCTAGGACATCATGGAGTAATAACAGGGTCGACAGCTACCTCGCTAGGACATCATGGAGTAATAACAGGGTCGACAGCTACCTCGCTAGGACATCATGGAGTAATAACAGGGTCTAAAGCTACCTCGCTAGGACATCATGGAGTCATAACAGGGTCCATAGCTACCTCGCTAGGACATCATGGAGTCATAACAGGGTCTATAGCTACCTCACTAGGACATCATGGAGTCATACACGGGTCTATAGCTACCAAGCTAGGACATCATGGAGTTATAACAGGGTCTACAGCTACCTCGCTAGGACATCATGGAGTAATAACAGGGTCTACAGCTACCTCGCTAGGACATCATGGAGTCATACACGGGTCTATAGCTACCTCACTAGGACATCATGTAGTCATAACAGGGTCTATAGCTACCTCGCTAGGACATCATGGAGTCATAACAGGGTCTATAGCTACCTCACTAGGACATCATGGAGTCATAACAGGGTCTATAGCTACCTCACTAGGACATCATGGAGTCATAACAGGGTCTATAGCTACCTCACTAGGACATCATGGAGTCATACACGGGTCTATAGCTACCTCGCTAGGACGTCATGGAGTCATAACAGGGTCTACAGCTACCTCGCTAGGACATCATGGAGTAATAACAGGGTCTACAGCTACCTCGCTAGGACATCATGGAGTCATAACAGGGTCTATAGCTACCTCGCTAGGACATCATGGAGTAATAACAGGGTCGACAGCTACCTCGCTAGGACATCATGGAGTCATAACAGGGTCTATAGCTACCTCGCTAGGACATCATGGAGTAATAACAGGGTCGACAGCTACCTCGCTAGGACATCATGGAGTAATAACAGGGTCGACAGCTACCTCGCTAGGACATCATGGAGTAATAACAGGGTCTACAGCTACCTCGCTAGGACATCATGGAGTCATAACAGGGTCTATAGCTACCTCACTAGGACATCATGGAGTAATAACAGGGTCTATAGCTACCTCACTAGGACATCATGGAGTCATACACGGGTCTATAGCTACCACGCTAGGACATCATGGAGTTATAACAGGGTCTACAGCTACCTCGCTAGGACATCATGGAGTAATAACAGGGTCTACAGCTACCTCGCTAGGACATCATGGAGTCATACACGGGTCTATAGCTACCTCACTAGGACATCATGGAGTCATAACAGGGTCTATAGCTACCTCGCTAGGACATCATGGAGTCATAAAAGGATCCATAGCTAGATCTTTAGAAAATCATGGAGTAATAACAGGGTCCATAGCTACCTTTCTAGCACATCATGGAGTCATACAACAGTCTATAGCTACCTCGCTAGGACGTCATGGAGTGATTCAAGGGTCTATAGCTACCTCGCTAGGACATATGGAGTCAAAACAGGGTATATAACTACCTCACTAGGACATCATGGAGTCATACAAGGGTCTATAGCTATCTCGCTAGGATGTCATGGAGTCATAACAGGATCTATAGCTACCTCGCTAGGACATCATGGAGTAATAACAGGGTCTACAGCTACCTCGCTAGGACATCATGGAGTCATAACAGGGTCTATAGCTACCTCGCTAGGACATCATGGAGTAATAACAGGGTCTACAGCTACCTCGCTAGGACATCATGGAGTAATAACAGGGTCTACAGCTACCTCGCTAGGACATCATGGAGTCATAACAGGGTCTATAGCTACCTCGCTAGGACATCATGGAGTCATAACAGGGTATATAGCTACCTCACTAGGACATCATGGAGTCATACAAGGGTCTATAGATACCTCGCTAGGATGTCATGGAGTCATAACAGGGTCTATAGCTACCTCGCTAGGACATCATGGAGTAATAACAGGGTCTACAGCTACCTCACTAGGACATCATGGAGTAATAACAGGGTCTA
Source organism: Salvelinus alpinus (assembly GCF_045679555.1). Taxonomy (NCBI): domain Eukaryota; kingdom Metazoa; phylum Chordata; class Actinopteri; order Salmoniformes; family Salmonidae; genus Salvelinus; species Salvelinus alpinus. Next base: position 32,733,736 of record NC_092101.1, on the reverse strand, counting down.
TAGCTACCTCGCTAGGAAATCATGGAGTAATAACAGGGTCTACAGCTACCTCGCTAGGACATCATGGAGTAATAACAGGGTCTACAGCTACCTCGCTAGGAAATCATGGAGTCATAACAGGGTCTATAGCTACCTCGCTAGGACTTTATGGAGTCATAACAGGGTCTATAGCTACCTCGCTAGGACATCATGGAGTAATAACAGGGTCTACAGCTACCTCGCTAGGACATCATGGAGTCATAACAGGGTCTACAGCTACCTCGCTAGGATGTCATGGAGTCATAACAGGGTCTATAGCTACCTCGCTAGGACGTCATGGAGTGATTCAAGGGTCTATAGCTACCTCGCTAGGACGTCATGGAGTTATTCAAGGGTCTATAGCTACCTCGCTAGGACATCATGGAGTAATAACAGGGTCTACAGCTACCTCGCTAGGACATCATGGAGTAATAACAGGGTCTATAGCTACCTCACTAGGACATCATGGAGTCATACACGGGTCTATAGCTACCACGCTAGGACATCATGGAGTTATAACAGGGTCTACAGCTACCTCGCTAGGACATCATGGAGTAATAACAGGGTCTACAGCTACCTCGCTAGGACATCATGGAGTCATACACGGGTCTATAGCTACCTCACTAGGACATCATGGAGTCATAACAGGGTCTATAGCTACCTCGCTAGGACATCATGGAGTCATAAAAGGATCCATAGCTAGATCTTTAGAAAATCATGGAGTAATAACAGGGTCCATAGCTACCTTTCTAGCACATCATGGAGTCATACAACAGTCTATAGCTACCTCGCTAGGACGTCATGGAGTGATTCAAGGGTCTATAGCTACCTCGCTAGGACATATGGAGTCAAAACAGGGTATATAACTACCTCACTAGGACATCATGGAGTCATACAAGGGTCTATAGCTATCTCGCTAGGATGTCATGGAGTCATAACAGGATCTATAGCTACCTCGCTAGGACATCATGGAGTAATAACAGGGTCTACAGCTACCTCGCTAGGACATCATGGAGTCATAACAGGGTCTATAGCTACCTCGCTAGGACATCATGGAGTAATAACAGGGTCTACAGCTACCTCGCTAGGACATCATGGAGTAATAACAGGGTCTACAGCTACCTCGCTAGGACATCATGGAGTCATAACAGGGTCTATAGCTACCTCGCTAGGACATCATGGAGTCATAACAGGGTATATAGCTACCTCACTAGGACATCATGGAGTCATACAAGGGTCTATAGATACCTCGCTAGGATGTCATGGAGTCATAACAGGGTCTATAGCTACCTCGCTAGGACATCATGGAGTAATAACAGGGTCTACAGCTACCTCACTAGGACATCATGGAGTAATAACAGGGTCTATAGCTACCTCGCTAGGAAATCATGGAGTAATAACAGGGTCTACAGCTACCTCGCTAGGACATCATGGAGTAATAACAGGGTCTACAGCTACCTCGCTAGGAAATCATGGAGTCATAACAGGGTCTATAGCTACCTCGCTAGGACTTTATGGAGTCATAACAGGGTCTATAGCTACCTCGCTAGGACATCATGGAGTAATAACAGGGTCTACAGCTACCTCGCTAGGACATCATGGAGTCATAACAGGGTCTACAGCTACCTCGCTAGGATGTCATGGAGTCATAACAGGGTCTATAGCTACCTCGCTAGGACGTCATGGAGTGATTCAAGGGTCTATAGCTACCTCGCTAGGACGTCATGGAGTTATTCAAGGGTCTATAGCTACCTCGCTAGGACATCATGGAGTAATAACAGGGTCTACAGCTACCTCGCTAGGACATCATGGAGTAATAACAGGGTCTACAGCTACCTCGCTAGGACATCATGGAGTAATAACAGGGTCTACAGCTACCTCACTAGAACATCATGGAGTCAAACAAGTGTCTATAGCTACCGCGCTAGGACATCATGGAGTCATAACAGGGTCTATAGGTTCCTCGCTAGGACATCATGGAGTCATAACAGGATCTATAGCTACCTCGCTAGGACATCATGGAGTCATAACAGGGTCTTACTTACCTCACTAGGACATCATGGAGTCATACAAGGGTCTATAGGTACCTCGCTAGGACTTCATGGAATCAGACAAGGGTCTGTAGCTACCTCACTAGGACATATGGAGTCATAACAGGATCTATAGCTAACTCGCTAGGACATCATGGAGTCATAACAGGGTCTATAGGTTCCTCGCTAGGACATCATGGAGTCATAACAGGGTCTATAGCTACCTCGCTAGGACATCATGGAGTCATTCAAGGGTCTATAGCTACCTCGCTAGGATGTCATGGAGTCATAACAGGATCTATAGCTACCTCGCTAGGACATCATGGAGTCATAACAGGGTATATAGCTACCTCGCTAGGACATCATGGAGTAATAACAGGGTCTACAGCTACCTCGCTAGGACATCATGGAGTCATAACAGGGTCTATAGCTACCTCGCTAGGACATCATGGAGTAATAACAGGGTCGACAGCTACCTCGCTAGGACATCATGGAGTCATAACAGGGTCTATAGCTACCTCGCTAGGACATCATGGAGTAATAACAGGGTCGACAGCTACCTCGCTAGGACATCATGGAGTAATAACAGGGTCGACAGCTACCTCGCTAGGACATCATGGAGTAATAACAGGGTCTACAGCTACCTCGCTAGGACATCATGGAGTCATAACAGGGTCCATAGCTACCTCGCTAGGACATCATGGAGTCATAACAGGGTCTATAGCTACCTCACTAGGACATCATGGAGTCATACACGGGTCTATAGCTACCACGCTAGGACATCATGGAGTTATAACAGGGTCTACAGCTACCTCGCTAGGACATCATGGAGTAATAACAGGGTCTACAGCTACCTCGCTAGGACATCATGGAGTCATACACGGGTCTATAGCTACCTCACTAGGACATCATGGAGTCATAACAGGGTCTATAGCTACCTCGCTAGGACATCATGGAGTCATAACAGGGTCTATAGCTACCTCACTAGGATGTCATGGAGTCATAACAGGATCTATAGCTAACTCGCTAGGACATCATGGAGTCATAACAGGGTCTATAGGTTACCTCGCTAGGACATCATGGAGTCATAACAGGGTCTATAGCTACCTCGCTAGGACATCATGGAGTCATACAAGGGTCTATAGCTACCTCGCTAGGATGTCATGGAGTCATAACAGGGTCTATAGCTACCTCGCTAGGACATCATGGAGTCATAACAGGGTATATAGCTACCTCGCTAGGACATCATGGAGTAATAACAGGGTCTACAGCTACCTCGCTAGGACATCATGGAGTCATAACAGGGTCTATAGCTACCTCGCTAGGACATCATGGAGTAATAACAGGGTCGACAGCTACCTCGCTAGGACATCATGGAGTCATAACAGGGTCTATAGCTACCTCGCTAGGACATCATGGAGTAATAACAGGGTCGACAGCTACCTCGCTAGGACATCATGGAGTAATAACAGGGTCGACAGCTACCTCGCTAGGACATCATGGAGTAATAACAGGGTCTACAGCTACCTCGCTAGGACATCATGGAGTCATAACAGGGTCCATAGCTACCTCGCTAGGACATCATGGAGTCATAACAGGGTCTATAGCTACCTCACTAGGACATCATGGAGTCATACACGGGTCTATAGCTACCACGCTAGGACATCATGGAGTTATAACAGGGTCTACAGCTACCTCGCTAGGACATCATGGAGTAATAACAGGGTCTACAGCTACCTCGCTAGGACATCATGGAGTCATACACGGGTCTATAGCTACCTCACTAGGACATCATGGAGTCATAACAGGGTCTATAGCTACCTCGCTAGGACATCATGGAGTCATAACAGGGTCTATAGCTACCTCACTAGGACATCATGGAGTCATAACAGGGTCTATAGATACCTCGCTAGGATGTCATGGAGTCATAACAGGGTCTATAGCTACCTCACTAGGACATCATGGAGTCATACACGGGTCTATAGCTACCACGCTAGGACATCATGGAGTTATAACAGGGTCTACAGCTACCTCGCTAGGACATCATGGAGTAATAACAGGGTCTACAGCTACCTCGCTAGGACATCATGGAGTCATACACGGGTCTATAGCTACCTCACTAGGACATCATGGAGTCATAACAGGGTCTATAGCTACCTCGCTAGGACATCATGGAGTCATAAAAGGATCCATAGCTAGATCTTTAGAAAATCATGGAGTAATAACAGGGTCCATAGCTACCTTTCTAGCACATCATGGAGTCATACAACAGTCTATAGCTACCTCGCTAGGACGTCATGGAGTGATTCAAGGGTCTATAGCTACCTCGCTAGGACATATGGAGTCAAAACAGGGTATATAACTACCTCACTAGGACATCATGGAGTCATACAAGGGTCTATAGCTATCTCGCTAGGATGTCATGGAGTCATAACAGGATCTATAGCTACCTCGCTAGGACATCATGGAGTAATAACAGGGTCTACAGCTACCTCGCTAGGACATCATGGAGTCATAACAGGGTCTATAGCTACCTCGCTAGGACATCATGGAGTAATAACAGGGTCTACAGCTACCTCGCTAGGACATCATGGAGTAATAACAGGGTCTACAGCTACCTCGCTAGGACATCATGGAGTCATAACAGGGTCTATAGCTACCTCGCTAGGACATCATGGAGTCATAACAGGGTATATAGCTACCTCACTAGGACATCATGGAGTCATACAAGGGTCTATAGATACCTCGCTAGGATGTCATGGAGTCATAACAGGGTCTATAGCTACCTCGCTAGGACATCATGGAGTAATAACAGGGTCTACAGCTACCTCACTAGGACATCATGGAGTAATAACAGGGTCTATAGCTACCTCGCTAGGAAATCATGGAGTAATAACAGGGTCTACAGCTACCTCGCTAGGACATCATGGAGTAATAACAGGGTCTACAGCTACCTCGCTAGGAAATCATGGAGTCATAACAGGGTCTATAGCTACCTCGCTAGGACTTTATGGAGTCATAACAGGGTCTATAGCTACCTCGCTAGGACATCATGGAGTAATAACAGGGTCTACAGCTACCTCGCTAGGACATCATGGAGTCATAACAGGGTCTACAGCTACCTCGCTAGGATGTCATGGAGTCATAACAGGGTCTATAGCTACCTCGCTAGGACGTCATGGAGTGATTCAAGGGTCTATAGCTACCTCGCTAGGACGTCATGGAGTTATTCAAGGGTCTATAGCTACCTCGCTAGGACATCATGGAGTAATAACAGGGTCTACAGCTACCTCGCTAGGACATCATGGAGTAATAACAGGGTCTACAGCTACCTCGCTAGGACATCATGGAGTAATAACAGGGTCTACAGCTACCTCACTAGAACATCATGGAGTCAAACAAGTGTCTATAGCTACCGCGCTAGGACATCATGGAGTCATAACAGGGTCTATAGGTTCCTCGCTAGGACATCATGGAGTCATAACAGGATCTATAGCTACCTCGCTAGGACATCATGGAGTCATAACAGGGTCTTACTTACCTCACTAGGACATCATGGAGTCATACAAGGGTCTATAGGTACCTCGCTAGGACTTCATGGAATCAGACAAGGGTCTGTAGCTACCTCACTAGGACATATGGAGTCATAACAGGATCTATAGCTAACTCGCTAGGACATCATGGAGTCATAACAGGGTCTATAGGTTCCTCGCTAGGACATCATGGAGTCATAACAGGGTCTATAGCTACCTCGCTAGGACATCATGGAGTCATTCAAGGGTCTATAGCTACCTCGCTAGGATGTCATGGAGTCATAACAGGATCTATAGCTACCTCGCTAGGACATCATGGAGTCATAACAGGGTATATAGCTACCTCGCTAGGACATCATGGAGTAATAACAGGGTCTACAGCTACCTCGCTAGGACATCATGGAGTCATAACAGGGTCTATAGCTACCTCGCTAGGACATCATGGAGTAATAACAGGGTCGACAGCTACCTCGCTAGGACATCATGGAGTCATAACAGGGTCTATAGCTACCTCGCTAGGACATCATGGAGTAATAACAGGGTCGACAGCTACCTCGCTAGGACATCATGGAGTAATAACAGGGTCGACAGCTACCTCGCTAGGACATCATGGAGTAATAACAGGGTCTACAGCTACCTCGCTAGGACATCATGGAGTCATAACAGGGTCCATAGCTACCTCGCTAGGACATCATGGAGTCATAACAGGGTCTATAGCTACCTCACTAGGACATCATGGAGTCATACACGGGTCTATAGCTACCACGCTAGGACATCATGGAGTTATAACAGGGTCTACAGCTACCTCGCTAGGACATCATGGAGTAATAACAGGGTCTACAGCTACCTCGCTAGGACATCATGGAGTCATAACAGGGTCTATAGCTACCTCGCTAGGACATCATGGAGTAATAACAGGGTCGACAGCTACCTCGCTAGGACATCATGGAGTCATAACAGGGTCTATAGCTACCTCGCTAGGACATCATGGAGTAATAACAGGGTCGACAGCTACCTCGCTAGGACATCATGGAGTAATAACAGGGTCGACAGCTACCTCGCTAGGACATCATGGAGTAATAACAGGGTCTAAAGCTACCTCGCTAGGACATCATGGAGTCATAACAGGGTCCATAGCTACCTCGCTAGGACATCATGGAGTCATAACAGGGTCTATAGCTACCTCACTAGGACATCATGGAGTCATACACGGGTCTATAGCTACCAAGCTAGGACATCATGGAGTTATAACAGGGTCTACAGCTACCTCGCTAGGACATCATGGAGTAATAACAGGGTCTACAGCTACCTCGCTAGGACATCATGGAGTCATACACGGGTCTATAGCTACCTCACTAGGACATCATGTAGTCATAACAGGGTCTATAGCTACCTCGCTAGGACATCATGGAGTCATAACAGGGTCTATAGCTACCTCACTAGGACATCATGGAGTCATAACAGGGTCTATAGCTACCTCACTAGGACATCATGGAGTCATAACAGGGTCTATAGCTACCTCACTAGGACATCATGGAGTCATACACGGGTCTATAGCTACCTCGCTAGGACGTCATGGAGTCATAACAGGGTCTACAGCTACCTCGCTAGGACATCATGGAGTAATAACAGGGTCTACAGCTACCTCGCTAGGACATCATGGAGTCATAACAGGGTCTATAGCTACCTCGCTAGGACATCATGGAGTAATAACAGGGTCGACAGCTACCTCGCTAGGACATCATGGAGTCATAACAGGGTCTATAGCTACCTCGCTAGGACATCATGGAGTAATAACAGGGTCGACAGCTACCTCGCTAGGACATCATGGAGTAATAACAGGGTCGACAGCTACCTCGCTAGGACATCATGGAGTAATAACAGGGTCTACAGCTACCTCGCTAGGACATCATGGAGTCATAACAGGGTCTATAGCTACCTCACTAGGACATCATGGAGTAATAACAGGGTCTATAGCTACCTCACTAGGACATCATGGAGTCATACACGGGTCTATAGCTACCACGCTAGGACATCATGGAGTTATAACAGGGTCTACAGCTACCTCGCTAGGACATCATGGAGTAATAACAGGGTCTACAGCTACCTCGCTAGGACATCATGGAGTCATACACGGGTCTATAGCTACCTCACTAGGACATCATGGAGTCATAACAGGGTCTATAGCTACCTCGCTAGGACATCATGGAGTCATAAAAGGATCCATAGCTAGATCTTTAGAAAATCATGGAGTAATAACAGGGTCCATAGCTACCTTTCTAGCACATCATGGAGTCATACAACAGTCTATAGCTACCTCGCTAGGACGTCATGGAGTGATTCAAGGGTCTATAGCTACCTCGCTAGGACATATGGAGTCAAAACAGGGTATATAACTACCTCACTAGGACATCATGGAGTCATACAAGGGTCTATAGCTATCTCGCTAGGATGTCATGGAGTCATAACAGGATCTATAGCTACCTCGCTAGGACATCATGGAGTAATAACAGGGTCTACAGCTACCTCGCTAGGACATCATGGAGTCATAACAGGGTCTATAGCTACCTCGCTAGGACATCATGGAGTAATAACAGGGTCTACAGCTACCTCGCTAGGACATCATGGAGTAATAACAGGGTCTACAGCTACCTCGCTAGGACATCATGGAGTCATAACAGGGTCTATAGCTACCTCGCTAGGACATCATGGAGTCATAACAGGGTATATAGCTACCTCACTAGGACATCATGGAGTCATACAAGGGTCTATAGATACCTCGCTAGGATGTCATGGAGTCATAACAGGGTCTATAGCTACCTCGCTAGGACATCATGGAGTAATAACAGGGTCTACAGCTACCTCACTAGGACATCATGGAGTAATAACAGGGTCTATAGCTACCTCGCTAGGAAATCATGGAGTAATAACAGGGTCTACAGCTACCTCGCTAGGACATCATGGAGTAATAACAGGGTCTACAGCTACCTCGCTAGGAAATCATGGAGTCATAACAGGGTCTATAGCTACCTCGCTAGGACTTTATGGAGTCATAACAGGGTCTATAGCTACCTCGCTAGGATGTCATGGAGTCATACAAGGGTCTATAGCTACCTCGCTAGGACGTCATGGAGTCATAACAGGGTCTACAGCTACCTCGCTAGGACATCATGGAGTCATAACAGGGTCTATAGCTACCTCGCTAGGACTTTATGAAGTCATAACAGGGTCTATAGCTACCTCGCTAGGACATCATGGAGTCATAACAGGGTCCATAGCTACCTCGCTAGGACATCATGGAGTCATAACAGGGTCTATAGCTACCTCACTAGGACATCATGGAGTCATACACGGGTCTATAGCTACCACGCTAGGACATCATGGAGTTATAACAGGGTCTACAGCTACCTCGCTAGGACATCATGGAGTCATACACGGGTCTATAGCTACCTCACTAGGACATCATGGAGTCATAACAGGGTCTATAGCTACCTCGCTAGGACATCATGGAGTCATAAAAGGATCCATAGCTAGATCTTTAGAAAATCATGGAGTAATAACAGGGTCCATAGCTACCTTTCTAGCACATCATGGAGTCATACAACAGTCTATAGCTACCTCGCTAGGACGTCATGGAGTGATTCAAGGGTCTATAGCTACCTCGCTAGGATGTCATGGAGTCAAAACAGGGTATATAACTACCTCACTAGGACATCATGGAGTCATACAAGGGTCTATAGCTATCTCGCTAGGATGTCATGGAGTCATAACAGGATCTATAGCTACCTCGCTAGGACATCATGGAGTAATAACAGGGTCTACAGCTACCTCGCTGGGACATCATGGAGTCATAACAGGGTCTATAGCTACCTCGCTAGGACATCATGGAGTAATAACAGGGTCTACAGCTACCTCGCTAGGACATCATGGAGTAATAACAGGGTCTACAGCTACCTCGCTAGGACATCATGGAGTCATAACAGGGTCTATAGCTACCTCGCTAGGACATCATGGAGTCATAACAGGGTATATAGCTACCTCACTAGGACATCATGGAGTCATACAAGGGTCTATAGATACCTCGCTAGGATGTCATGGAGTCATAACAGGGTCTATAGCTACCTCGCTAGGACATCATGGAGTAATAACAGGGTCTACAGCTACCTCACTAGGACATCATGGAGTAATAACAGGGTCTATAGCTACCTCGCTAGGAAATCATGGAGTAATAACAGGGTCTACAGCTACCTCGCTAGGACATCATGGAGTAATAACAGGGTCTACAGCTACCTCGCTAGGAAATCATGGAGTCATAACAGGGTCTATAGCTACCTCGCTAGGACATCATGGAGTCATAACAGGGTCTACAGCTACCTCGATAGGATGTCATGGAGTCATAACAGGGTCTATAGCTACCTCGCTAGGACGTCATGGAGTGATTCAAGGGTCTATAGCTACCTCGCTAGGACGTCATGGAGTTATTCAAGGGTCTATAGCTACCTCGCTAGGACATCATGGAGTAATAACAGGGTCTACAGCTACCTCGCTAGGACATCATGGAGTAATAACAGGGTCTACAGCTACCTCGCTAGGACATCATGGAGTAATAACAGGGTCTACAGCTACCTCACTAGAACATCATGGAGTCAAACAAGTGTCTATAGCTACCGCGCTAGGACATCATGGAGTCATAACAGGGTCTATAGGTTCCTCGCTAGGACATCATGGAGTCATAACAGGATCTATAGCTACCTCGCTAGGACATCATGGAGTCATAACAGGGTCTTACTTACCTCACTAGGACATCATGGAGTCATACAAGGGTCTATAGGTACCTCGCTAGGACTTCATGGAATCAGACAAGGGTCTGTAGCTACCTCACTAGGACATATGGAGTCATAACAGGATCTATAGCTAACTCGCTAGGACATCATGGAGTCATAACAGGGTCTATAGGTTCCTCGCTAGGACATCATGGAGTCATAACAGGGTCTATAGCTACCTCGCTAGGACATCATGGAGTCATTCAAGGGTCTATAGCTACCTCGCTAGGATGTCATGGAGTCATAACAGGATCTATAGCTACCTCGCTAGGACATCATGGAGTCATAACAGGGTATATAGCTACCTCGCTAGGACATCATGGAGTAATAACAGGGTCTACAGCTACCTCGCTAGGACATCATGGAGTCATAACAGGGTCTATAGCTACCTCGCTAGGACATCATGGAGTAATAACAGGGTCGACAGCTACCTCGCTAGGACATCATGGAGTCATAACAGGGTCTATAGCTACCTCGCTAGGACATCATGGAGTAATAACAGGGTCGACAGCTACCTCGCTAGGACATCATGGAGTAATAACAGGGTCGACAGCTACCTCGCTAGGACATCATGGAGTAATAACAGGGTCTAAAGCTACCTCGCTAGGACATCATGGAGTCATAACAGGGTCCATAGCTACCTCGCTAGGACATCATGGAGTCATAACAGGGTCTATAGCTACCTCACTAGGACATCATGGAGTCATACACGGGTCTATAGCTACCAAGCTAGGACATCATGGAGTTATAACAGGGTCTACAGCTACCTCGCTAGGACATCATGGAGTAATAACAGGGTCTACAGCTACCTCGCTAGGACATCATGGAGTCATACACGGGTCTATAGCTACCTCACTAGGACATCATGTAGTCATAACAGGGTCTATAGCTACCTCGCTAGGACATCATGGAGTCATAACAGGGTCTATAGCTACCTCACTAGGACATCATGGAGTCATAACAGGGTCTATAGCTACCTCACTAGGACATCATGGAGTCATAACAGGGTCTATAGCTACCTCACTAGGACATCATGGAGTCATACACGGGTCTATAGCTACCTCGCTAGGACGTCATGGAGTCATAACAGGGTCTACAGCTACCTCGCTAGGACATCATGGAGTAATAACAGGGTCTACAGCTACCTCGCTAGGACATCATGGAGTCATAACAGGGTCTATAGCTACCTCGCTAGGACATCATGGAGTAATAACAGGGTCGACAGCTACCTCGCTAGGACATCATGGAGTCATAACAGGGTCTATAGCTACCTCGCTAGGACATCATGGAGTAATAACAGGGTCGACAGCTACCTCGCTAGGACATCATGGAGTAATAACAGGGTCGACAGCTACCTCGCTAGGACATCATGGAGTAATAACAGGGTCTACAGCTACCTCGCTAGGACATCATGGAGTCATAACAGGGTCTATAGCTACCTCACTAGGACATCATGGAGTAATAACAGGGTCTATAGCTACCTCACTAGGACATCATGGAGTCATACACGGGTCTATAGCTACCACGCTAGGACATCATGGAGTTATAACAGGGTCTACAGCTACCTCGCTAGGACATCATGGAGTAATAACAGGGTCTACAGCTACCTCGCTAGGACATCATGGAGTCATACACGGGTCTATAGCTACCTCACTAGGACATCATGGAGTCATAACAGGGTCTATAGCTACCTCGCTAGGACATCATGGAGTCATAAAAGGATCCATAGCTAGATCTTTAGAAAATCATGGAGTAATAACAGGGTCCATAGCTACCTTTCTAGCACATCATGGAGTCATACAACAGTCTATAGCTACCTCGCTAGGACGTCATGGAGTGATTCAAGGGTCTATAGCTACCTCGCTAGGACATATGGAGTCAAAACAGGGTATATAACTACCTCACTAGGACATCATGGAGTCATACAAGGGTCTATAGCTATCTCGCTAGGATGTCATGGAGTCATAACAGGATCTATAGCTACCTCGCTAGGACATCATGGAGTAATAACAGGGTCTACAGCTACCTCGCTAGGACATCATGGAGTCATAACAGGGTCTATAGCTACCTCGCTAGGACATCATGGAGTAATAACAGGGTCTACAGCTACCTCGCTAGGACATCATGGAGTAATAACAGGGTCTACAGCTACCTCGCTAGGACATCATGGAGTCATAACAGGGTCTATAGCTACCTCGCTAGGACATCATGGAGTCATAACAGGGTATATAGCTACCTCACTAGGACATCATGGAGTCATACAAGGGTCTATAGATACCTCGCTAGGATGTCATGGAGTCATAACAGGGTCTATAGCTACCTCGCTAGGACATCATGGAGTAATAACAGGGTCTACAGCTACCTCACTAGGACATCATGGAGTAATAACAGGGTCTATAGCTACCTCGCTAGGAAATCATGGAGTAATAACAGGGTCTACAGCTACCTCGCTAGGACATCATGGAGTAATAACAGGGTCTACAGCTACCTCGCTAGGAAATCATGGAGTCATAACAGGGTCTATAGCTACCTCGCTAGGACTTTATGGAGTCATAACAGGGTCTATAGCTACCTCGCTAGGACATCATGGAGTAATAACAGGGTCTACAGCTACCTCGCTAGGACATCATGGAGTCATAACAGGGTCTACAGCTACCTCGCTAGGATGTCATGGAGTCATAACAGGGTCTATAGCTACCTCGCTAGGACGTCATGGAGTGATTCAAGGGTCTATAGCTACCTCGCTAGGACGTCATGGAGTTATTCAAGGGTCTATAGCTACCTCGCTAGGACATCATGGAGTAATAACAGGGTCTACAGCTACCTCGCTAGGACATCATGGAGTAATAACAGGGTCTATAGCTACCTCACTAGGACATCATGGAGTCATACACGGGTCTATAGCTACCACGCTAGGACATCATGGAGTTATAACAGGGTCTACAGCTACCTCGCTAGGACATCATGGAGTAATAACAGGGTCTACAGCTACCTCGCTAGGACATCATGGAGTCATACACGGGTCTATAGCTACCTCACTAGGACATCATGGAGTCATAACAGGGTCTATAGCTACCTCGCTAGGACATCATGGAGTCATAAAAGGATCCATAGCTAGATCTTTAGAAAATCATGGAGTAATAACAGGGTCCATAGCTACCTTTCTAGCACATCATGGAGTCATACAACAGTCTATAGCTACCTCGCTAGGACGTCATGGAGTGATTCAAGGGTCTATAGCTACCTCGCTAGGACATATGGAGTCAAAACAGGGTATATAACTACCTCACTAGGACATCATGGAGTCATACAAGGGTCTATAGCTATCTCGCTAGGATGTCATGGAGTCATAACAGGATCTATAGCTACCTCGCTAGGACATCATGGAGTAATAACAGGGTCTACAGCTACCTCGCTAGGACATCATGGAGTCATAACAGGGTCTATAGCTACCTCGCTAGGACATCATGGAGTAATAACAGGGTCTACAGCTACCTCGCTAGGACATCATGGAGTAATAACAGGGTCTACAGCTACCTCGCTAGGACATCATGGAGTCATAACAGGGTCTATAGCTACCTCGCTAGGACATCATGGAGTCATAACAGGGTATATAGCTACCTCACTAGGACATCATGGAGTCATACAAGGGTCTATAGATACCTCGCTAGGATGTCATGGAGTCATAACAGGGTCTATAGCTACCTCGCTAGGACATCATGGAGTAATAACAGGGTCTACAGCTACCTCACTAGGACATCATGGAGTAATAACAGGGTCTATAGCTACCTCGCTAGGAAATCATGGAGTAATAACAGGGTCTACAGCTACCTCGCTAGGACATCATGGAGTAATAACAGGGTCTACAGCTACCTCGCTAGGAAATCATGGAGTCATAACAGGGTCTATAGCTACCTCGCTAGGACTTTATGGAGTCATAACAGGGTCTATAGCTACCTCGCTAGGACATCATGGAGTAATAACAGGGTCTACAGCTACCTCGCTAGGACATCATGGAGTCATAACAGGGTCTACAGCTACCTCGCTAGGATGTCATGGAGTCATAACAGGGTCTATAGCTACCTCGCTAGGACGTCATGGAGTGATTCAAGGGTCTATAGCTACCTCGCTAGGACGTCATGGAGTTATTCAAGGGTCTATAGCTACCTCGCTAGGACATCATGGAGTAATAACAGGGTCTACAGCTACCTCGCTAGGACATCATGGAGTAATAACAGGGTCTACAGCTACCTCGCTAGGACATCATGGAGTAATAACAGGGTCTACAGCTACCTCACTAGAACATCATGGAGTCAAACAAGTGTCTATAGCTACCGCGCTAGGACATCATGGAGTCATAACAGGGTCTATAGGTTCCTCGCTAGGACATCATGGAGTCATAACAGGATCTATAGCTACCTCGCTAGGACATCATGGAGTCATAACAGGGTCTTACTTACCTCACTAGGACATCATGGAGTCATACAAGGGTCTATAGGTAGCTCGCTAGGACTTCATGGAATCAGACAAGGGTCTGTAGCTACCTCACTAGGACATATGGAGTCATAACAGGATCTATAGCTAACTCGCTAGGACATCATGGAGTCATAACAGGGTCTATAGGTTCCTCGCTAGGACATCATGGAGTCATAACAGGGTCTATAGCTACCTCGCTAGGACATCATGGAGTCATTCAAGGGTCTATAGCTACCTCGCTAGGATGTCATGGAGTCATAACAGGATCTATAGCTACCTCGCTAGGACATCATGGAGTCATAACAGGGTATATAGCTACCTCGCTAGGACATCATGGAGTAATAACAGGGTCTACAGCTACCTCGCTAGGACATCATGGAGTCATAACAGGGTCTATAGCTACCTCGCTAGGACATCATGGAGTAATAACAGGGTCGACAGCTACCTCGCTAGGACATCATGGAGTCATAACAGGGTCTATAGCTACCTCGCTAGGACATCATGGAGTAATAACAGGGTCGACAGCTACCTCGCTAGGACATCATGGAGTAATAACAGGGTCGACAGCTACCTCGCTAGGACATCATGGAGTAATAACAGGGTCTACAGCTACCTCGCTAGGACATCATGGAGTCATAACAGGGTCCATAGCTACCTCGCTAGGACATCATGGAGTCATAACAGGGTCTATAGCTACCTCACTAGGACATCATGGAGTCATACACGGGTCTATAGCTACCACGCTAGGACATCATGGAGTTATAACAGGGTCTACAGCTACCTCGCTAGGACATCATGGAGTAATAACAGGGTCTACAGCTACCTCGCTAGGACATCATGGAGTCATACACGGGTCTATAGCTACCTCACTAGGACATCATGGAGTCATAACAGGGTCTATAGCTACCTCGCTAGGACATCATGGAGTCATAACAGGGTCTATAGCTACCTCACTAGGATGTCATGGAGTCATAACAGGATCTATAGCTAACTCGCTAGGACATCATGGAGTCATAACAGGGTCTATAGGTTCCTCGCTAGGACATCATGGAGTCATAACAGGGTCTATAGCTACCTCGCTAGGACATCATGGAGTCATTCAAGGGTCTATAGCTACCTCGCTAGGATGTCATGGAGTCATAACAGGATCTATAGCTACCTCGCTAGGACATCATGGAGTCATAACAGGGTATATAGCTACCTCGCTAGGACATCATGGAGTAATAACAGGGTCTACAGCTACCTCGCTAGGACATCATGGAGTCATAACAGGGTCTATAGCTACCTCGCTAGGACATCATGGAGTAATAACAGGGTCGACAGCTACCTCGCTAGGACATCATGGAGTCATAACAGGGTCTATAGCTACCTCGCTAGGACATCATGGAGTAATAACAGGGTCGACAGCTACCTCGCTAGGACATCATGGAGTAATAACAGGGTCGACAGCTACCTCGCTAGGACATCATGGAGTAATAACAGGGTCTACAGCTACCTCGCTAGGACATCATGGAGTCATAACAGGGTCCATAGCTACCTCGCTAGGACATCATGGAGTCATAACAGGGTCTATAGCTACCTCACTAGGACATCATGGAGTCATACACGGGTCTATAGCTACCACGCTAGGACATCATGGAGTTATAACAGGGTCTACAGCTACCTCGCTAGGACATCATGGAGTAATAACAGGGTCTACAGCTACCTCGCTAGGACATCATGGAGTCATACACGGGTCTATAGCTACCTCACTAGGACATCATGGAGTCATAACAGGGTCTATAGCTACCTCGCTAGGACATCATGGAGTCATAACAGGGTCTATAGCTACCTCACTAGGACATCATGGAGTCATAACAGGGTCTATAGATACCTCGCTAGGATGTCATGGAGTCATAACAGGGTCTATAGCTACCTCACTAGGACATCATGGAGTCATACACGGGTCTATAGCTACCACGCTAGGACATCATGGAGTTATAACAGGGTCTACAGCTACCTCGCTAGGACATCATGGAGTAATAACAGGGTCTACAGCTACCTCGCTAGGACATCATGGAGTCATACACGGGTCTATAGCTACCTCACTAGGACATCATGGAGTCATAACAGGGTCTATAGCTACCTCGCTAGGACATCATGGAGTCATAAAAGGATCCATAGCTAGATCTTTAGAAAATCATGGAGTAATAACAGGGTCCATAGCTACCTTTCTAGCACATCATGGAGTCATACAACAGTCTATAGCTACCTCGCTAGGACGTCATGGAGTGATTCAAGGGTCTATAGCTACCTCGCTAGGACATATGGAGTCAAAACAGGGTATATAACTACCTCACTAGGACATCATGGAGTCATACAAGGGTCTATAGCTATCTCGCTAGGATGTCATGGAGTCATAACAGGATCTATAGCTACCTCGCTAGGACATCATGGAGTAATAACAGGGTCTACAGCTACCTCGCTAGGACATCATGGAGTCATAACAGGGTCTATAGCTACCTCGCTAGGACATCATGGAGTAATAACAGGGTCTACAGCTACCTCGCTAGGACATCATGGAGTAATAACAGGGTCTACAGCTACCTCGCTAGGACATCATGGAGTCATAACAGGGTCTATAGCTACCTCGCTAGGACATCATGGAGTCATAACAGGGTATATAGCTACCTCACTAGGACATCATGGAGTCATACAAGGGTCTATAGATACCTCGCTAGGATGTCATGGAGTCATAACAGGGTCTATAGCTACCTCGCTAGGACATCATGGAGTAATAACAGGGTCTACAGCTACCTCACTAGGACATCATGGAGTAATAACAGGGTCTATAGCTACCTCGCTAGGAAATCATGGAGTAATAACAGGGTCTACAGCTACCTCGCTAGGACATCATGGAGTAATAACAGGGTCTACAGCTACCTCGCTAGGAAATCATGGAGTCATAACAGGGTCTATAGCTACCTCGCTAGGACTTTATGGAGTCATAACAGGGTCTATAGCTACCTCGCTAGGACATCATGGAGTAATAACAGGGTCTACAGCTACCTCGCTAGGACATCATGGAGTCATAACAGGGTCTACAGCTACCTCGCTAGGATGTCATGGAGTCATAACAGGGTCTATAGCTACCTCGCTAGGACGTCATGGAGTGATTCAAGGGTCTATAGCTACCTCGCTAGGACGTCATGGAGTTATTCAAGGGTCTATAGCTACCTCGCTAGGACATCATGGAGTAATAACAGGGTCTACAGCTACCTCGCTAGGACATCATGGAGTAATAACAGGGTCTACAGCTACCTCGCTAGGACATCATGGAGTAATAACAGGGTCTACAGCTACCTCACTAGAACATCATGGAGTCAAACAAGTGTCTATAGCTACCGCGCTAGGACATCATGGAGTCATAACAGGGTCTATAGGTTCCTCGCTAGGACATCATGGAGTCATAACAGGATCTATAGCTACCTCGCTAGGACATCATGGAGTCATAACAGGGTCTTACTTACCTCACTAGGACATCATGGAGTCATACAAGGGTCTATAGGTACCTCGCTAGGACTTCATGGAATCAGACAAGGGTCTGTAGCTACCTCACTAGGACATATGGAGTCATAACAGGATCTATAGCTAACTCGCTAGGACATCATGGAGTCATAACAGGGTCTATAGGTTCCTCGCTAGGACATCATGGAGTCATAACAGGGTCTATAGCTACCTCGCTAGGACATCATGGAGTCATTCAAGGGTCTATAGCTACCTCGCTAGGATGTCATGGAGTCATAACAGGATCTATAGCTACCTCGCTAGGACATCATGGAGTCATAACAGGGTATATAGCTACCTCGCTAGGACATCATGGAGTAATAACAGGGTCTACAGCTACCTCGCTAGGACATCATGGAGTCATAACAGGGTCTATAGCTACCTCGCTAGGACATCATGGAGTAATAACAGGGTCGACAGCTACCTCGCTAGGACATCATGGAGTCATAACAGGGTCTATAGCTACCTCGCTAGGACATCATGGAGTAATAACAGGGTCGACAGCTACCTCGCTAGGACATCATGGAGTAATAACAGGGTCGACAGCTACCTCGCTAGGACATCATGGAGTAATAACAGGGTCTACAGCTACCTCGCTAGGACATCATGGAGTCATAACAGGGTCCATAGCTACCTCGCTAGGACATCATGGAGTCATAACAGGGTCTATAGCTACCTCGCTAGGACATCATGGAGTAATAACAGGGTCGACAGCTACCTCGCTAGGACATCATGGAGTCATAACAGGGTCTATAGCTACCTCGCTAGGACATCATGGAGTAATAACAGGGTCGACAGCTACCTCGCTAGGACATCATGGAGTAATAACAGGGTCGACAGCTACCTCGCTAGGACATCATGGAGTAATAACAGGGTCTAAAGCTACCTCGCTAGGACATCATGGAGTCATAACAGGGTCCATAGCTACCTCGCTAGGACATCATGGAGTCATAACAGGGTCTATAGCTACCTCACTAGGACATCATGGAGTCATACACGGGTCTATAGCTACCAAGCTAGGACATCATGGAGTTATAACAGGGTCTACAGCTACCTCGCTAGGACATCATGGAGTAATAACAGGGTCTACAGCTACCTCGCTAGGACATCATGGAGTCATACACGGGTCTATAGCTACCTCACTAGGACATCATGTAGTCATAACAGGGTCTATAGCTACCTCGCTAGGACATCATGGAGTCATAACAGGGTCTATAGCTACCTCACTAGGACATCATGGAGTCATAACAGGGTCTATAGCTACCTCACTAGGACATCATGGAGTCATAACAGGGTCTATAGCTACCTCACTAGGACATCATGGAGTCATACACGGGTCTATAGCTACCTCGCTAGGACGTCATGGAGTCATAACAGGGTCTACAGCTACCTCGCTAGGACATCATGGAGTAATAACAGGGTCTACAGCTACCTCGCTAGGACATCATGGAGTCATAACAGGGTCTATAGCTACCTCGCTAGGACATCATGGAGTAATAACAGGGTCGACAGCTACCTCGCTAGGACATCATGGAGTCATAACAGGGTCTATAGCTACCTCGCTAGGACATCATGGAGTAATAACAGGGTCGACAGCTACCTCGCTAGGACATCATGGAGTAATAACAGGGTCGACAGCTACCTCGCTAGGACATCATGGAGTAATAACAGGGTCTACAGCTACCTCGCTAGGACATCATGGAGTCATAACAGGGTCTATAGCTACCTCACTAGGACATCATGGAGTAATAACAGGGTCTATAGCTACCTCACTAGGACATCATGGAGTCATACACGGGTCTATAGCTACCACGCTAGGACATCATGGAGTTATAACAGGGTCTACAGCTACCTCGCTAGGACATCATGGAGTAATAACAGGGTCTACAGCTACCTCGCTAGGACATCATGGAGTCATACACGGGTCTATAGCTACCTCACTAGGACATCATGGAGTCATAACAGGGTCTATAGCTACCTCGCTAGGACATCATGGAGTCATAAAAGGATCCATAGCTAGATCTTTAGAAAATCATGGAGTAATAACAGGGTCCATAGCTACCTTTCTAGCACATCATGGAGTCATACAACAGTCTATAGCTACCTCGCTAGGACGTCATGGAGTGATTCAAGGGTCTATAGCTACCTCGCTAGGACATATGGAGTCAAAACAGGGTATATAACTACCTCACTAGGACATCATGGAGTCATACAAGGGTCTATAGCTATCTCGCTAGGATGTCATGGAGTCATAACAGGATCTATAGCTACCTCGCTAGGACATCATGGAGTAATAACAGGGTCTACAGCTACCTCGCTAGGACATCATGGAGTCATAACAGGGTCTATAGCTACCTCGCTAGGACATCATGGAGTAATAACAGGGTCTACAGCTACCTCGCTAGGACATCATGGAGTAATAACAGGGTCTACAGCTACCTCGCTAGGACATCATGGAGTCATAACAGGGTCTATAGCTACCTCGCTAGGACATCATGGAGTCATAACAGGGTATATAGCTACCTCACTAGGACATCATGGAGTCATACAAGGGTCTATAGATACCTCGCTAGGATGTCATGGAGTCATAACAGGGTCTATAGCTACCTCGCTAGGACATCATGGAGTAATAACAGGGTCTACAGCTACCTCACTAGGACATCATGGAGTAATAACAGGGTCTATAGCTACCTCGCTAGGAAATCATGGAGTAATAACAGGGTCTACAGCTACCTCGCTAGGACATCATGGAGTAATAACAGGGTCTACAGCTACCTCGCTAGGAAATCATGGAGTCATAACAGGGTCTATAGCTACCTCGCTAGGACTTTATGGAGTCATAACAGGGTCTATAGCTACCTCGCTAGGACATCATGGAGTAATAACAGGGTCTACAGCTACCTCGCTAGGACATCATGGAGTCATAACAGGGTCTACAGCTACCTCGCTAGGATGTCATGGAGTCATAACAGGGTCTATAGCTACCTCGCTAGGACGTCATGGAGTGATTCAAGGGTCTATAGCTACCTCGCTAGGACGTCATGGAGTTATTCAAGGGTCTATAGCTACCTCGCTAGGACATCATGGAGTAATAACAGGGTCTACAGCTACCTCGCTAGGACATCATGGAGTAATAACAGGGTCTATAGCTACCTCACTAGGACATCATGGAGTCATACACGGGTCTATAGCTACCACGCTAGGACATCATGGAGTTATAACAGGGTCTACAGCTACCTCGCTAGGACATCATGGAGTAATAACAGGGTCTACAGCTACCTCGCTAGGACATCATGGAGTCATACACGGGTCTATAGCTACCTCACTAGGACATCATGGAGTCATAACAGGGTCTATAGCTACCTCGCTAGGACATCATGGAGTCATAAAAGGATCCATAGCTAGATCTTTAGAAAATCATGGAGTAATAACAGGGTCCATAGCTACCTTTCTAGCACATCATGGAGTCATACAACAGTCTATAGCTACCTCGCTAGGACGTCATGGAGTGATTCAAGGGTCTATAGCTACCTCGCTAGGACATATGGAGTCAAAACAGGGTATATAACTACCTCACTAGGACATCATGGAGTCATACAAGGGTCTATAGCTATCTCGCTAGGATGTCATGGAGTCATAACAGGATCTATAGCTACCTCGCTAGGACATCATGGAGTAATAACAGGGTCTACAGCTACCTCGCTAGGACATCATGGAGTCATAACAGGGTCTATAGCTACCTCGCTAGGACATCATGGAGTAATAACAGGGTCTACAGCTACCTCGCTAGGACATCATGGAGTAATAACAGGGTCTACAGCTACCTCGCTAGGACATCATGGAGTCATAACAGGGTCTATAGCTACCTCGCTAGGACATCATGGAGTCATAACAGGGTATATAGCTACCTCACTAGGACATCATGGAGTCATACAAGGGTCTATAGATACCTCGCTAGGATGTCATGGAGTCATAACAGGGTCTATAGCTACCTCGCTAGGACATCATGGAGTAATAACAGGGTCTACAGCTACCTCACTAGGACATCATGGAGTAATAACAGGGTCTATAGCTACCTCGCTAGGAAATCATGGAGTAATAACAGGGTCTACAGCTACCTCGCTAGGACATCATGGAGTAATAACAGGGTCTACAGCTACCTCGCTAGGAAATCATGGAGTCATAACAGGGTCTATAGCTACCTCGCTAGGACTTTATGGAGTCATAACAGGGTCTATAGCTACCTCGCTAGGACATCATGGAGTAATAACAGGGTCTACAGCTACCTCGCTAGGACATCATGGAGTCATAACAGGGTCTACAGCTACCTCGCTAGGATGTCATGGAGTCATAACAGGGTCTATAGCTACCTCGCTAGGACGTCATGGAGTGATTCAAGGGTCTATAGCTACCTCGCTAGGACGTCATGGAGTTATTCAAGGGTCTATAGCTACCTCGCTAGGACATCATGGAGTAATAACAGGGTCTACAGCTACCTCGCTAGGACATCATGGAGTAATAACAGGGTCTACAGCTACCTCGCTAGGACATCATGGAGTAATAACAGGGTCTACAGCTACCTCACTAGAACATCATGGAGTCAAACAAGTGTCTATAGCTACCGCGCTAGGACATCATGGAGTCATAACAGGGTCTATAGGTTCCTCGCTAGGACATCATGGAGTCATAACAGGATCTATAGCTACCTCGCTAGGACATCATGGAGTCATAACAGGGTCTTACTTACCTCACTAGGACATCATGGAGTCATACAAGGGTCTATAGGTACCTCGCTAGGACTTCATGGAATCAGACAAGGGTCTGTAGCTACCTCACTAGGACATATGGAGTCATAACAGGATCTATAGCTAACTCGCTAGGACATCATGGAGTCATAACAGGGTCTATAGGTTCCTCGCTAGGACATCATGGAGTCATAACAGGGTCTATAGCTACCTCGCTAGGACATCATGGAGTCATTCAAGGGTCTATAGCTACCTCGCTAGGATGTCATGGAGTCATAACAGGATCTATAGCTACCTCGCTAGGACATCATGGAGTCATAACAGGGTATATAGCTACCTCGCTAGGACATCATGGAGTAATAACAGGGTCTACAGCTACCTCGCTAGGACATCATGGAGTCATAACAGGGTCTATAGCTACCTCGCTAGGACATCATGGAGTAATAACAGGGTCGACAGCTACCTCGCTAGGACATCATGGAGTCATAACAGGGTCTATAGCTACCTCGCTAGGACATCATGGAGTAATAACAGGGTCGACAGCTACCTCGCTAGGACATCATGGAGTAATAACAGGGTCGACAGCTACCTCGCTAGGACATCATGGAGTAATAACAGGGTCTACAGCTACCTCGCTAGGACATCATGGAGTCATAACAGGGTCCATAGCTACCTCGCTAGGACATCATGGAGTCATAACAGGGTCTATAGCTACCTCACTAGGACATCATGGAGTCATACACGGGTCTATAGCTACCACGCTAGGACATCATGGAGTTATAACAGGGTCTACAGCTACCTCGCTAGGACATCATGGAGTAATAACAGGGTCTACAGCTACCTCGCTAGGACATCATGGAGTCATACACGGGTCTATAGCTACCTCACTAGGACATCATGGAGTCATAACAGGGTCTATAGCTACCTCGCTAGGACATCATGGAGTCATAACAGGGTCTATAGCTACCTCACTAGGATGTCATGGAGTCATAACAGGATCTATAGCTAACTCGCTAGGACATCATGGAGTCATAACAGGGTCTATAGGTTCCTCGCTAGGACATCATGGAGTCATAACAGGGTCTATAGCTACCTCGCTAGGACATCATGGAGTCATTCAAGGGTCTATAGCTACCTCGCTAGGATGTCATGGAGTCATAACAGGATCTATAGCTACCTCGCTAGGACATCATGGAGTCATAACAGGGTATATAGCTACCTCGCTAGGACATCATGGAGTAATAACAGGGTCTACAGCTACCTCGCTAGGACATCATGGAGTCATAACAGGGTCTATAGCTACCTCGCTAGGACATCATGGAGTAATAACAGGGTCGACAGCTACCTCGCTAGGACATCATGGAGTCATAACAGGGTCTATAGCTACCTCGCTAGGACATCATGGAGTAATAACAGGGTCGACAGCTACCTCGCTAGGACATCATGGAGTAATAACAGGGTCGACAGCTACCTCGCTAGGACATCATGGAGTAATAACAGGGTCTACAGCTACCTCGCTAGGACATCATGGAGTCATAACAGGGTCCATAGCTACCTCGCTAGGACATCATGGAGTCATAACAGGGTCTATAGCTACCTCACTAGGACATCATGGAGTCATACACGGGTCTATAGCTACCACGCTAGGACATCATGGAGTTATAACAGGGTCTACAGCTACCTCGCTAGGACATCATGGAGTAATAACAGGGTCTACAGCTACCTCGCTAGGACATCATGGAGTCATACACGGGTCTATAGCTACCTCACTAGGACATCATGGAGTCATAACAGGGTCTATAGCTACCTCGCTAGGACATCATGGAGTCATAACAGGGTCTATAGCTACCTCACTAGGACATCATGGAGTCATAACAGGGTCTATAGATACCTCGCTAGGATGTCATGGAGTCATAACAGGGTCTATAGCTACCTCACTAGGACATCATGGAGTCATACACGGGTCTATAGCTACCACGCTAGGACATCATGGAGTCATAACAGGGTCTATAGCTACCTCGCTAGGACATCATGGAGTCATTCAAGGGTCTATAGCTACCTCGCTAGGATGTCATGGAGTCATAACAGGATCTATAGCTACCTCGCTAGGACATCATGGAGTCATAACAGGGTATATAGCTACCTCGCTAGGACATCATGGAGTAATAACAGGGTCTACAGCTACCTCGCTAGGACATCATGGAGTCATAACAGGGTCTATAGCTACCTCGCTAGGACATCATGGAGTAATAACAGGGTCGACAGCTACCTCGCTAGGACATCATGGAGTCATAACAGGGTCTATAGCTACCTCGCTAGGACATCATGGAGTAATAACAGAGTCGACAGCTACCTCGCTAGGACATCATGGAGTAATAACAGGGTCGACAGCTACCTCGCTAGGACATCATGGAGTAATAACAGGGTCTAAAGCTACCTCGCTAGGACATCATGGAGTCATAACAGGGTCCATAGCTACCTCGCTAGGACATCATGGAGTCATAACAGGGTCTATAGCTACCTCACTAGGACATCATGGAGTCATACACGGGTCTATAGCTACCAAGCTAGGACATCATGGAGTTATAACAGGGTCTACAGCTACCTCGCTAGGACATCATGGAGTAATAACAGGGTCTACAGCTACCTCGCTAGGACATCATGGAGTCATACACGGGTCTATAGCTACCTCACTAGGACATCATGTAGTCATAACAGGGTCTATAGCTACCTCGCTAGGACATCATGGAGTCATAACAGGGTCTATAGCTACCTCACTAGGACATCATGGAGTCATAACAGGGTCTATAGCTACCTCACTAGGACATCATGGAGTCATAACAGGGTCTATAGCTACCTCACTAGGACATCATGGAGTCATACACGGGTCTATAGCTACCTCGCTAGGACGTCATGGAGTCATAACAGGGTCTACAGCTACCTCGCTAGGACATCATGGAGTAATAACAGGGTCTACAGCTACCTCGCTAGGACATCATGGAGTCATAACAGGGTCTATAGCTACCTCGCTAGGACATCATGGAGTAATAACAGGGTCGACAGCTACCTCGCTAGGACATCATGGAGTCATAACAGGGTCTATAGCTACCTCGCTAGGACATCATGGAGTAATAACAGGGTCGACAGCTACCTCGCTAGGACATCATGGAGTAATAACAGGGTCGACAGCTACCTCGCTAGGACATCATGGAGTAATAACAGGGTCTACAGCTACCTCGCTAGGACATCATGGAGTCATAACAGGGTCTATAGCTACCTCACTAGGACATCATGGAGTAATAACAGGGTCTATAGCTACCTCACTAGGACATCATGGAGTCATACACGGGTCTATAGCTACCACGCTAGGACATCATGGAGTTATAACAGGGTCTACAGCTACCTCGCTAGGACATCATGGAGTAATAACAGGGTCTACAGCTACCTCGCTAGGACATCATGGAGTCATACACGGGTCTATAGCTACCTCACTAGGACATCATGGAGTCATAACAGGGTCTATAGCTACCTCGCTAGGACATCATGGAGTCATAAAAGGATCCATAGCTAGATCTTTAGAAAATCATGGAGTAATAACAGGGTCCATAGCTACCTTTCTAGCACATCATGGAGTCATACAACAGTCTATAGCTACCTCGCTAGGACGTCATGGAGTGATTCAAGGGTCTATAGCTACCTCGCTAGGACATATGGAGTCAAAACAGGGTATATAACTACCTCACTAGGACATCATGGAGTCATACAAGGGTCTATAGCTATCTCGCTAGGATGTCATGGAGTCATAACAGGATCTATAGCTACCTCGCTAGGACATCATGGAGTAATAACAGGGTCTACAGCTACCTCGCTAGGACATCATGGAGTCATAACAGGGTCTATAGCTACCTCGCTAGGACATCATGGAGTAATAACAGGGTCTACAGCTACCTCGCTAGGACATCATGGAGTAATAACAGGGTCTACAGCTACCTCGCTAGGACATCATGGAGTCATAACAGGGTCTATAGCTACCTCGCTAGGACATCATGGAGTCATAACAGGGTATATAGCTACCTCACTAGGACATCATGGAGTCATACAAGGGTCTATAGATACCTCGCTAGGATGTCATGGAGTCATAACAGGGTCTATAGCTACCTCGCTAGGACATCATGGAGTAATAACAGGGTCTACAGCTACCTCACTAGGACATCATGGAGTAATAACAGGGTCTATAGCTACCTCGCTAGGAAATCATGGAGTAATAACAGGGTCTACAGCTACCTCGCTAGGACATCATGGAGTAATAACAGGGTCTACAGCTACCTCGCTAGGAAATCATGGAGTCATAACAGGGTCTATAGCTACCTCGCTAGGACTTTATGGAGTCATAACAGGGTCTATAGCTACCTCGCTAGGACATCATGGAGTAATAACAGGGTCTACAGCTACCTCGCTAGGACATCATGGAGTCATAACAGGGTCTACAGCTACCTCGCTAGGATGTCATGGAGTCATAACAGGGTCTATAGCTACCTCGCTAGGACGTCATGGAGTGATTCAAGGGTCTATAGCTACCTCGCTAGGACGTCATGGAGTTATTCAAGGGTCTATAGCTACCTCGCTAGGACATCATGGAGTAATAACAGGGTCTACAGCTACCTCGCTAGGACATCATGGAGTAATAACAGGGTCTACAGCTACCTCGCTAGGACATCATGGAGTAATAACAGGGTCTACAGCTACCTCACTAGAACATCATGGAGTCAAACAAGTGTCTATAGCTACCGCGCTAGGACATCATGGAGTCATAACAGGGTCTATAGGTTCCTCGCTAGGACATCATGGAGTCATAACAGGATCTATAGCTACCTCGCTAGGACATCATGGAGTCATAACAGGGTCTTACTTACCTCACTAGGACATCATGGAGTCATAACAGGGTCCATAGCTACCTCGCTAGGACATCATGGAGTCATAACAGGGTCTATAGCTACCTCACTAGGACATCATGGAGTCATACACGGGTCTATAGCTACCAAGCTAGGACATCATGGAGTTATAACAGGGTCTACAGCTACCTCGCTAGGACATCATGGAGTAATAACAGGGTCTACAGCTACCTCGCTAGGACATCATGGAGTCATACACGGGTCTATAGCTACCTCACTAGGACATCATGTAGTCATAACAGGGTCTATAGCTACCTCGCTAGGACATCATGGAGTCATAACAGGGTCTATAGCTACCTCACTAGGACATCATGGAGTCATAACAGGGTCTATAGCTACCTCACTAGGACATCATGGAGTCATAACAGGGTCTATAGCTACCTCACTAGGACATCATGGAGTCATACACGGGTCTATAGCTACCTCGCTAGGACGTCATGGAGTCATAACAGGGTCTACAGCTACCTCGCTAGGACATCATGGAGTAATAACAGGGTCTACAGCTACCTCGCTAGGACATCATGGAGTCATAACAGGGTCTATAGCTACCTCGCTAGGACATCATGGAGTAATAACAGGGTCGACAGCTACCTCGCTAGGACATCATGGAGTCATAACAGGGTCTATAGCTACCTCGCTAGGACATCATGGAGTAATAACAGGGTCGACAGCTACCTCGCTAGGACATCATGGAGTAATAACAGGGTCGACAGCTACCTCGCTAGGACATCATGGAGTAATAACAGGGTCTACAGCTACCTCGCTAGGACATCATGGAGTCATAACAGGGTCTATAGCTACCTCACTAGGACATCATGGAGTAATAACAGGGTCTATAGCTACCTCACTAGGACATCATGGAGTCATACACGGGTCTATAGCTACCACGCTAGGACATCATGGAGTTATAACAGGGTCTACAGCTACCTCGCTAGGACATCATGGAGTAATAACAGGGTCTACAGCTACCTCGCTAGGACATCATGGAGTCATACACGGGTCTATAGCTACCTCACTAGGACATCATGGAGTCATAACAGGGTCTATAGCTACCTCGCTAGGACATCATGGAGTCATAAAAGGATCCATAGCTAGATCTTTAGAAAATCATGGAGTAATAACAGGGTCCATAGCTACCTTTCTAGCACATCATGGAGTCATACAACAGTCTATAGCTACCTCGCTAGGACGTCATGGAGTGATTCAAGGGTCTATAGCTACCTCGCTAGGACATATGGAGTCAAAACAGGGTATATAACTACCTCACTAGGACATCATGGAGTCATACAAGGGTCTATAGCTATCTCGCTAGGATGTCATGGAGTCATAACAGGATCTATAGCTACCTCGCTAGGACATCATGGAGTAATAACAGGGTCTACAGCTACCTCGCTAGGACATCATGGAGTCATAACAGGGTCTATAGCTACCTCGCTAGGACATCATGGAGTAATAACAGGGTCTACAGCTACCTCGCTAGGACATCATGGAGTAATAACAGGGTCTACAGCTACCTCGCTAGGACATCATGGAGTCATAACAGGGTCTATAGCTACCTCGCTAGGACATCATGGAGTCATAACAGGGTATATAGCTACCTCACTAGGACATCATGGAGTCATACAAGGGTCTATAGATACCTCGCTAGGATGTCATGGAGTCATAACAGGGTCTATAGCTACCTCGCTAGGACATCATGGAGTAATAACAGGGTCTACAGCTACCTCACTAGGACATCATGGAGTAATAACAGGGTCTATAGCTACCTCGCTAGGAAATCATGGAGTAATAACAGGGTCTACAGCTACCTCGCTAGGACATCATGGAGTAATAACAGGGTCTACAGCTACCTCGCTAGGAAATCATGGAGTCATAACAGGGTCTATAGCTACCTCGCTAGGACTTTATGGAGTCATAACAGGGTCTATAGCTACCTCGCTAGGACATCATGGAGTAATAACAGGGTCTACAGCTACCTCGCTAGGACATCATGGAGTCATAACAGGGTCTACAGCTACCTCGCTAGGATGTCATGGAGTCATAACAGGGTCTATAGCTACCTCGCTAGGACGTCATGGAGTGATTCAAGGGTCTATAGCTACCTCGCTAGGACGTCATGGAGTTATTCAAGGGTCTATAGCTACCTCGCTAGGACATCATGGAGTAATAACAGGGTCTACAGCTACCTCGCTAGGACATCATGGAGTAATAACAGGGTCTATAGCTACCTCACTAGGACATCATGGAGTCATACACGGGTCTATAGCTACCACGCTAGGACATCATGGAGTTATAACAGGGTCTACAGCTACCTCGCTAGGACATCATGGAGTAATAACAGGGTCTACAGCTACCTCGCTAGGACATCATGGAGTCATACACGGGTCTATAGCTACCTCACTAGGACATCATGGAGTCATAACAGGGTCTATAGCTACCTCGCTAGGACATCATGGAGTCATAAAAGGATCCATAGCTAGATCTTTAGAAAATCATGGAGTAATAACAGGGTCCATAGCTACCTTTCTAGCACATCATGGAGTCATACAACAGTCTATAGCTACCTCGCTAGGACGTCATGGAGTGATTCAAGGGTCTATAGCTACCTCGCTAGGACATATGGAGTCAAAACAGGGTATATAACTACCTCACTAGGACATCATGGAGTCATACAAGGGTCTATAGCTATCTCGCTAGGATGTCATGGAGTCATAACAGGATCTATAGCTACCTCGCTAGGACATCATGGAGTAATAACAGGGTCTACAGCTACCTCGCTAGGACATCATGGAGTCATAACAGGGTCTATAGCTACCTCGCTAGGACATCATGGAGTAATAACAGGGTCTACAGCTACCTCGCTAGGACATCATGGAGTAATAACAGGGTCTACAGCTACCTCGCTAGGACATCATGGAGTCATAACAGGGTCTATAGCTACCTCGCTAGGACATCATGGAGTCATAACAGGGTATATAGCTACCTCACTAGGACATCATGGAGTCATACAAGGGTCTATAGATACCTCGCTAGGATGTCATGGAGTCATAACAGGGTCTATAGCTACCTCGCTAGGACATCATGGAGTAATAACAGGGTCTACAGCTACCTCACTAGGACATCATGGAGTAATAACAGGGTCTATAGCTACCTCGCTAGGAAATCATGGAGTAATAACAGGGTCTACAGCTACCTCGCTAGGACATCATGGAGTAATAACAGGGTCTACAGCTACCTCGCTAGGAAATCATGGAGTCATAACAGGGTCTATAGCTACCTCGCTAGGACTTTATGGAGTCATAACAGGGTCTATAGCTACCTCGCTAGGACATCATGGAGTAATAACAGGGTCTACAGCTACCTCGCTAGGACATCATGGAGTCATAACAGGGTCTACAGCTACCTCGCTAGGATGTCATGGAGTCATAACAGGGTCTATAGCTACCTCGCTAGGACGTCATGGAGTGATTCAAGGGTCTATAGCTACCTCGCTAGGACGTCATGGAGTTATTCAAGGGTCTATAGCTACCTCGCTAGGACATCATGGAGTAATAACAGGGTCTACAGCTACCTCGCTAGGACATCATGGAGTAATAACAGGGTCTACAGCTACCTCGCTAGGACATCATGGAGTAATAACAGGGTCTACAGCTACCTCACTAGAACATCATGGAGTCAAACAAGTGTCTATAGCTACCGCGCTAGGACATCATGGAGTCATAACAGGGTCTATAGGTTCCTCGCTAGGACATCATGGAGTCATAACAGGATCTATAGCTACCTCGCTAGGACATCATGGAGTCATAACAGGGTCTTACTTACCTCACTAGGACATCATGGAGTCATACAAGGGTCTATAGGTACCTCGCTAGGACTTCATGGAATCAGACAAGGGTCTGTAGCTACCTCACTAGGACATATGGAGTCATAACAGGATCTATAGCTAACTCGCTAGGACATCATGGAGTCATAACAGGGTCTATAGGTTCCTCGCTAGGACATCATGGAGTCATAACAGGGTCTATAGCTACCTCGCTAGGACATCATGGAGTCATTCAAGGGTCTATAGCTACCTCGCTAGGATGTCATGGAGTCATAACAGGATCTATAGCTACCTCGCTAGGACATCATGGAGTCATAACAGGGTATATAGCTACCTCGCTAGGACATCATGGAGTAATAACAGGGTCTACAGCTACCTCGCTAGGACATCATGGAGTCATAACAGGGTCTATAGCTACCTCGCTAGGACATCATGGAGTAATAACAGGGTCGACAGCTACCTCGCTAGGACATCATGGAGTCATAACAGGGTCTATAGCTACCTCGCTAGGACATCATGGAGTAATAACAGGGTCGACAGCTACCTCGCTAGGACATCATGGAGTAATAACAGGGTCGACAGCTACCTCGCTAGGACATCATGGAGTAATAACAGGGTCTACAGCTACCTCGCTAGGACATCATGGAGTCATAACAGGGTCCATAGCTACCTCGCTAGGACATCATGGAGTCATAACAGGGTCTATAGCTACCTCACTAGGACATCATGGAGTCATACACGGGTCTATAGCTACCACGCTAGGACATCATGGAGTTATAACAGGGTCTACAGCTACCTCGCTAGGACATCATGGAGTAATAACAGGGTCTACAGCTACCTCGCTAGGACATCATGGAGTCATACACGGGTCTATAGCTACCTCACTAGGACATCATGGAGTCATAACAGGGTCTATAGCTACCTCGCTAGGACATCATGGAGTCATAACAGGGTCTATAGCTACCTCACTAGGATGTCATGGAGTCATAACAGGATCTATAGCTAACTCGCTAGGACATCATGGAGTCATAACAGGGTCTATAGGTTCCTCGCTAGGACATCATGGAGTCATAACAGGGTCTATAGCTACCTCGCTAGGACATCATGGAGTCATTCAAGGGTCTATAGCTACCTCGCTAGGATGTCATGGAGTCATAACAGGATCTATAGCTACCTCGCTAGGACATCATGGAGTCATAACAGGGTATATAGCTACCTCGCTAGGACATCATGGAGTAATAACAGGGTCTACAGCTACCTCGCTAGGACATCATGGAGTCATAACAGGGTCTATAGCTACCTCGCTAGGACATCATGGAGTAATAACAGGGTCGACAGCTACCTCGCTAGGACATCATGGAGTCATAACAGGGTCTATAGCTACCTCGCTAGGACATCATGGAGTAATAACAGGGTCGACAGCTACCTCGCTAGGACATCATGGAGTAATAACAGGGTCGACAGCTACCTCGCTAGGACATCATGGAGTAATAACAGGGTCTACAGCTACCTCGCTAGGACATCATGGAGTCATAACAGGGTCCATAGCTACCTCGCTAGGACATCATGGAGTCATAACAGGGTCTATAGCTACCTCACTAGGACATCATGGAGTCATACACGGGTCTATAGCTACCACGCTAGGACATCATGGAGTTATAACAGGGTCTACAGCTACCTCGCTAGGACATCATGGAGTAATAACAGGGTCTACAGCTACCTCGCTAGGACATCATGGAGTCATACACGGGTCTATAGCTACCTCACTAGGACATCATGGAGTCATAACAGGGTCTATAGCTACCTCGCTAGGACATCATGGAGTCATAACAGGGTCTATAGCTACCTCACTAGGACATCATGGAGTCATAACAGGGTCTATAGATACCTCGCTAGGATGTCATGGAGTCATAACAGGGTCTATAGCTACCTCACTAGGACATCATGGAGTCATACACGGGTCTATAGCTACCACGCTAGGACATCATGGAGTTATAACAGGGTCTACAGCTACCTCGCTAGGACATCATGGAGTAATAACAGGGTCTACAGCTACCTCGCTAGGACATCATGGAGTCATACACGGGTCTATAGCTACCTCACTAGGACATCATGGAGTCATAACAGGGTCTATAGCTACCTCGCTAGGACATCATGGAGTCATAAAAGGATCCATAGCTAGATCTTTAGAAAATCATGGAGTAATAACAGGGTCCATAGCTACCTTTCTAGCACATCATGGAGTCATACAACAGTCTATAGCTACCTCGCTAGGACGTCATGGAGTGATTCAAGGGTCTATAGCTACCTCGCTAGGACATATGGAGTCAAAACAGGGTATATAACTACCTCACTAGGACATCATGGAGTCATACAAGGGTCTATAGCTATCTCGCTAGGATGTCATGGAGTCATAACAGGATCTATAGCTACCTCGCTAGGACATCATGGAGTAATAACAGGGTCTACAGCTACCTCGCTAGGACATCATGGAGTCATAACAGGGTCTATAGCTACCTCGCTAGGACATCATGGAGTAATAACAGGGTCTACAGCTACCTCGCTAGGACATCATGGAGTAATAACAGGGTCTACAGCTACCTCGCTAGGACATCATGGAGTCATAACAGGGTCTATAGCTACCTCGCTAGGACATCATGGAGTCATAACAGGGTATATAGCTACCTCACTAGGACATCATGGAGTCATACAAGGGTCTATAGATACCTCGCTAGGATGTCATGGAGTCATAACAGGGTCTATAGCTACCTCGCTAGGACATCATGGAGTAATAACAGGGTCTACAGCTACCTCACTAGGACATCATGGAGTAATAACAGGGTCTATAGCTACCTCGCTAGGAAATCATGGAGTAATAACAGGGTCTACAGCTACCTCGCTAGGACATCATGGAGTAATAACAGGGTCTACAGCTACCTCGCTAGGAAATCATGGAGTCATAACAGGGTCTATAGCTACCTCGCTAGGACTTTATGGAGTCATAACAGGGTCTATAGCTACCTCGCTAGGACATCATGGAGTAATAACAGGGTCTACAGCTACCTCGCTAGGACATCATGGAGTCATAACAGGGTCTACAGCTACCTCGCTAGGATGTCATGGAGTCATAACAGGGTCTATAGCTACCTCGCTAGGACGTCATGGAGTGATTCAAGGGTCTATAGCTACCTCGCTAGGACGTCATGGAGTTATTCAAGGGTCTATAGCTACCTCGCTAGGACATCATGGAGTAATAACAGGGTCTACAGCTACCTCGCTAGGACATCATGGAGTAATAACAGGGTCTACAGCTACCTCGCTAGGACATCATGGAGTAATAACAGGGTCTACAGCTACCTCACTAGAACATCATGGAGTCAAACAAGTGTCTATAGCTACCGCGCTAGGACATCATGGAGTCATAACAGGGTCTATAGGTTCCTCGCTAGGACATCATGGAGTCATAACAGGATCTATAGCTACCTCGCTAGGACATCATGGAGTCATAACAGGGTCTACAGCTACCTCGCTAGGACATCATGGAGTCATAACAGGGTCCATAGCTACCTCGCTAGGACATCATGGAGTCATAACAGGGTCTATAGCTACCTCACTAGGACATCATGGAGTCATACACGGGTCTATAGCTACCACGCTAGGACATCATGGAGTTATAACAGGGTCTACAGCTACCTCGCTAGGACATCATGGAGTAATAACAGGGTCTACAGCTACCTCGCTAGGACATCATGGAGTCATACACGGGTCTATAGCTACCTCACTAGGACATCATGGAGTCATAACAGGGTCTATAGCTACCTCGCTAGGACATCATGGAGTCATAACAGGGTCTATAGCTACCTCACTAGGATGTCATGGAGTCATAACAGGATCTATAGCTAACTCGCTAGGACATCATGGAGTCATAACAGGGTCTATAGGTTCCTCGCTAGGACATCATGGAGTCATAACAGGGTCTATAGCTACCTCGCTAGGACATCATGGAGTCATTCAAGGGTCTATAGCTACCTCGCTAGGATGTCATGGAGTCATAACAGGATCTATAGCTACCTCGCTAGGACATCATGGAGTCATAACAGGGTATATAGCTACCTCGCTAGGACATCATGGAGTCATAACAGGGTCTACAGCTACCTCGCTAGGACATCATGGAGTCATAACAGGGTCTATAGCTACCTCGCTAGGACATCATGGAGTAATAACAGGGTCGACAGCTACCTCGCTAGGACATCATGGAGTCATAACAGGGTCTATAGCTACCTCGCTAGGACATCATGGAGTAATAACAGGGTCGACAGCTACCTCGCTAGGACATCATGGAGTAATAACAGGGTCGACAGCTACCTCGCTAGGACATCATGGAGTAATAACAGGGTCTACAGCTACCTCGCTAGGACATCATGGAGTCATAACAGGGTCCATAGCTACCTCGCTAGGACATCATGGAGTCATAACAGGGTCTATAGCTACCTCACTAGGACATCATGGAGTCATACACGGGTCTATAGCTACCACGCTAGGACATCATGGAGTTATAACAGGGTCTACAGCTACCTCGCTAGGACATCATGGAGTAATAACAGGGTCTACAGCTACCTCGCTAGGACATCATGGAGTCATACACGGGTCTATAGCTACCTCACTAGGACATCATGGAGTCATAACAGGGTCTATAGCTACCTCGCTAGGACATCATGGAGTCATAACAGGGTCTATAGCTACCTCACTAGGACATCATGGAGTCATAACAGGGTCTATAGATACCTCGCTAGGATGTCATGGAGTCATAACAGGGTCTATAGCTACCTCACTAGGACATCATGGAGTCATACACGGGTCTATAGCTACCACGCTAGGACATCATGGAGTTATAACAGGGTCTACAGCTACCTCGCTAGGACATCATGGAGTAATAACAGGGTCTACAGCTACCTCGCTAGGACATCATGGAGTCATACACGGGTCTATAGCTACCTCACTAGGACATCATGGAGTCATAACAGGGTCTATAGCTACCTCGCTAGGACATCATGGAGTCATAAAAGGATCCATAGCTAGATCTTTAGAAAATCATGGAGTAATAACAGGGTCCATAGCTACCTTTCTAGCACATCATGGAGTCATACAACAGTCTATAGCTACCTCGCTAGGACGTCATGGAGTGATTCAAGGGTCTATAGCTACCTCGCTAGGACATATGGAGTCAAAACAGGGTATATAACTACCTCACTAGGACATCATGGAGTCATACAAGGGTCTATAGCTATCTCGCTAGGATGTCATGGAGTCATAACAGGATCTATAGCTACCTCGCTAGGACATCATGGAGTAATAACAGGGTCTACAGCTACCTCGCTAGGACATCATGGAGTCATAACAGGGTCTATAGCTACCTCGCTAGGACATCATGGAGTAATAACAGGGTCTACAGCTACCTCGCTAGGACATCATGGAGTAATAACAGGGTCTACAGCTACCTCGCTAGGACATCATGGAGTCATAACAGGGTCTATAGCTACCTCGCTAGGACATCATGGAGTCATAACAGGGTATATAGCTACCTCACTAGGACATCATGGAGTCATACAAGGGTCTATAGATACCTCGCTAGGATGTCATGGAGTCATAACAGGGTCTATAGCTACCTCGCTAGGACATCATGGAGTAATAACAGGGTCTACAGCTACCTCACTAGGACATCATGGAGTAATAACAGGGTCTATAGCTACCTCGCTAGGAAATCATGGAGTAATAACAGGGTCTACAGCTACCTCGCTAGGACATCATGGAGTAATAACAGGGTCTACAGCTACCTCGCTAGGAAATCATGGAGTCATAACAGGGTCTATAGCTACCTCGCTAGGACTTTATGGAGTCATAACAGGGTCTATAGCTACCTCGCTAGGACATCATGGAGTAATAACAGGGTCTACAGCTACCTCGCTAGGACATCATGGAGTCATAACAGGGTCTACAGCTACCTCGCTAGGATGTCATGGAGTCATAACAGGGTCTATAGCTACCTCGCTAGGACGTCATGGAGTGATTCAAGGGTCTATAGCTACCTCGCTAGGACGTCATGGAGTTATTCAAGGGTCTATAGCTACCTCGCTAGGACATCATGGAGTAATAACAGGGTCTACAGCTACCTCGCTAGGACATCATGGAGTAATAACAGGGTCTACAGCTACCTCGCTAGGACATCATGGAGTAATAACAGGGTCTACAGCTACCTCACTAGAACATCATGGAGTCAAACAAGTGTCTATAGCTACCGCGCTAGGACATCATGGAGTCATAACAGGGTCTATAGGTTCCTCGCTAGGACATCATGGAGTCATAACAGGATCTATAGCTACCTCGCTAGGACATCATGGAGTCATAACAGGGTCTTACTTACCTCACTAGGACATCATGGAGTCATACAAGGGTCTATAGGTACCTCGCTAGGACTTCATGGAATCAGACAAGGGTCTGTAGCTACCTCACTAGGACATATGGAGTCATAACAGGATCTATAGCTAACTCGCTAGGACATCATGGAGTCATAACAGGGTCTATAGGTTCCTCGCTAGGACATCATGGAGTCATAACAGGGTCTATAGCTACCTCGCTAGGACATCATGGAGTCATTCAAGGGTCTATAGCTACCTCGCTAGGATGTCATGGAGTCATAACAGGATCTATAGCTACCTCGCTAGGACATCATGGAGTCATAACAGGGTATATAGCTACCTCGCTAGGACATCATGGAGTAATAACAGGGTCTACAGCTACCTCGCTAGGACATCATGGAGTCATAACAGGGTCTATAGCTACCTCGCTAGGACATCATGGAGTAATAACAGGGTCGACAGCTACCTCGCTAGGACATCATGGAGTCATAACAGGGTCTATAGCTACCTCGCTAGGACATCATGGAGTAATAACAGGGTCGACAGCTACCTCGCTAGGACATCATGGAGTAATAACAGGGTCGACAGCTACCTCGCTAGGACATCATGGAGTAATAACAGGGTCTACAGCTACCTCGCTAGGACATCATGGAGTCATAACAGGGTCCATAGCTACCTCGCTAGGACATCATGGAGTCATAACAGGGTCTATAGCTACCTCACTAGGACATCATGGAGTCATACACGGGTCTATAGCTACCACGCTAGGACATCATGGAGTTATAACAGGGTCTACAGCTACCTCGCTAGGACATCATGGAGTAATAACAGGGTCTACAGCTACCTCGCTAGGACATCATGGAGTCATAACAGGGTCTATAGCTACCTCGCTAGGACATCATGGAGTAATAACAGGGTCGACAGCTACCTCGCTAGGACATCATGGAGTCATAACAGGGTCTATAGCTACCTCGCTAGGACATCATGGAGTAATAACAGGGTCGACAGCTACCTCGCTAGGACATCATGGAGTAATAACAGGGTCTACAGCTACCTCGCTAGGACATCATGGAGTCATAACAGGGTCTATAGCTACCTCGCTAGGACATCATGGAGTAATAACAGGGTCTACAGCTACCTCGCTAGGACATCATGGAGTAATAACAGGGTCTACAGCTACCTCGCTAGGACATCATGGAGTCATAACAGGGTCTATAGCTACCTCGCTAGGACATCATGGAGTCATAACAGGGTATATAGCTACCTCACTAGGACATCATGGAGTCATACAAGGGTCTATAGATACCTCGCTAGGATGTCATGGAGTCATAACAGGGTCTATAGCTACCTCGCTAGGACATCATGGAGTAATAACAGGGTCTACAGCTACCTCACTAGGACATCATGGAGTAATAACAGGGTCTATAGCTACCTCGCTAGGAAATCATGGAGTAATAACAGGGTCTACAGCTACCTCGCTAGGACATCATGGAGTAATAACAGGGTCTACAGCTACCTCGCTAGGAAATCATGGAGTCATAACAGGGTCTATAGCTACCTCGCTAGGACTTTATGGAGTCATAACAGGGTCTATAGCTACCTCGCTAGGACATCATGGAGTAATAACAGGGTCTACAGCTACCTCGCTAGGACATCATGGAGTCATAACAGGGTCTACAGCTACCTCGCTAGGATGTCATGGAGTCATAACAGGGTCTATAGCTACCTCGCTAGGACGTCATGGAGTGATTCAAGGGTCTATAGCTACCTCGCTAGGACGTCATGGAGTTATTCAAGGGTCTATAGCTACCTCGCTAGGACATCATGGAGTAATAACAGGGTCTACAGCTACCTCGCTAGGACATCATGGAGTAATAACAGGGTCTACAGCTACCTCGCTAGGACATCATGGAGTAATAACAGGGTCTACAGCTACCTCACTAGAACATCATGGAGTCAAACAAGTGTCTATAGCTACCGCGCTAGGACATCATGGAGTCATAACAGGGTCTATAGGTTCCTCGCTAGGACATCATGGAGTCATAACAGGATCTATAGCTACCTCGCTAGGACATCATGGAGTCATAACAGGGTCTTACTTACCTCACTAGGACATCATGGAGTCATACAAGGGTCTATAGGTACCTCGCTAGGACTTCATGGAATCAGACAAGGGTCTGTAGCTACCTCACTAGGACATATGGAGTCATAACAGGATCTATAGCTAACTCGCTAGGACATCATGGAGTCATAACAGGGTCTATAGGTTCCTCGCTAGGACATCATGGAGTCATAACAGGGTCTATAGCTACCTCGCTAGGACATCATGGAGTCATTCAAGGGTCTATAGCTACCTCGCTAGGATGTCATGGAGTCATAACAGGATCTATAGCTACCTCGCTAGGACATCATGGAGTCATAACAGGGTATATAGCTACCTCGCTAGGACATCATGGAGTAATAACAGGGTCTACAGCTACCTCGCTAGGACATCATGGAGTCATAACAGGGTCTATAGCTACCTCGCTAGGACATCATGGAGTAATAACAGGGTCGACAGCTACCTCGCTAGGACATCATGGAGTCATAACAGGGTCTATAGCTACCTCGCTAGGACATCATGGAGTAATAACAGGGTCGACAGCTACCTCGCTAGGACATCATGGAGTAATAACAGGGTCGACAGCTACCTCGCTAGGACATCATGGAGTAATAACAGGGTCTACAGCTACCTCGCTAGGACATCATGGAGTCATAACAGGGTCCATAGCTACCTCGCTAGGACATCATGGAGTCATAACAGGGTCTATAGCTACCTCACTAGGACATCATGGAGTCATACACGGGTCTATAGCTACCACGCTAGGACATCATGGAGTTATAACAGGGTCTACAGCTACCTCGCTAGGACATCATGGAGTAATAACAGGGTCTACAGCTACCTCGCTAGGACATCATGGAGTCATACACGGGTCTATAGCTACCTCACTAGGACATCATGGAGTCATAACAGGGTCTATAGCTACCTCGCTAGGACATCATGGAGTCATAACAGGGTCTATAGCTACCTCACTAGGATGTCATGGAGTCATAACAGGATCTATAGCTAACTCGCTAGGACATCATGGAGTCATAACAGGGTCTATAGGTTCCTCGCTAGGACATCATGGAGTCATAACAGGGTCTATAGCTACCTCGCTAGGACATCATGGAGTCATTCAAGGGTCTATAGCTACCTCGCTAGGATGTCATGGAGTCATAACAGGATCTATAGCTACCTCGCTAGGACATCATGGAGTCATAACAGGGTATATAGCTACCTCGCTAGGACATCATGGAGTAATAACAGGGTCTACAGCTACCTCGCTAGGACATCATGGAGTCATAACAGGGTCTATAGCTACCTCGCTAGGACATCATGGAGTAATAACAGGGTCGACAGCTACCTCGCTAGGACATCATGGAGTCATAACAGGGTCTATAGCTACCTCGCTAGGACATCATGGAGTAATAACAGGGTCGACAGCTACCTCGCTAGGACATCATGGAGTAATAACAGGGTCGACAGCTACCTCGCTAGGACATCATGGAGTAATAACAGGGTCTACAGCTACCTCGCTAGGACATCATGGAGTCATAACAGGGTCCATAGCTACCTCGCTAGGACATCATGGAGTCATAACAGGGTCTATAGCTACCTCACTAGGACATCATGGAGTCATACACGGGTCTATAGCTACCACGCTAGGACATCATGGAGTTATAACAGGGTCTACAGCTACCTCGCTAGGACATCATGGAGTAATAACAGGGTCTACAGCTACCTCGCTAGGACATCATGGAGTCATACACGGGTCTATAGCTACCTCACTAGGACATCATGGAGTCATAACAGGGTCTATAGCTACCTCGCTAGGACATCATGGAGTCATAACAGGGTCTATAGCTACCTCACTAGGACATCATGGAGTCATAACAGGGTCTATAGCTACCTCACTAGGACATCATGGAGTCATAACAGGGTCTATAGCTACCTCACTAGGACATCATGGAGTCATACACGGGTCTATAGCTACCTCGCTAGGACGTCATGGAGTCATAACAGGGTCTACAGCTACCTCGCTAGGACATCATGGAGTAATAACAGGGTCTACAGCTACCTCGCTAGGACATCATGGAGTCATAACAGGGTCTATAGCTACCTCGCTAGGACATCATGGAGTCATAACAGGGTCTACAGCTACCTCGCTAGGACATCATGGAGTCATACACGGGTCTATAGCTACCTCGCTAGGACGTCATGGAGTCATACACGGGTCTATAGCTACCACGCTAGGACATCATGGAGTTATAACAGGGTCTACAGCTACCTCGCTAGGACATCATGGAGTAATAACAGGGTCTACAGCTACCTCGCTAGGACATCATGGAGTCATACACGGGTCTATAGCTACCTCACTAGGACATCATGTAGTCATAACAGGGTCTATAGCTACCTCGCTAGGACATCATGGAGTCATAACAGGGTCTATAGCTACCTCACTAGGACATCATGGAGTCATAACAGGGTCTATAGCTACCTCACTAGGACATCATGGAGTCATAACAGGGTCTATAGCTACCTCACTAGGACATCATGGAGTCATACACGGGTCTATAGCTACCTCGCTAGGACGTCATGGAGTCATAACAGGGTCTACAGCTACCTCGCTAGGACATCATGGAGTAATAACAGGGTCGACAGCTACCTCGCTAGGACATCATGGAGTAATAACAGGGTCGACAGCTACCTCGCTAGGACATCATGGAGTAATAACAGGGTCTACAGCTACCTCGCTAGGACATCATGGAGTCATAACAGGGTCTATAGCTACCTCACTAGGACATCATGGAGTAATAACAGGGTCTATAGCTACCTCACTAGGACATCATGGAGTCATACACGGGTCTATAGCTACCACGCTAGGACATCATGGAGTTATAACAGGGTCTACAGCTACCTCGCTAGGACATCATGGAGTAATAACAGGGTCTACAGCTACCTCGCTAGGACATCATGGAGTCATACACGGGTCTATAGCTACCTCACTAGGACATCATGGAGTCATAACAGGGTCTATAGCTACCTCACTAGGACATCATGGAGTCATACACGGGTCTATAGCTACCACGCTAGGACATCATGGAGTTATAACAGGGTCTACAGCTACCTCGCTAGGACATCATGGAGTAATAACAGGGTCTACAGCTACCTCGCTAGGACATCATGGAGTCATACACGGGTCTATAGCTACCTCACTAGGACATCATGGAGTCATAACAGGGTCTATAGCTACCTCACTAGGACATCATGGAGTCATAACAGGGTCTATAGCTACCTCGCTAGGACATCATGGAGTCATAACAGGGTCTATAGCTACCTCGCTAGGACATCATGGAGTCATAAAAGGATCCATAGCTAGATCTTTAGAAAATCATGGAGTAATAACAGGGTCCATAGCTACCTTTCTAGCACATCATGGAGTCATACAACAGTCTATAGCTACCTCACTAGGACATCATGGAGTCATAACAGGGTCTATAGCTACCTCGCTAGGACATCATGGAGTCATAAAAGGATCCATAGCTAGATCTTTAGAAAATCATGGAGTAATAACAGGGTCCATAGCTACCTTTCTAGCACATCATGGAGTCATACAACAGTCTATAGCTACCTCGCTAGGACGTCATGGAGTGATTCAAGGGTCTACAGCTACCTCGCTAGGACATCATGGAGTAATAACAGGGTCTACAGCTACCTCGCTAGGAAATCATGGAGTCATAACAGGGTCTATAGCTACCTCGCTAGGACTTTATGGAGTCATAACAGGGTCTATAGCTACCTCGCTAGGACATCATGGAGTAATAACAGGGTCTACAGCTACCTCGCTAGGACATCATGGAGTCATAACAGGGTCTACAGCTACCTCGCTAGGACGTCATGGAGTTATTCAAGGGTCTATAGCTACCTCGCTAGGACATCATGGAGTAATAACAGGGTCTACAGCTACCTCGCTAGGACATCATGGAGTAATAACAGGGTCTACAGCTACCTCGCTAGGACATCATGGAGTAATAACAGGGTCTACAGCTACCTCACTAGAACATCATGGAGTCAAACAAGTGTCTATAGCTACCGCGCTAGGACATCATGGAGTCATAACAGGGTCTATAGGTTCCTCGCTAGGACATCATGGAGTCATAACAGGATCTATAGCTACCTCGCTAGGACATCATGGAGTCATACAAGGGTCTATAGGTACCTCGCTAGGACTTCATGGAATCAGACAAGGGTCTGTAGCTACCTCACTAGGACATATGGAGTCATAACAGGATCTATAGCTAACTCGCTAGGACATCATGGAGTCATAACAGGGTCTATATGTTCCTCGCTAGGACATCATGGAGTCATAACAGGGTCTATAGCTACCTC
The DNA here is from genome assembly GCF_045679555.1 of Salvelinus alpinus. Classification (NCBI taxonomy): domain Eukaryota; kingdom Metazoa; phylum Chordata; class Actinopteri; order Salmoniformes; family Salmonidae; genus Salvelinus; species Salvelinus alpinus. The sequence goes on along the minus strand of NC_092101.1, from coordinate 32,688,902 downwards.
GCTAGGACATCATGGAGTCATTCAAGGGTCTATAGCTACCTCGCTAGGATGTCATGGAGTCATAACAGGATCTATAGCTACCTCGCTAGGACATCATGGAGTCATAACAGGGTATATAGCTACCTCGCTAGGACATCATGGAGTAATAACAGGGTCTACAGCTACCTCGCTAGGACATCATGGAGTCATAACAGGGTCTATAGCTACCTCGCTAGGACATCATGGAGTAATAACAAGGTCGACAGCTACCTCGCTAGGACATCATGGAGTCATAACAGGGTCTATAGCTACCTCGCTAGGACATCATGGAGTAATAACAGGGTCGACAGCTACCTCGCTAGGACATCATGGAGTAATAACAGGGTCGACAGCTACCTCGCTAGGACATCATGGAGTAATAACAGGGTCTACAGCTACCTCGCTAGGACATCATGGAGTCATAACAGGGTCCATAGCTACCTCGCTAGGACATCATGGAGTCATAACAGGGTCTATAGCTACCTCACTAGGACATCATGGAGTCATACACGGGTCTATAGCTACCACGCTAGGACATCATGGAGTTATAACAGTGCTACAGCTACCTCGCTGGGACATCATGGAGTAATAACAGGGTCTACAGCTACCTCGCTAGGACATCATGGAGTCATACACGGGTCTATAGCTACCTCACTAGGACATCATGGAGTCATAACAGGGTCTATAGCTACCTCGCTAGGACATCATGGAGTCATAACAGGGTCTATAGCTACCTCACTAGGACATCATGGAGTCATAACAGGGTCTATAGCTACCTCACTAGGACATCATGGAGTCATAACAGGGTCTATAGCTACCTCACTAGGACATCATGGAGTCATACACGGGTCTATAGCTACCTCGCTAGGACATCATGGAGTAATAACAGGGTCTACAGCTACCTCGTTAGGACATCATGGAGTCATACACGGGTCTATAGCTACCTCGCTAGGACATCATGGAGTCATAACAGGGTCTATAGCTACCTCGCTAGGACATCATGGAGTAATAACAGGGTCTACAGCTACCTCCCTAGGACATCATGGAGTCATACACGGGTCTATAGCTACCTCACTAGGACGTCATGGAGTCATAACAGGGTCTATAGCTACCTCACTAGGATGTCATGGAGTCATAACAGGGTCTATAGCTACCTCACTAGGACATCATGGAGTAATAACAGGGTCTACAGCTACCTCACTAGGATGTCATGGAGTCATAACAGGGTCTATAGCTACCTCACTAGGACATCATGGAGTAATAACAGGGTCTACAGCTACCTCACTAGGATGTCATGGAGTCATACAAGGGTCTATAGCTACCTCGCTAGGACGTCATGGAGTCATAACAGGGTCTACAGCTACCTCGCTAGGACATCATGGAGTCATAACAGGGTCTATAGCTACCTCGCTAGGACTTTATGAAGTCATAACAGGGTCTATAGCTACCTCGCTAGGACATCATGGAGTAATAACAGGGTCTACAGCTACCTCGCTAGGACATATGGAGTCAAAACAGGGTATATAGCTACCTCGCTAGGACATCATGGAGTCATACAAGGGTCTATAGCTACCTCGCTAGGATGTCATGGAGTCATAACAGGATCTATAGCTACCTCGCTAGGACATCATGGAGTAATAACAGGGTCTACAGCTACCTCGCTAGGGAAATCATGGAGTCATAACAGGGTCTATAGCTACCTCACTAGGATATCATGGAGTAATAACAGGGTCTACAGCTACCTCGCTAGGACATCATGGAGTCATAACAGGGTCTACAGCTACCTCGCTAGGACTTCATGGAGTCATAACAGGGTCTATAGCTACCTCGCTAGGACTTTATGGAGTCATAACAGGGTCTATAGCTACCTCGCTAGGACATCATGGAGTAATAACAGGGTCTACAGCTACCTCGCTAGGACATCATGGAGTCATAACAGGGTCTATAGCTACCTCGCTAGGACATCATGGATTAATAACAGGGTCTACAGCTACCTCGCTAGGACTTCATGGAGTCATAACAGGGTCTATAGCTACCTCGCTAGGACGTCATGGAGTGATTCAAGGGTCCATAGCTACCTCGCTAGGACGTCATGGAGTGATTCAAGGGTCTATAGCTACCTCGCTAGGACGTCATGGAGTGATTCAAGGATCTATAGCTACCTCGCTAGGACATCATGGAGTCATAACAGGGTATATAGCTACCTCGCTAGGACATCATGGAGTAATAACAGGGTCTACAGCTACCTCGCTAGGACATCATGGAGTCATAACAGGGTCTATAGCTACCTCGCTAGGACATCATGGAGTAATAACAGGGTCGACAGCTACCTCGCTAGGACATCATGGAGTCATAACAGGGTCTATAGCTACCTCGCTAGGACATCATGGAGTAATAACAGGGTCGACAGCTACCTCGCTAGGACATCATGGAGTAATAACAGGGTCTACAGCTACCTCGCTAGGACATCATGGAGTCATAACAGGGTCTATAGCTACCTCGCTAGGACATCATGGAGTCATAACAGGGTATATAGCTACCTCGCTAGGACATCATGGAGTCATACAAGGGTCTATAGCTACCTCGCTAGGATGTCATGGAGTCATAACAGGGTCTATAGCTACCTCGCTAGGACATCATGGAGTAATAACAGGGTCTATAGCTACCTCGCTAGGACATCATGGAGTAATAACAGGGTCTACAGCTACCTCGCTAGGACATCATGGAGTAATAACAGGGTCTACAGCTACCTCGCTAGGAAATCATGGAGTCATAACAGGGTCTATAGCTACCTCGCTAGGACTTTATGGAGTCATAACAGGGTCTATAGCTACCTCGCTAGGACATCATGGAGTAATAACAGGGTCTACAGCTACCTCGCTAGGACATCATGGAGTCATAACAGGGTCTACAGCTACCTCGATAGGATGTCATGGAGTCATAACAGGGTCTATAGCTACCTCGCTAGGACGTCATGGAGTGATTCAAGGGTCTATAGCTACCTCGCTAGGACGTCATGGAGTTATTCAAGGGTCTATAGCTACCTCGCTAGGACATCATGGAGTAATAACAGGGTCTACAGCTACCTCGCTAGGACATCATGGAGTAATAACAGGGTCTACAGCTACCTCGCTAGGACATCATGGAGTAATAACAGGGTCTACAGCTACCTCACTAGAACATCATGGAGTCAAACAAGTGTCTATAGCTACCGCGCTAGGACATCATGGAGTCATAACAGGGTCTATAGGTTCCTCGCTAGGACATCATGTAGTCATAACAGGATCTATAGCTACCTCGCTAGGACATCATGGAGTCATAACAGGGTCTTACTTACCTCACTAGGACATCATGGAGTCATACAAGGGTCTATAGGTACCTCGCTAGGACTTCATGGAATCAGACAAGGGTCTGTAGCTACCTCACTAGGACATATGGAGTCATAACAGGATCTATAGCTAACTCGCTAGGACATCATGGAGTCATAACAGGGTCTATAGGTTCCTCGCTAGGACATCATGGAGTCATAACAGGGTCTATAGCTACCTCGCTAGGACATCATGGAGTCATTCAAGGGTCTATAGCTACCTCGCTAGGATGTCATGGAGTCATAACAGGATCTATAGCTACCTCGCTAGGACATCATGGAGTCATAACAGGGTATATAGCTACCTCGCTAGGACATCATGGAGTAATAACAGGGTCTACAGCTACCTCGCTAGGACATCATGGAGTCATAACAGGGTCTATAGCTACCTCGCTAGGACATCATGGAGTAATAACAGGGTCGACAGCTACCTCGCTAGGACATCATGGAGTCATAACAGGGTCTATAGCTACCTCGCTAGGACATCATGGAGTAATAACAGGGTCGACAGCTACCTCGCTAGGACATCATGGAGTAATAACAGGGTCGACAGCTACCTCGCTAGGACATCATGGAGTAATAACAGGGTCTAAAGCTACCTCGCTAGGACATCATGGAGTCATAACAGGGTCCATAGCTACCTCGCTAGGACATCATGGAGTCATAACAGGGTCTATAGCTACCTCACTAGGACATCATGGAGTCATACACGGGTCTATAGCTACCAAGCTAGGACATCATGGAGTTATAACAGGGTCTACAGCTACCTCGCTAGGACATCATGGAGTAATAACAGGGTCTACAGCTACCTCGCTAGGACATCATGGAGTCATACACGGGTCTATAGCTACCTCACTAGGACATCATGTAGTCATAACAGGGTCTATAGCTACCTCGCTAGGACATCATGGAGTCATAACAGGGTCTATAGCTACCTCACTAGGACATCATGGAGTCATAACAGGGTCTATAGCTACCTCACTAGGACATCATGGAGTCATAACAGGGTCTATAGCTACCTCACTAGGACATCATGGAGTCATACACGGGTCTATAGCTACCTCGCTAGGACGTCATGGAGTCATAACAGGGTCTACAGCTACCTCGCTAGGACATCATGGAGTAATAAAAGGGTCTACAGCTACCTCGCTAGGACATCATGGAGTCATAACAGGGTCTATAGCTACCTCGCTAGGACATCATGGAGTAATAACAGGGTCGACAGCTACCTCGCTAGGACATCATGGAGTCATAACAGGGTCTATAGCTACCTCGCTAGGACATCATGGAGTAATAACAGGGTCGACAGCTACCTCGCTAGGACATCATGGAGTAATAACAGGGTCGACAGCTACCTCGCTAGGACATCATGGAGTAATAACAGGGTCTACAGCTACCTCGCTAGGACATCATGGAGTCATAACAGGGTCTATAGCTACCTCACTAGGACATCATGGAGTAATAACAGGGTCTATAGCTACCTCACTAGGACATCATGGAGTCATACACGGGTCTATAGCTACCACGCTAGGACATCATGGAGTTATAACAGGGTCTACAGCTACCTCGCTAGGACATCATGGAGTAATAACAGGGTCTACAGCTACCTCGCTAGGACATCATGGAGTCATACACGGGTCTATAGCTACCTCACTAGGACATCATGGAGTCATAACAGGGTCTATAGCTACCTCGCTAGGACATCATGGAGTCATAAAAGGATCCATAGCTAGATCTTTAGAAAATCATGGAGTAATAACAGGGTCCATAGCTACCTTTCTAGCACATCATGGAGTCATACAACAGTCTATAGCTACCTCGCTAGGACGTCATGGAGTGATTCAAGGGTCTATAGCTACCTCGCTAGGACATATGGAGTCAAAACAGGGTATATAACTACCTCACTAGGACATCATGGAGTCATACAAGGGTCTATAGCTATCTCGCTAGGATGTCATGGAGTCATAACAGGATCTATAGCTACCTCGCTAGGACATCATGGAGTAATAACAGGGTCTACAGCTACCTCGCTAGGACATCATGGAGTCATAACAGGGTCTATAGCTACCTCGCTAGGACATCATGGAGTAATAACAGGGTCTACAGCTACCTCGCTAGGACATCATGGAGTAATAACAGGGTCTACAGCTACCTCGCTAGGACATCATGGAGTCATAACAGGGTCTATAGCTACCTCGCTAGGACATCATGGAGTCATAACAGGGTATATAGCTACCTCACTAGGACATCATGGAGTCATACAAGGGTCTATAGATACCTCGCTAGGATGTCATGGAGTCATAACAGGGTCTATAGCTACCTCGCTAGGACATCATGGAGTAATAACAGGGTCTACAGCTACCTCACTAGGACATCATGGAGTAATAACAGGGTCTATAGCTACCTCGCTAGGAAATCATGGAGTAATAACAGGGTCTATAGCTACCGCGCTAGGACATCATGGAGTCATAACAGGGTCTATAGGTTCCTCGCTAGGACATCATGTAGTCATAACAGGATCTATAGCTACCTCGCTAGGACATCATGGAGTCATAACAGGGTCTTACTTACCTCACTAGGACATCATGGAGTCATACAAGGGTCTATAGGTACCTCGCTAGGACTTCATGGAATCAGACAAGGGTCTGTAGCTACCTCACTAGGACATATGGAGTCATAACAGGATCTATAGCTAACTCGCTAGGACATCATGGAGTCATAACAGGGTCTATAGGTTCCTCGCTAGGACATCATGGAGTCATAACAGGGTCTATAGCTACCTCGCTAGGACATCATGGAGTCATTCAAGGGTCTATAGCTACCTCGCTAGGATGTCATGGAGTCATAACAGGATCTATAGCTACCTCGCTAGGACATCATGGAGTCATAACAGGGTATATAGCTACCTCGCTAGGACATCATGGAGTAATAACAGGGTCTACAGCTACCTCGCTAGGACATCATGGAGTCATAACAGGGTCTATAGCTACCTCGCTAGGACATCATGGAGTAATAACAGGGTCGACAGCTACCTCGCTAGGACATCATGGAGTCATAACAGGGTCTATAGCTACCTCGCTAGGACATCATGGAGTAATAACAGGGTCGACAGCTACCTCGCTAGGACATCATGGAGTAATAACAGGGTCGACAGCTACCTCGCTAGGACATCATGGAGTAATAACAGGGTCTAAAGCTACCTCGCTAGGACATCATGGAGTCATAACAGGGTCCATAGCTACCTCGCTAGGACATCATGGAGTCATAACAGGGTCTATAGCTACCTCACTAGGACATCATGGAGTCATACACGGGTCTATAGCTACCAAGCTAGGACATCATGGAGTTATAACAGGGTCTACAGCTACCTCGCTAGGACATCATGGAGTAATAACAGGGTCTACAGCTACCTCGCTAGGACATCATGGAGTCATACACGGGTCTATAGCTACCTCACTAGGACATCATGTAGTCATAACAGGGTCTATAGCTACCTCGCTAGGACATCATGGAGTCATAACAGGGTCTATAGCTACCTCACTAGGACATCATGGAGTCATAACAGGGTCTATAGCTACCTCACTAGGACATCATGGAGTCATAACAGGGTCTATAGCTACCTCACTAGGACATCATGGAGTCATACACGGGTCTATAGCTACCTCGCTAGGACGTCATGGAGTCATAACAGGGTCTACAGCTACCTCGCTAGGACATCATGGAGTAATAACAGGGTCTACAGCTACCTCGCTAGGACATCATGGAGTCATAACAGGGTCTATAGCTACCTCGCTAGGACATCATGGAGTAATAACAGGGTCGACAGCTACCTCGCTAGGACATCATGGAGTCATAACAGGGTCTATAGCTACCTCGCTAGGACATCATGGAGTAATAACAGGGTCGACAGCTACCTCGCTAGGACATCATGGAGTAATAACAGGGTCGACAGCTACCTCGCTAGGACATCATGGAGTAATAACAGGGTCTACAGCTACCTCGCTAGGACATCATGGAGTCATAACAGGGTCTATAGCTACCTCACTAGGACATCATGGAGTAATAACAGGGTCTATAGCTACCTCACTAGGACATCATGGAGTCATACACGGGTCTATAGCTACCACGCTAGGACATCATGGAGTTATAACAGGGTCTACAGCTACCTCGCTAGGACATCATGGAGTAATAACAGGGTCTACAGCTACCTCGCTAGGACATCATGGAGTCATACACGGGTCTATAGCTACCTCACTAGGACATCATGGAGTCATAACAGGGTCTATAGCTACCTCGCTAGGACATCATGGAGTCATAAAAGGATCCATAGCTAGATCTTTAGAAAATCATGGAGTAATAACAGGGTCCATAGCTACCTTTCTAGCACATCATGGAGTCATACAACAGTCTATAGCTACCTCGCTAGGACGTCATGGAGTGATTCAAGGGTCTATAGCTACCTCGCTAGGACATATGGAGTCAAAACAGGGTATATAACTACCTCACTAGGACATCATGGAGTCATACAAGGGTCTATAGCTATCTCGCTAGGATGTCATGGAGTCATAACAGGATCTATAGCTACCTCGCTAGGACATCATGGAGTAATAACAGGGTCTACAGCTACCTCGCTAGGACATCATGGAGTCATAACAGGGTCTATAGCTACCTCGCTAGGACATCATGGAGTAATAACAGGGTCTACAGCTACCTCGCTAGGACATCATGGAGTAATAACAGGGTCTACAGCTACCTCGCTAGGACATCATGGAGTCATAACAGGGTCTATAGCTACCTCGCTAGGACATCATGGAGTCATAACAGGGTATATAGCTACCTCACTAGGACATCATGGAGTCATACAAGGGTCTATAGATACCTCGCTAGGATGTCATGGAGTCATAACAGGGTCTATAGCTACCTCGCTAGGACATCATGGAGTAATAACAGGGTCTACAGCTACCTCACTAGGACATCATGGAGTAATAACAGGGTCTATAGCTACCTCGCTAGGAAATCATGGAGTAATAACAGGGTCTACAGCTACCTCGCTAGGACATCATGGAGTAATAACAGGGTCTACAGCTACCTCGCTAGGAAATCATGGAGTCATAACAGGGTCTATAGCTACCTCGCTAGGACTTTATGGAGTCATAACAGGGTCTATAGCTACCTCGCTAGGACATCATGGAGTAATAACAGGGTCTACAGCTACCTCGCTAGGACATCATGGAGTCATAACAGGGTCTACAGCTACCTCGCTAGGATGTCATGGAGTCATAACAGGGTCTATAGCTACCTCGCTAGGACGTCATGGAGTGATTCAAGGGTCTATAGCTACCTCGCTAGGACGTCATGGAGTTATTCAAGGGTCTATAGCTACCTCGCTAGGACATCATGGAGTAATAACAGGGTCTACAGCTACCTCGCTAGGACATCATGGAGTAATAACAGGGTCTATAGCTACCTCACTAGGACATCATGGAGTCATACACGGGTCTATAGCTACCACGCTAGGACATCATGGAGTTATAACAGGGTCTACAGCTACCTCGCTAGGACATCATGGAGTAATAACAGGGTCTACAGCTACCTCGCTAGGACATCATGGAGTCATACACGGGTCTATAGCTACCTCACTAGGACATCATGGAGTCATAACAGGGTCTATAGCTACCTCGCTAGGACATCATGGAGTCATAAAAGGATCCATAGCTAGATCTTTAGAAAATCATGGAGTAATAACAGGGTCCATAGCTACCTTTCTAGCACATCATGGAGTCATACAACAGTCTATAGCTACCTCGCTAGGACGTCATGGAGTGATTCAAGGGTCTATAGCTACCTCGCTAGGACATATGGAGTCAAAACAGGGTATATAACTACCTCACTAGGACATCATGGAGTCATACAAGGGTCTATAGCTATCTCGCTAGGATGTCATGGAGTCATAACAGGATCTATAGCTACCTCGCTAGGACATCATGGAGTAATAACAGGGTCTACAGCTACCTCGCTAGGACATCATGGAGTCATAACAGGGTCTATAGCTACCTCGCTAGGACATCATGGAGTAATAACAGGGTCTACAGCTACCTCGCTAGGACATCATGGAGTAATAACAGGGTCTACAGCTACCTCGCTAGGACATCATGGAGTCATAACAGGGTCTATAGCTACCTCGCTAGGACATCATGGAGTCATAACAGGGTATATAGCTACCTCACTAGGACATCATGGAGTCATACAAGGGTCTATAGATACCTCGCTAGGATGTCATGGAGTCATAACAGGGTCTATAGCTACCTCGCTAGGACATCATGGAGTAATAACAGGGTCTACAGCTACCTCACTAGGACATCATGGAGTAATAACAGGGTCTATAGCTACCTCGCTAGGAAATCATGGAGTAATAACAGGGTCTACAGCTACCTCGCTAGGACATCATGGAGTAATAACAGGGTCTACAGCTACCTCGCTAGGAAATCATGGAGTCATAACAGGGTCTATAGCTACCTCGCTAGGACTTTATGGAGTCATAACAGGGTCTATAGCTACCTCGCTAGGACATCATGGAGTAATAACAGGGTCTACAGCTACCTCGCTAGGACATCATGGAGTCATAACAGGGTCTACAGCTACCTCGCTAGGATGTCATGGAGTCATAACAGGGTCTATAGCTACCTCGCTAGGACGTCATGGAGTGATTCAAGGGTCTATAGCTACCTCGCTAGGACGTCATGGAGTTATTCAAGGGTCTATAGCTACCTCGCTAGGACATCATGGAGTAATAACAGGGTCTACAGCTACCTCGCTAGGACATCATGGAGTAATAACAGGGTCTACAGCTACCTCGCTAGGACATCATGGAGTAATAACAGGGTCTACAGCTACCTCACTAGAACATCATGGAGTCAAACAAGTGTCTATAGCTACCGCGCTAGGACATCATGGAGTCATAACAGGGTCTATAGGTTCCTCGCTAGGACATCATGGAGTCATAACAGGATCTATAGCTACCTCGCTAGGACATCATGGAGTCATAACAGGGTCTTACTTACCTCACTAGGACATCATGGAGTCATACAAGGGTCTATAGGTACCTCGCTAGGACTTCATGGAATCAGACAAGGGTCTGTAGCTACCTCACTAGGACATATGGAGTCATAACAGGATCTATAGCTAACTCGCTAGGACATCATGGAGTCATAACAGGGTCTATAGGTTCCTCGCTAGGACATCATGGAGTCATAACAGGGTCTATAGCTACCTCGCTAGGACATCATGGAGTCATTCAAGGGTCTATAGCTACCTCGCTAGGATGTCATGGAGTCATAACAGGATCTATAGCTACCTCGCTAGGACATCATGGAGTCATAACAGGGTATATAGCTACCTCGCTAGGACATCATGGAGTAATAACAGGGTCTACAGCTACCTCGCTAGGACATCATGGAGTCATAACAGGGTCTATAGCTACCTCGCTAGGACATCATGGAGTAATAACAGGGTCGACAGCTACCTCGCTAGGACATCATGGAGTCATAACAGGGTCTATAGCTACCTCGCTAGGACATCATGGAGTAATAACAGGGTCGACAGCTACCTCGCTAGGACATCATGGAGTAATAACAGGGTCGACAGCTACCTCGCTAGGACATCATGGAGTAATAACAGGGTCTACAGCTACCTCGCTAGGACATCATGGAGTCATAACAGGGTCCATAGCTACCTCGCTAGGACATCATGGAGTCATAACAGGGTCTATAGCTACCTCACTAGGACATCATGGAGTCATAACAGGGTCTATAGCTACCTCGCTAGGACATCATGGAGTCATAAAAGGATCCATAGCTAGATCTTTAGAAAATCATGGAGTAATAACAGGGTCCATAGCTACCTTTCTAGCACATCATGGAGTCATACAACAGTCTATAGCTACCTCGCTAGGACGTCATGGAGTGATTCAAGGGTCTATAGCTACCTCGCTAGGACATCATGGAGTAATAACAGGGTCTAAAGCTACCTCGCTAGGACATCATGGAGTCATAACAGGGTCCATAGCTACCTCGCTAGGACATCATGGAGTCATAACAGGGTCTATAGCTACCTCACTAGGACATCATGGAGTCATACACGGGTCTATAGCTACCAAGCTAGGACATCATGGAGTTATAACAGGGTCTACAGCTACCTCGCTAGGACATCATGGAGTAATAACAGGGTCTACAGCTACCTCGCTAGGACATCATGGAGTCATACACGGGTCTATAGCTACCTCACTAGGACATCATGGAGTCATAACAGGGTCTATAGCTACCTCGCTAGGACATCATGGAGTCATAACAGGGTCTATAGCTACCTCACTAGGACATCATGGAGTCATAACAGGGTCTATAGCTACCTCACTAGGACATCATGGAGTCATAACAGGGTCTATAGCTACCTCACTAGGACATCATGGAGTCATACACGGGTCTATAGCTACCTCGCTAGGACGTCATGGAGTCATAACAGGGTCTACAGCTACCTCGCTAGGACATCATGGAGTAATAACAGGGTCTACAGCTACCTCGCTAGGACATCATGGAGTCATAACAGGGTCTATAGCTACCTCGCTAGGACATCATGGAGTAATAACAGGGTCGACAGCTACCTCGCTAGGACATCATGGAGTCATAACAGGGTCTATAGCTACCTCGCTAGGACATCATGGAGTAATAACAGGGTCGACAGCTACCTCGCTAGGACATCATGGAGTAATAACAGGGTCGACAGCTACCTCGCTAGGACATCATGGAGTAATAACAGGGTCTACAGCTACCTCGCTAGGACATCATGGAGTCATAACAGGGTCTATAGCTACCTCACTAGGACATCATGGAGTAATAACAGGGTCTATAGCTACCTCACTAGGACATCATGGAGTCATACACGGGTCTATAGCTACCACGCTAGGACATCATGGAGTTATAACAGGGTCTACAGCTACCTCGCTAGGACATCATGGAGTAATAACAGGGTCTACAGCTACCTCGCTAGGACATCATGGAGTCATACACGGGTCTATAGCTACCTCACTAGGACATCATGGAGTCATAACAGGGTCTATAGCTACCTCGCTAGGACATCATGGAGTCATAAAAGGATCCATAGCTAGATCTTTAGAAAATCATGGAGTAATAACAGGGTCCATAGCTACCTTTCTAGCACATCATGGAGTCATACAACAGTCTATAGCTACCTCGCTAGGACGTCATGGAGTGATTCAAGGGTCTATAGCTACCTCGCTAGGACATATGGAGTCAAAACAGGGTATATAACTACCTCACTAGGACATCATGGAGTCATACAAGGGTCTATAGCTATCTCGCTAGGATGTCATGGAGTCATAACAGGATCTATAGCTACCTCGCTAGGACATCATGGAGTAATAACAGGGTCTACAGCTACCTCGCTAGGACATCATGGAGTCATAACAGGGTCTATAGCTACCTCGCTAGGACATCATGGAGTAATAACAGGGTCTACAGCTACCTCGCTAGGACATCATGGAGTAATAACAGGGTCTACAGCTACCTCGCTAGGACATCATGGAGTCATAACAGGGTCTATAGCTACCTCGCTAGGACATCATGGAGTCATAACAGGGTATATAGCTACCTCACTAGGACATCATGGAGTCATACAAGGGTCTATAGATACCTCGCTAGGATGTCATGGAGTCATAACAGGGTCTATAGCTACCTCGCTAGGACATCATGGAGTAATAACAGGGTCTACAGCTACCTCACTAGGACATCATGGAGTAATAACAGGGTCTATAGCTACCTCGCTAGGAAATCATGGAGTAATAACAGGGTCTACAGCTACCTCGCTAGGACATCATGGAGTAATAACAGGGTCTACAGCTACCTCGCTAGGAAATCATGGAGTCATAACAGGGTCTATAGCTACCTCGCTAGGACTTTATGGAGTCATAACAGGGTCTATAGCTACCTCGCTAGGACATCATGGAGTAATAACAGGGTCTACAGCTACCTCGCTAGGACATCATGGAGTCATAACAGGGTCTACAGCTACCTCGCTAGGATGTCATGGAGTCATAACAGGGTCTATAGCTACCTCGCTAGGACGTCATGGAGTGATTCAAGGGTCTATAGCTACCTCGCTAGGACGTCATGGAGTTATTCAAGGGTCTATAGCTACCTCGCTAGGACATCATGGAGTAATAACAGGGTCTACAGCTACCTCGCTAGGACATCATGGAGTAATAACAGGGTCTATAGCTACCTCACTAGGACATCATGGAGTCATACACGGGTCTATAGCTACCACGCTAGGACATCATGGAGTTATAACAGGGTCTACAGCTACCTCGCTAGGACATCATGGAGTAATAACAGGGTCTACAGCTACCTCGCTAGGACATCATGGAGTCATACACGGGTCTATAGCTACCTCACTAGGACATCATGGAGTCATAACAGGGTCTATAGCTACCTCGCTAGGACATCATGGAGTCATAAAAGGATCCATAGCTAGATCTTTAGAAAATCATGGAGTAATAACAGGGTCCATAGCTACCTTTCTAGCACATCATGGAGTCATACAACAGTCTATAGCTACCTCGCTAGGACGTCATGGAGTGATTCAAGGGTCTATAGCTACCTCGCTAGGACATATGGAGTCAAAACAGGGTATATAACTACCTCACTAGGACATCATGGAGTCATACAAGGGTCTATAGCTATCTCGCTAGGATGTCATGGAGTCATAACAGGATCTATAGCTACCTCGCTAGGACATCATGGAGTAATAACAGGGTCTACAGCTACCTCGCTAGGACATCATGGAGTCATAACAGGGTCTATAGCTACCTCGCTAGGACATCATGGAGTAATAACAGGGTCTACAGCTACCTCGCTAGGACATCATGGAGTAATAACAGGGTCTACAGCTACCTCGCTAGGACATCATGGAGTCATAACAGGGTCTATAGCTACCTCGCTAGGACATCATGGAGTCATAACAGGGTATATAGCTACCTCACTAGGACATCATGGAGTCATACAAGGGTCTATAGATACCTCGCTAGGATGTCATGGAGTCATAACAGGGTCTATAGCTACCTCGCTAGGACATCATGGAGTAATAACAGGGTCTACAGCTACCTCACTAGGACATCATGGAGTAATAACAGGGTCTATAGCTACCTCGCTAGGAAATCATGGAGTAATAACAGGGTCTACAGCTACCTCGCTAGGACATCATGGAGTAATAACAGGGTCTACAGCTACCTCGCTAGGAAATCATGGAGTCATAACAGGGTCTATAGCTACCTCGCTAGGACTTTATGGAGTCATAACAGGGTCTATAGCTACCTCGCTAGGACATCATGGAGTAATAACAGGGTCTACAGCTACCTCGCTAGGACATCATGGAGTCATAACAGGGTCTACAGCTACCTCGCTAGGATGTCATGGAGTCATAACAGGGTCTATAGCTACCTCGCTAGGACGTCATGGAGTGATTCAAGGGTCTATAGCTACCTCGCTAGGACGTCATGGAGTTATTCAAGGGTCTATAGCTACCTCGCTAGGACATCATGGAGTAATAACAGGGTCTACAGCTACCTCGCTAGGACATCATGGAGTAATAACAGGGTCTACAGCTACCTCGCTAGGACATCATGGAGTAATAACAGGGTCTACAGCTACCTCACTAGAACATCATGGAGTCAAACAAGTGTCTATAGCTACCGCGCTAGGACATCATGGAGTCATAACAGGGTCTATAGGTTCCTCGCTAGGACATCATGGAGTCATAACAGGATCTATAGCTACCTCGCTAGGACATCATGGAGTCATAACAGGGTCTTACTTACCTCACTAGGACATCATGGAGTCATACAAGGGTCTATAGGTACCTCGCTAGGACTTCATGGAATCAGACAAGGGTCTGTAGCTACCTCACTAGGACATATGGAGTCATAACAGGATCTATAGCTAACTCGCTAGGACATCATGGAGTCATAACAGGGTCTATAGGTTCCTCGCTAGGACATCATGGAGTCATAACAGGGTCTATAGCTACCTCGCTAGGACATCATGGAGTCATTCAAGGGTCTATAGCTACCTCGCTAGGATGTCATGGAGTCATAACAGGATCTATAGCTACCTCGCTAGGACATCATGGAGTCATAACAGGGTATATAGCTACCTCGCTAGGACATCATGGAGTAATAACAGGGTCTACAGCTACCTCGCTAGGACATCATGGAGTCATAACAGGGTCTATAGCTACCTCGCTAGGACATCATGGAGTAATAACAGGGTCGACAGCTACCTCGCTAGGACATCATGGAGTCATAACAGGGTCTATAGCTACCTCGCTAGGACATCATGGAGTAATAACAGGGTCGACAGCTACCTCGCTAGGACATCATGGAGTAATAACAGGGTCGACAGCTACCTCGCTAGGACATCATGGAGTAATAACAGGGTCTACAGCTACCTCGCTAGGACATCATGGAGTCATAACAGGGTCCATAGCTACCTCGCTAGGACATCATGGAGTCATAACAGGGTCTATAGCTACCTCACTAGGACATCATGGAGTCATAACAGGGTCTATAGCTACCTCGCTAGGACATCATGGAGTCATAAAAGGATCCATAGCTAGATCTTTAGAAAATCATGGAGTAATAACAGGGTCCATAGCTACCTTTCTAGCACATCATGGAGTCATACAACAGTCTATAGCTACCTCGCTAGGACGTCATGGAGTGATTCAAGGGTCTATAGCTACCTCGCTAGGACATATGGAGTCAAAACAGGGTATATAACTACCTCACTAGGACATCATGGAGTCATACAAGGGTCTATAGCTATCTCGCTAGGATGTCATGGAGTCATAACAGGATCTATAGCTACCTCGCTAGGACATCATGGAGTAATAACAGGGTCTACAGCTACCTCGCTAGGACATCATGGAGTCATAACAGGGTCTATAGCTACCTCGCTAGGACATCATGGAGTAATAACAGGGTCTACAGCTACCTCGCTAGGACATCATGGAGTAATAACAGGGTCTACAGCTACCTCGCTAGGACATCATGGAGTCATAACAGGGTCTATAGCTACCTCGCTAGGACATCATGGAGTCATAACAGGGTATATAGCTACCTCACTAGGACATCATGGAGTCATACAAGGGTCTATAGATACCTCGCTAGGATGTCATGGAGTCATAACAGGGTCTATAGCTACCTCGCTAGGACATCATGGAGTAATAACAGGGTCTACAGCTACCTCACTAGGACATCATGGAGTAATAACAGGGTCTATAGCTACCTCGCTAGGAAATCATGGAGTAATAACAGGGTCTACAGCTACCTCGCTAGGACATCATGGAGTAATAACAGGGTCTACAGCTACCTCGCTAGGAAATCATGGAGTCATAACAGGGTCTATAGCTACCTCGCTAGGACTTTATGGAGTCATAACAGGGTCTATAGCTACCTCGCTAGGACATCATGGAGTAATAACAGGGTCTACAGCTACCTCGCTAGGACATCATGGAGTCATAACAGGGTCTACAGCTACCTCGCTAGGATGTCATGGAGTCATAACAGGGTCTATAGCTACCTCGCTAGGACGTCATGGAGTGATTCAAGGGTCTATAGCTACCTCGCTAGGACGTCATGGAGTTATTCAAGGGTCTATAGCTACCTCGCTAGGACATCATGGAGTAATAACAGGGTCTACAGCTACCTCGCTAGGACATCATGGAGTAATAACAGGGTCTACAGCTACCTCGCTAGGACATCATGGAGTAATAACAGGGTCTACAGCTACCTCACTAGAACATCATGGAGTCAAACAAGTGTCTATAGCTACCGCGCTAGGACATCATGGAGTCATAACAGGGTCTATAGGTTCCTCGCTAGGACATCATGGAGTCATAACAGGATCTATAGCTACCTCGCTAGGACATCATGGAGTCATAACAGGGTCTTACTTACCTCACTAGGACATCATGGAGTCATACAAGGGTCTATAGGTACCTCGCTAGGACTTCATGGAATCAGACAAGGGTCTGTAGCTACCTCACTAGGACATATGGAGTCATAACAGGATCTATAGCTAACTCGCTAGGACATCATGGAGTCATAACAGGGTCTATAGGTTCCTCGCTAGGACATCATGGAGTCATAACAGGGTCTATAGCTACCTCGCTAGGACATCATGGAGTCATTCAAGGGTCTATAGCTACCTCGCTAGGATGTCATGGAGTCATAACAGGATCTATAGCTACCTCGCTAGGACATCATGGAGTCATAACAGGGTATATAGCTACCTCGCTAGGACATCATGGAGTAATAACAGGGTCTACAGCTACCTCGCTAGGACATCATGGAGTCATAACAGGGTCTATAGCTACCTCGCTAGGACATCATGGAGTAATAACAGGGTCGACAGCTACCTCGCTAGGACATCATGGAGTCATAACAGGGTCTATAGCTACCTCGCTAGGACATCATGGAGTAATAACAGGGTCGACAGCTACCTCGCTAGGACATCATGGAGTAATAACAGGGTCGACAGCTACCTCGCTAGGACATCATGGAGTAATAACAGGGTCTACAGCTACCTCGCTAGGACATCATGGAGTCATAACAGGGTCCATAGCTACCTCGCTAGGACATCATGGAGTCATAACAGGGTCTATAGCTACCTCACTAGGACATCATGGAGTCATACACGGGTCTATAGCTACCACGCTAGGACATCATGGAGTTATAACAGGGTCTACAGCTACCTCGCTAGGACATCATGGAGTAATAACAGGGTCTACAGCTACCTCGCTAGGACATCATGGAGTCATACACGGGTCTATAGCTACCTCACTAGGACATCATGTAGTCATAACAGGGTCTATAGCTACCTCGCTAGGACATCATGGAGTCATAACAGGGTCTATAGCTACCTCACTAGGACATCATGGAGTCATAACAGGGTCTATAGCTACCTCACTAGGACATCATGGAGTCATAACAGGGTCTATAGCTACCTCACTAGGACATCATGGAGTCATACACGGGTCTATAGCTACCTCGCTAGAACGTCATGGAGTCATAACAGGGTCTACAGCTACCTCGCTAGGACATCATGGAGTAATAACAGGGTCGACAGCTACCTCGCTAGGACATCATGGAGTAATAACAGGGTCGACAGCTACCTCGCTAGGACATCATGGAGTAATAACAGGGTCTACAGCTACCTCGCTAGGACATCATGGAGTCATAACAGGGTCTATAGCTACCTCACTAGGACATCATGGAGTAATAACAGGGTCTATAGCTACCTCACTAGGACATCATGGAGTCATACACGGGTCTATAGCTACCACGCTAGGACATCATGGAGTTATAACAGGGTCTACAGCTACCTCGCTAGGACATCATGGAGTAATAACAGGGTCTACAGCTACCTCGCTAGGACATCATGGAGTCATACACGGGTCTATAGCTACCTCACTAGGACATCATGGAGTCATAACAGGGTCTATAGCTACCTCACTAGGACATCATGGAGTCATAACAGGGTCTATAGCTACCTCGCTAGGACATCATGGAGTCATAACAGGGTCTATAGCTACCTCGCTAGGACATCATGGAGTCATAAAAGGATCCATAGCTAGATCTTTAGAAAATCATGGAGTAATAACAGGGTCCATAGCTACCTTTCTAGCACATCATGGAGTCATACAACAGTCTATAGCTACCTCACTAGGACATCATGGAGTCATAACAGGGTCTATAGCTACCTCGCTAGGACATCATGGAGTCATAAAAGGATCCATAGCTAGATCTTTAGAAAATCATGGAGAAATAACAGGGTCCATAGCTACCTTTCTAGCACATCATGGAGTCATACAACAGTCTATAGCTACCTCGCTAGGACGTCATGGAGTGATTCAAGGGTCTACAGCTACCTCGCTAGGACATCATGGAGTAATAACAGGGTCTACAGCTACCTCGCTAGGAAATCATGGAGTCATAACAGGGTCTATAGCTACCTCGCTAGGACTTTATGGAGTCATAACAGGGTCTATAGCTACCTCGCTAGGACATCATGGAGTAATAACAGGGTCTACAGCTACCTCGCTAGGACATCATGGAGTCATAACAGGGTCTACAGCTACCTCGATAGGATGTCATGGAGTCATAACAGGGTCTATAGCTACCTCGCTAGGACGTCATGGAGTGATTCAAGGGTCTATAGCTACCTCGCTAGGACGTCATGGAGTTATTCAAGGGTCTATAGCTACCTCGCTAGGACATCATGGAGTAATAACAGGGTCTACAGCTACCTCGCTAGGACATCATGGAGTAATAACAGGGTCTACAGCTACCTCGCTAGGACATCATGGAGTAATAACAGGGTCTACAGCTACCTCACTAGAACATCATGGAGTCAAACAAGTGTCTATAGCTACCGCGCTAGGACATCATGGAGTCATAACAGGGTCTATAGGTTCCTCGCTAGGACATCATGGAGTCATAACAGGATCTATAGCTACCTCGCTAGGACATCATGGAGTAATAACAGGGTCTTACTTACCTCACTAGGACATCATGGAGTCATACAAGGGTCTATAGGTACCTCGCTAGGACTTCATGGAATCAGACAAGGGTCTGTAGCTACCTCACTAGGACATATGGAGTCATAACAGGATCTATAGCTAACTCGCTAGGACATCATGGAGTCATAACAGGGTCTATATGTTCCTCGCTAGGACATCATGGAGTCATAACAGGGTCTATAGCTACCTCGCTAGGACATCATGGAGTCATTCAAGGGTCTATAGCTACCTCGCTAGGATGTCATGGAGTCATAACAGGATCTATAGCTACCTCGCTAGGACATCATGGAGTCATAACAGGGTATATAGCTACCTCGCTAGGACATCATGGAGTAATAACAGGGTCTACAGCTACCTCGCTAGGACATCATGGAGTCATAACAGGGTCTATAGTTACCTCGCTAGGACATCATGGAGTAATAACAAGGTCGACAGCTACCTCGCTAGGACATCATGGAGTCATAACAGGGTCTATAGCTACCTCGCTAGGACATCATGGAGTAATAACAGGGTCGACAGCTACCTCGCTAGGACATCATGGAGTAATAACAGGGTCTACAGCTACCTCGCTAGGACATCATGGAGTAATAACAGGGTCTACAGCTACCTCACTAGAACATCATGGAGTCAAACAAGTGTCTATAGCTACCGCGCTAGGACATCATGGAGTCATAACAGGGTCTATAGGTTCCTCGCTAGGACATCATGGAGTCATAACAGGATCTATAGCTACCTCGCTAGGACATCATGGAGTAATAACAGGGTCTTACTTACCTCACTAGGACATCATGGAGTCATACAAGGGTCTATAGGTACCTCGCTAGGACTTCATGGAATCAGACAAGGGTCTGTAGCTACCTCACTAGGACATATGGAGTCATAACAGGATCTATAGCTAACTCGCTAGGACATCATGGAGTCATAACAGGGTCTATATGTTCCTCGCTAGGACATCATGGAGTCATAACAGGGTCTATAGCTACCTCGCTAGGACATCATGGAGTCATTCAAGGGTCTATAGCTACCTCGCTAGGATGTCATGGAGTCATAACAGGATCTATAGCTACCTCGCTAGGACATCATGGAGTCATAACAGGGTATATAGCTACCTCGCTAGGACATCATGGAGTAATAACAGGGTCTACAGCTACCTCGCTAGGACATCATGGAGTCATAACAGGGTCTATAGTTACCTCGCTAGGACATCATGGAGTAATAACAAGGTCGACAGCTACCTCGCTAGGACATCATGGAGTCATAACAGGGTCTATAGCTACCTCGCTAGGACATCATGGAGTAATAACAGGGTCGACAGCTACCTCGCTAGGACATCATGGAGTAATAACAGGGTCGACAGCTACCTCGCTAGGACATCATGGAGTAATAACAGGGTCTACAGCTACCTCGCTAGGACATCATGGAGTCATAACAGGGTCCATAGCTACCTCGCTAGGACATCATGGAGTCATAACAGGGTCTATAGCTACCTCACTAGGACATCATGGAGTCATACACGGGTCTATAGCTACCACGCTAGGACATCATGGAGTTATAACAGTGCTACAGCTACCTCGCTGGGACATCATGGAGTAATAACAGGGTCTACAGCTACCTCGCTAGGACATCATGGAGTCATACACGGGTCTATAGCTACCTCACTAGGACATCATGGAGTCATAACAGGGTCTATAGCTACCTCGCTAGGACATCATGGAGTCATAACAGGGTCTATAGCTACCTCACTAGGACATCATGGAGTCATAACAGGGTCTATAGCTACCTCACTAGGACATCATGGAGTCATAACAGGGTCTATAGCTACCTCACTAGGACATCATGGAGTCATGACACGGGTCTATAGCTACCTCGCTAGGACATCATGGAGTAATAACAGGGTCTACAGCTACCTCGTTAGGACATCATGGAGTCATACACGGGTCTATAGCTACCTCGCTAGGACATCATGGAGTCATAACAGGGTCTATAGCTACCTCGCTAGGACATCATGGAGTAATAACAGGGTCTACAGCTACCTCGCTAGGACATCATGGAGTCATACACGGGTCTATAGCTACCTCACTAGGACGTCATGGAGTCATAACAGGGTCTATAGCTACCTCACTAGGATGTCATGGAGTCATAACAGGGTCTATAGCTACCTCACTAGGACATCATGGAGTAATAACAGGGTCTACAGCTACCTCACTAGGATGTCATGGAGTCATAACAGGGTCTATAGCTACCTCACTAGGACATCATGGAGTAATAACAGGGTCTACAGCTACCTCACTAGGATGTCATGGAGTCATACAAGGGTCTATAGCTACCTCGCTAGGACGTCATGGAGTCATAACAGGGTCTACAGCTACCTCGCTAGGACATCATGGAGTCATAACAGGGTCTATAGCTACCTCGCTAGGACTTTATGAAGTCATAACAGGGTCTATAGCTACCTCGCTAGGACATCATGGAGTAATAACAGGGTCTACAGCTACCTCGCTAGGACATATGGAGTCAAAACAGGGTATATAGCTACCTCGCTAGGACATCATGGAGTCATACAAGGGTCTATAGCTACCTCGCTAGGATGTCATGGAGTCATAACAGGATCTATAGCTACCTCGCTAGGACATCATGGAGTAATAACAGGGTCTACAGCTACCTCGCTAGGGAAATCATGGAGTCATAACAGGGTCTATAGCTACCTCACTAGGATATCATGGAGTAATAACAGGGTCTACAGCTACCTCGCTAGGACATCATGGAGTCATAACAGGGTCTACAGCTACCTCGCTAGGACTTCATGGAGTCATAACAGGGTCTATAGCTACCTCGCTAGGACTTTATGGAGTCATAACAGGGTCTATAGCTACCTCGCTAGGACATCATGGAGTAATAACAGGGTCTACAGCTACCTCGCTAGGACATCATGGAGTCATAACAGGGTCTATAGCTACCTCGCTAGGACGTCATGGAGTGATTCAAGGGTCCATAGCTACCTCGCTAGGACGTCATGGAGTGATTCAAGGGTCTATAGCTACCTCGCTAGGACGTC